>NW_024525489.1:19134145-19656974 GCF_017590135.1 Pyrgilauda ruficollis | reverse complement strand
AAAAAAACGAGGGAGGGGTGTTTTTTTTTTTTTTTTTTTTTTTTGTGGTGATACCTACATAGTTTTTGCTATTAACTATGACCTGAGAGAAAATCCTATGTGCTAAATTATTCAGTATAGCTTTTGAGCTAGGTGCACTTTTTTTTTGTTCTCATTCTTAGAAAGTACATATCCTTTGCTGTCCACTTTCCAGTTCAGCCTTTATTTCTGGCTCTCTGTAAGTTGTAAATAACAAACTCTTTGCATGTGCAGCACCTTCTAGCTGAAAGACCCAGAAAGGTGGCAAAAAAAGCTCTTGTGTTGATACTGTGTGCATAGACAACTTGAGCTCAGGTGACAGAAAACACCTGTGGAAAATGGACTGGGCTTTTCTGGGGACTATCTCATCTTTTAGGTTGTTTTCTGTGGCACACAGTGGATATGAGACCTCAGCATCCATCTAATGGAGTGGCTGGATGCTGCTGGCTAGGCAAAAGAAGTTCAACGCCCTTTCAGACAGCAAGAAAATGAACCCTGGAGTTAATGCCAGAAGCTGTGGTAGGTCTGAAGTTTTTTCTCTTGAGGGGCACAGCTGTGCTGTCCCACAGCTGGCCTAGAGAACACACCTGCACATGAGGGCTGGTGGCAAACAGTGAACATGGCCTGGAGCTTCCTGCCTTCCACTTCTCTGACAGCAATGGCATGGCCACTGCCACAAAACAGTCATCCCTCACAGTTTCAGATCCAGTTCTTCTGCTGAAGGGTGTCCATTAAGAGAGCAGCACCAAGAACTGAAGGGTGTTCTGCAGCCACAGAACTGAAAACAGGGAGATGGATGTCTCCAGTCAGATCAGATGGGAAAACCTGTCAGAGATGAAAGCTGAACCCACATATCTTGATTCTTTGCTCCATGCCTTAGGTCTCAGAGCATGCTTCCTGATGTGAACATGCCACTGAGCTAGCTAGAGAACAGTATTTTTCAGTGTTCTCTTTCTACTGTTCAGCACCCTTTCTCTATTTCACTTGATTTTGCTGAGAACCATTTGTTTTTGTTTTTGTTTTTTTTTTTTTTTTCCTACCATGCCCCAATGGCATCCTCTTCTGCCTTTTGCTGTATCTGTTCCCCTTAGTCTAACTGCTCCTCCATATCATGGCTCTGGAATGTGTTTTGGCAGCTATGATGAAAGGAGCAAGCTGTCAGTGCAGCTCTAGCAGAGCCTTCTTTTGGAGAAGCACACCAAAGCAGATACAGCTGTCAACATTAATGGTAAGTAGAAAGCACATAAGACACCACAGATAAGAGATCTCTGTTTTGTTTTCCTCCTTCCTCCTCCCAATCTGTCTCTGTCTTATACACCTCAGTGGACAGGACCAGTGGTAAACGCTCTCTTGCATTGTTTGATGCTGTTGGGGCAGTGGATGTTCTGTAGCTGCTGGTCTGTACCTGTGCAATGCCCTTGCCCAAGGATGAGAGGACCACAGAGCACTGCCACAGCTTCTTGTCCACATCTAAAACATCTCGCTCTGACTAATATTAACATATGCTATACAGTATTTCCTAAAGAAATTTAGCAGTCTCTCTTGCCCTTGGCAGAGAATGTATTTTTTTTTAATGTGAGGACAGCTTACACTATGTCACAATGCTGATATAAAGCTACAGGATTAGAAAGCTGAAGTGGCTTGTAGAACTGCAAGTCAAGAGAAAAATGGTCACAAGGAAACAAGAGACTGTGAGGAAGCCCAGAGCACAATTTTGCTGATTCTGGAGATGGCTGAGATGACAGGTTAGGACAGCTGTTTTTTACTTTCTGTCTGATATTAGTGGTGCTGGAGGCAGAAACAGAGAGAATTGTATTGTGCACATGGTGCTGCCAGATTGCTCTCCTCTCCCCCACCAGACCCATTGCACACCAGAAATGCAGCTGGCTAGCTTCTGTTCTCTGCTTTCTACATATCTACACCTTCAGTGGAAATGCTAGAGTAGGTATATCTGCTTATTTACTTGTTCTAAAGGTGTCTCAGGGGATTCACAGGTTTGGTGTGGAAGGGTTTTGCTGTTCCATTCCAGTCACTGTGCAATATAGGGGAGGGATTTCACAGTGCAGAAGATGCTGCTGCTGCTCTTGGGGCTCTGCACAGTTTGAAGCCTTGCCCATGTAGCAGGTTTGATGGCTGCCTTGTTCACTGGTACAGGAAAGGCCTGCAGGCCACACTGTTGTTGCAAATTATGTGATCAGCTGATTGTCTGTATCATGTAAACCAAAGCTCCCATTGAATTCCTTTGGAACTAGGCAAGGCATTTGGCCTGCAGCACTTGAGTGAATAAATGCGTTACACTATGGGGAACTCAGAAGCAAAGCTTTAAGCTGTCTCTTTTAAAAGGTATTTTCTTCAGTAAAAAATTCAGCCCATCACAGTAGTGTGGAACAAATGACAATGTTTTACAATACTGTAAAATTATTTCATATTTTTAATCAAGCAAATTCTATTTTTTATTTCCTCTGTCATCTTAAATAAGACTGGCCTGCTGAATGACTTCTTGAACACGTGTATTTTGCACAGGCATATGTATCTGTAAATGCAGGCTGCATTCCTTGTGTGCTCTATATTATGTCTTCTCACCGATAGTATTTGCTTTCATGGCTGATGACAAACATAAAGAAATATTTCTGAGACCAGGAGCATGCTGCTGTATTGCTCTGAAGAGTGTTTCTGTCTGGTGCAAGCTCTACAGAATTTAGTAATATGAAATTGTATAACTTAAAAACCATAATATTGAATATATGGTACAGTGTATGCTGCCAGAAAACCTTAGAGTTTTACTCTGAAATAAAAATTAAGAGGAAGATTGTGGGAGGAGAGAACTTCAAATATTACATTTTATTTTATGGGAGCCAGTCAAATCTAGAGAGAACTCAAAGCTTTAGATAGTATACTGGCATTGGGAAGCACTTTTTTATGGATGACCCTGTTATAGGAGTGAAACATCACCTCTGAAAACAGTTTCAGACTATTTTCTTCTGTAATTCAGTTATTGTCTGGCTTCTGTTGCTCTTGACATCTAATGGAAGATTATAGAAATCAGAATAAAATCTTCCAGGTGATTGAAAATGCCAAGTGACTCTGATTAGTGATGACTTTAATGTTCCTTCATGGAAGTTGGAATTTTGTTGCCTTGAAGAGTGTTGACAAAACAGTGATACCTCTTTTACAACAGTTTTGGAGCAAATAATTTTCACTTTTTATTCATGACAGTAAATGGTATTATCTTGCTTTAGGAAGACATTTGCTGCCACAGTTTCCCGCTTGCAAAATTCTTATGTAGAGCTGTCTGAAAGGGATTTTGTGAAACTAAGTGAGAATTAATTAAAGGTAGGAGTGTCAGCAGTCTGCAGAGATCTTATTCCTTTTAATGTGTTGGCGCTTGTTTCCTGAGCAAATGAATCTAATACAGACATATTTTGCCTGTTACACATCTTGATTCTGTTGAAAAGATTTGAAGCCATCTGTATTTGTATGGGGCTGAAGTAGAAACCCAACAGATAGGTATGTGCATAGAGAAGAGACCCAGTAGACCCAATAGAGAAGTTGTGGTCTTGACCCTAATAAGGCATTTGAGGAGCAGAAGCCACACACAGTCAGCATGTAAAAGTCTACAGCCATGGAGAAAGCATTGACTGGGGCTTTTGCTTTCTAATAAGGAAATCTTTATTTCCACAAATTCAGGGATAAGGCACACATCCATAGGAACCTTGGCTTTGTTAGTACGAGTACTGACTGCTGCCAGTGTATGACTTCAGGAGATGTGTTTTGATGTCTCTTCTGTGGCCACTTGTGATGGTAGTACCACCAAGAACTTCAGGAAATGCAACTGGGACCACTGTTGTTCTTGATCTTATTATTTCTTCTCTCCTGTTTAATGTTTCTTTATGCTATAGTCAGTGCTAGTGCTGTTCACCCAAACCCGGCATTTACAGCTTCATTCTGACTGCTTTTACCTGCAGGAAATGCCAAGGAAAGAGTTTCTCTTTTTCTAGGACTATAGTTGATGGATTAAAAGTTGTCATTGCATAGGAAAGAGACTGCAAGAGAAAGGGCAACTGCAAGCAGAGATAAGGAATTCCTAAACCCAGCAGCTTACTCTAAAATGCAAAGAAGTAGTGCAAGAGTCTGTGAGTCAGCTGCCTAGAGAAAACAAAAGGCTTGGCTTTTCTGAGTGTTGTCTCAGAGCTGTGGGCAATTTCCATGGTTTCTTCTTTAAAAATGTTACTTTAAAAATCAGCATCCAGATTATATGTAGGAAACTGATGTTGCAGTGTCATACTTCATTTTGTCACGTGGTGCAGAAGGAGAAATGGAACCGAAAAGCAAGATCCCTCTTCCAACCTTCTGTTTTTCCCCAGCAGTTACAGCTGTGCCATGGCATTGGTGTGGGAGGCCATGACCCCATCGCCTTGCCTGAGGAAAGAGAGAGCAGCAAATACGCCCTGCTGGAATCTTCTGCTTCGGGTGCTGGCACCAGAACTGACAGTGGTGCACCTGCTTCTGCTTCTTGTCTGCTCAGGGGGATAAAATGCACAGAAAGCAAGAGGATGTGAGGAACTAAGGCAACAGCTGCTGGGCAGTATTAAGTGATGCTCCTGGAAATGTCTGAGCTCCAGGCACAGCAGCAGTAGGTCTGGAATTACTACAGATGTTTTTTCTTTTGAATCTATCACTGCTGCAAAGACACAGATGCACCAACTGCAGAAAAGCTGTCATCCTCCTTTCAGGTATAGATTGGCCTCAGTACATGTGTTTATTGATAGTGCATTACTATCAATAAACAAGTGTTCCACTCAGGGCTATCCTATCACAGCTAAAGTTACAAATGAATGTGCACAAGTATATCAGAAACTGCTTTTATCTCCTCATTCAGAGTAGACTTGAACACATGTCCATCCTTACCCTGTGTTGCTGTGACTCTCAGTCATTTATGTTCAAACATGACAGATGTTTTGATGTGGATGGGCAAATACCTGCAGAACAACTGTTGGGCTCACCTGACCCTTGCAGATATGCAGTTTGGAGTGAGATTTCCCACAGAGATACTGCAAACCCTGCAGTCAGAAGAGGATATAGTGATACTGAAGATCTCTGTAAGGCTGGTGATGCACTTCTAGAGCATCTGTACTGATAAACCGTGCACATTAGTGCTGGATGAGGATCCAGGTAGGAATTTTATTTTTTTATCTTGTTACACAAAACCTATGCTGATCCTAATGGCATTTTCTAACCCTTATCCTAGGGTGAGAGAAGGTTGACAAATTATCCTGTACTGAAAAGGAGAAAATGTCTTTTTCCATGGCTTGCTGCTAAAAATTTTCTTTCTCTTTTCTCCCTGCAGGTATCTCATAGTCAAAGGAGTTTTCTCCAACAAACCTCCTTTGAGACACCACTTGGTGCAATAATGCTGCTGGGTTTTGCCCTTTCCTCTACTACCTAGAAACCTTGAGCTGTGGATGGGTCTTGGAAGAGTGCAGGAGAACAAAGTGGGATATGGGAGACTCCATATTTGCAAGAAAGAGGTGGAGATCTTAACATTATTTGTTTGGGCAAAGAGTGGATCAGAATATAATTAGACATCTGAGAAGTTGTTCTTTTATCACCTTGGTGAGATCAGAGGGAAACATAGATGAATTAATTCATTAGTGCTTAATGAATGAATGAGAATAGATAAATTTCTGTACATGCTTGGAGAGGGGGTTTCAGGGTTAATTGTGGCTAACTCAGTATGTGGCATTAGCAATAAAACACGAAATAGTGGTTTAAGAAATGACCCTGAGAAAATGGTTTTGTATCCAGACCTTATCTCCTGACATATGTCTCTGGCACTGTCACAGGACTTACGGAAACTAACTACGGAATCCATGGAAGCAAGCCCAGCTTTAAATTATTAAATTGCATAGTAGAATCACCTTGATCAGGGTAGTTGGTACCCTTGTAAATGGGATGCTAGACAATTTAAAACTGGGCATGGATCCATGGGTGCAGAGAAGTATCTGTGAAAAACATGCCAGTATTCTATGCCTTCATGCACTCATTGCCAATGGTAAGTCATGTAGAACATCTTTCAAGGTGGATTGATCAAGGGGAAAAAAATCAGCGGTATTTGGGAACATTCCATTTCTGTGACATGCTAGAAAGGGAAATTTCTGTCATGACAGTATTCATTTAGAAAAAATATCAAATGTCTACACTGAAACAATTAATCCTCTTTAGGAAAAGCTGGGTTTCATTGTTTTTTGGTTTTTTTTTTTTTTTTTTTTTTTTAATATCACACAGCATATTTAAATTATTGACAGTTGATTTTAACACCTTATGACATTATGAGCAGTCACCTCCTGGAGACTTCTTCCTCTGTGCTTGGAGTAGGAAGAACAGAATTTCCAGCAGCACTAAAAGACTGAATACACAGGAAAGTGAACCATACCAGAGATAGCTCATAATGGCTGAAGGGCTGTTGAGGTGATTAGAGGGATGAAACACCTCTCCTATGAGGAAGGCTAGTGTTCAGCCTGGAGAATGGAAGGCTTCAAAGTGACCTAATTACAGCCTCTCAGTACTGAAGGGAACCTGCAAGATAGCTGAAGAGGAACAATTTACAAGAGCATGTAGTGATAGAACAAGTAGGAATGGCCAAGGTTGGATGAGGCTTTGAGCTTAGTTGAAGGTGGCCATGCCCCTGACAGGGCAATTGGAAACAGAATATCTTTGAGGTGCCTTGCAAACCAAGACATTCTGTGATTCTTTGAAGATATTCATGGTGCTGACAGATGACATGTGATTGAGTCTGAAGGAGCTGTAACCTGGAGAAGAGAGGGCTAAGGGAGGTCTTGTTGCTGTCTACAACCGTCTGCTTGCAGGACACTGATAAGAGGAAGTGAGACTCATCTTGGAGGTACCCAGTGGAAGGACAAGAGTCAGTGTGCATCAGCTGAAACATGGGAATTTCTGACTGGGTGCTAGGAAAAACTTTTTCATGGTGGAATTGATCAAATACCAATTGCCAAATGTGAGGAAATCTCTGTTGCTGGAGGTGTTCATGACCCTGGGCAAGGTGTTGAGCAGTCTGATCTTTGAACAGCAGTTTAGCTTTGAACTAGGTATTAGACTAGGTAGCCCCTGAAGGTCCCTTTCAGTCTAGATTATGTTTTGAGACTGTCTTTTAGAACTATTTGGGATTGAACACAGTATTTGCCTAATGACTTTGCTCTCAGTCATACACAACTTTAAATATGTGTCAATCTAGACTGGGGCTTTCTGCCAGTTTTTCCTTTGTGATGAAGAGTGTTGTATTCACTACTGGCCAGACATGTCAATGGACTGCCCCTGATAGTGAGTTCAGGTTCTTGTTAATACATCCATTGGGGCAGATTAGAGAGAAACAGCACTGAATGATGAGTGTTTATAAATATTAGATATGTAGGATTTATTTTAGAACAATTTGGTAACAATGGAAAGCCAGTGTGTAGCTGTTTTGGTTAAGATTATCCACAGAAATACAGCAATATAAAAACAAAAATAACACTTAAGAAAATATACAAGGAAAAAGAAAGACAGATAAACAAAGGATAAGAGTAGGAAGATATTACCACCAGCAAGGAGATTTGATTGTTGCCATTTAATTGTCTGTTGGTCAAAGGGATGGTCACAGTCTTGATGCATTGGGGGTGGGGGAAAGCCCACAAAACACAAAGTTCAGTGGGTCAGGATAGTTTAGGTTTACATGGTACCCCCCACATACTCTGTGAATATCAGATGTTTCACCACCACTCATCCAAAAACTTTCCTCTTCCCTTTCAGTTGTGGGGTGGTGCAGACCTGGCCCAGCAAATGGCCAATTATATTGAATCATTAACCATTAACATTCCAGTCTCTGCCAGGAGACAATGATCTAATAGAAAACTGGGACAACTCGGCAGACATCCTACCCTGCCGGCTTCAGGCTATATCCTATTCAGAGCAAGGTATGACTAAATGTGACAAGTGGGACAAGTGTGACATCAGGGACAGATGAGAACCTGGGTATGTCAAGAGGAATGGTCCTCAGTAGGTACTTCAGGCTAACTCTGATCTGTGTTTGCATGGTGCTAAGCCTGGGCTAATATGCCTTTTTTCTTTGAGTTCCTCTTGTAGATGTTGAAGTTGCATTGTCTTGGTTGTTTCAGATCACAGCACAAAAGCAAATACCTTAAGTGACCTTGTGTGGCTGTTTTAGATGCTGTAGTCTTGTAATAGCAGCATTCCCTAAATTTTAAAAAATATAGTATTTTTAAAAACACTGTTAAACTTCCTGTTGCAGTGATGATCAGTTTTTATGAAATGAGGTGATCTATAAACGATAAATGGCAAGAGGAAAGAATAATGACTCTGATTTATCCCTCTAGGTTTTCTTTATATATCAATCTGCACAATGTCACACAAGAAGTTGACAGAAGTTCTCAACATACAAAAAGCTGCCATCACAAAAACCCAGCGACAGAGCCTCAGATTCTGTCCCAGCTTCAGTTCAGAGTAATTATATAAAATGGATATAACTTTTTTTGTCTCTGTATGATCTCTAAGGAACCCTATGCTGGCTAGGGACTGCCAAGTTGCTGTGGTATTGAGCCCTTCACACACCTTTCTGGGCTTTTTGTTTCTGTCAGCGACAGAGATTTTGTCAGCGACAGAGATTCTGTCCCAACTTCAGTTCAGAGTAATTATATAAAACGGATATAACTTTTTTTGTCTCTGTATGATCTCTAAGGAACCCTATGCTGGCTAGGGACTGCCAAGTTGCTGTGGTATTGAGCCCTTCACACACCTTTCTGGGCTTTTTGTGACTCTATAAATGTGCTTCTCCATCAAAATATGAACTGTGTCTGTATAGTAGCTGCTGTAGCATAGGGAGTATGAAAATAAACCTTGCAATTCCTTGAGGAGCAAAAGATCCTCAGCAGGACAGCCTTTGTTATGCAGATTTTAAAATGACATTCAGATAAGAAGATGAAACATGATTGTTTCCGTCTTGAGAACAAACACCTTTATTCTGTTTGTTTTTCTTTTATCTTCTTCCTATTTTTCTGTTCTGACTGCAAGTTTGGATAAAGATTAGCTAAGCATATGGAACTTAAATTCCTGCTCTGTAAGTATGGGTTCACTCGAGAAACATGAGTGATACTCAGCTGGCCTCTGGTTCTCAAATTCAAAAAGCAATATTATAGATTTATTTTTTCCCCCCAATTATCTTATAATTTCAGGGCCTTTCTAATTAATGGAAAAGATCAGGGAAAAAAATCGGCCAAACAACAACCTCAGATAAACAGAGAAACATTGTTCTTTTTACCACCCTGGGCTGTTTTTTACATATGACTTGTTAAAAATAACATGATTTTCAGGGCATGGAAACAGAGACCTTGTTGGCTGCCAACTGTATTCAGTTCCTGGAGATTAGCAAGATTATCAGGATTTCAGGTAGCAAAGAGGGAAGTCACACAAGACATTTAATGGGGGCATGTGCTCCAAAAAGGATTGAGGCTGCAAATAGCAATTTCCTTTGTTGCAGTGCATTGTGCTCTCCTGCCTGTGACTTCCAGATCATAAGACTTCCTTTTGTAAGCTGGTAGAGTATAAATTGTATAAAGCTTTTATTATGTAGCCTTACTTGGATCTTTTGCACTTCTATTCTAACCTTGAGTGGTCTGTCTCTTTTTTTGGCAAAGAGCTAAATGAAAATCAAGCTCTTGCTTGTGACTGCACCCAGGGGTGTCGACTTGTTGGATCTGGCAGCATGATTTTATAAATCATGAAAAGAGAGAGGAAAAAAAAGCAATAATCTGTGAAGAATAATTTTAACAGAACAGGGTTTGAGAAGGATTTAAATGATTGTTACTTAAAGGAATGTTTGTGAAAATCAAATGGTAATACTACCTAAGAAATGGTGTGTTTACTTTTTTTTTTATCTTTGTTATTCATTGAATGAGGAACTACAGTGTCAATTTTTTTTGGTCATTCAGGAAGAAAATTATATTTGCAAGAAAATTAATTTAAGAGATCAATTAAAGGTTACTTTGCTGCTGGCAATCAGAATGGCAAATATCTTGACACTCCTGCTTATTTGCAAACATTTTATCTTCCATAATTTCTGTGACTATCAGATTTTTTAAATGTTTCCTGTTATTTTGTTTGCTTGGGCAGAATGTAGGATAGACACTGACTTCTAAGGGCACAACTGCAACAGAGCATGTTAATATTTCATTGCTTCCTCCTCTCTTGAGAAGGGGGAGAGAGAAGGCCTAATAATGAATGTTACTGAATTAAAAACCTCTGTATGTGCTACTCTGAGTTTCTGTTTTGTTTTAAAGTGAAAACAGAAACTTGATGTTGTAAAATCGCCAGTGAGGGGGTCTGTCCTGAAATAACATTGGATTGGAATCTTTTGGTCAGGATACCACATCACAACACAATCCAGAAGCTGAGGAAGAAAGGACTGAAATTCTTGGAAATTACCCAGTAGATAAAATATTTCCCATGGCTTCCAGGGGCCATAAAAGGAATTTTCCTCAGGGTCCTAGGAGAATTGTAGTGTATGTGCATTGGTTGTCAGGAGCATGCTCCTTTATGGGCCATCATTGTAGCAGTATATTAGCACATGACTCAGCTACCAGCTTTGCTCTTTTAGAAAGAGACATGGAATGCCTAGTGAAATTCTTTTCCTGGTCCCCCATTTCTGATGACCACACACCACTTTTTGTAGCTGCTGAAGCCCACTCATTACTGGCCTGAAGGTAATTCAGCTTTTCTGGCAATAATGATAGAGTAAGTACAGACATGTTTTTTTCTTCAATTCCTTTTTATTTATTTATTTTGCTTTCTGCGTCTGAAGAATGAGGTTATTAATTACTACAAAGACTGCATCTTTCATTTTTGAAACATGTATGTGATTGTTTCTTCTGAATAATAAAAAAAAAAAAATCACACAGCAACAAAATCCCCACATAAAAATCATAGCAAATCCCCAAACTAAAACAAGCAAACAAAATAAAACAACAACAAAACAACCCTGGAGTTTTGTTTTGGCAGGATATTTTAATGCTAACATGTAAGGGCATTTACCTAGAGGAAGAGTACAGTTCTAGCTTCTGTGTCCACACAGCCTTCAGTCTGCTGTCCCCCTGAGCAGGTTGGCAGGCATTGCTGTCAAGAAATGGCCATTTATGTGTTGCACAGGAGGAAATGGGTGTTGCTACTCTCTGACTTCTAATTTGACAATGTATATGATGATAACGTTCTCACTATGGCCCTCTCAATTTTTAGGTTGTCTGGATCCACTAGTGGTGTAGAGTTTCTGTTTGCTGGTTCTGTTTCCATTGTGTTCTCAAAAACTTGTTCTAGTTTTAATTTCTCCTCCCACACACCCCACACTTCTTGATCAGAATAAAATCAGTGATTAACAAACAATTAATTTTTCATGTATTCTAAATCTAATTTTTAAAGACACATGGCAGATAATTCACATTTTGTGCTGTTAAACCAAACAGAATATTTTGATTTTTGGCCATTATATTTTTTCCCTAATTTTTGGTTGTTGTTAATTTCTTGGATTAAGAGCTAATGTTTTTGCTTATCTTCCAGTCATGCAAATAAAGCAGATACATTTATTGTCACGGAATACTTTATATATAACTCTTTTTGGAAATTATTTTAATGAGTTTTATCATAAGGAAGATTTGGCAGCTAGGGAGATTTAGGTGTGAAAATATATACGATAAAATTACTCTAACATAAGGATTAAAATTTGGATACCATTCCTAGCTCATAATAGCCTCTTCTTTTATTTGTCTAGACACAGAAGTGCTGAAGCTATTTAACATCTTAATTTGTTCCAGCCAGACAACTATGGCTTCAGATTTCACAGTGAAAGCATAACTCATGAACAACGAATCAATATTTCTGTGCTCATGGTTAAGTAAAAATGGGTTTCATATCAGTAAGCAGATCAAATTAATGCTTACATCTGTAAGTTTTGTAGCTACCAGCACTGCCATTGTAATTGGTGTTGGGCTCCACAGCGAATGGCTCTTGGTCCTTCATATACACTTGCATGCATGAAGTTAACAGGTGTGTTTCTTGTTCACAGAAGGTAACTAATGCAGAATATCTCTGGTTTAGAGATAAATTTATTCAAAAATTATATGCATTTTTGAATAAATGGGGGTTTGGGGGTTTTTTGTTTGGTTGGGTTTGGGGGATTTTTGGGATGTGGGTGTGGGTGTGTTCTGGTTTGGCTTTTTTATTCCCCAATTACTGCATAAAATATGTGAGGGTAGCAAGCCAGCACCATCACAGAAAATATCTGAAGGAGATTGATGAATAATTTTTCACTGTGCAGAAAAAACACTTTGGAAGATGTTACCTTTTTTTTGTTATTTTTTAAGACAGTGTTGCCAGTGAATATGACTAACTCCATCTTTCATTTTTCTTCCGTAGAATCTGACATAATGCAGTTGCTATTTTATATTAATTTCTTCTAATTTTTTCTAAAAATAATGAAAATGAAGATTTACATTCCCCTCTTCCTTAGATTTGGGCTTCTTAATTGTTTCATATTTTGAAATTAATTAATGGGGAATCACACATTCTGTGATTTTTTGGGGAATTAAATTCCCTAACACAAGGCTGTATTTTCTATTTGTTGAGTAACTGCCTACTCACTTAGGGAAAACATAACAATAGAATAATAACACAAAGCTGTTAGAAGACAGTCCATATATGCTGTATTTAGGCACTCATGCTGTATATACTAAAGCATAACTGTTTTCATTTGAGTTTGCCCTATGTTTATTTTGCACATATAGGGAGGGAAGAGCCCACTTTTCTGCATCTATAGCAAATGCATCTCTGTAAGTCCAGGTGAAGGCTGGATGGTCAGCCAGGCACTTTGCTCTTCTACTTTTGTATGATGTGGCCTGGTAAAAGTAATCTAGGAGAGCTGCCAAATCTGAAAAAAAAAATCCGTCTAAGAAAAAACTCAGTGAATCAGGATTACCAAACTGCATTACTATAAAAAAAAATCAGGGGAGAGGGAAATTGTTCAAGTCATTGGAGGAGAACTGTGTTCAAAGCTCTCAAGGTTTCCTCAGTGACTACAGTGGCAAGACCCCCTTTATATTCTTCCAGGGCATGTAAATAAACTTTTGCATAATCTCTTGGTTCCAACAAGTGGTTCCTTGAAAGGTACATAAAATATCTCTGGAGTAATGGTAGGTAGAAAACAGCCTGTGGTGAGATACAAAAAATAAGAAGTAAATCTACTTTGGGTAAGCTAAATCTTGTTTTCCATAAAAGTGACTGTTGAATGCTACTTATTATCTAAATAGGTTATCTGAGTACTAGCAACTCTGGTACAGTGCTGTTGTGGCAAATCCTGGTTTTCAATGAAAGATAAGATTGTGAGCCCTATAGGGGATCTCAATGTACTTTTTCTGAGCTGTCAGTATCCTTTGAGGTGAAAATAATTTCAGACAGCTAAATGCCTTCATGTTTGTGAGGACTGTTACATTTTGGCCCGAGAGAAAATAACACTGGTAACTAAAAGGGGTTTTTCTGTGTATTTGTTGCTTAATGTTGCTATAGGGCTCAACACTGTCAGTCTTTAAACATATTTATTTTCTGGTTTTTTCTCTCTTATTTCTCTTTCCTCCTTTGACCTAGTTTCATAACTGCTCTTCCCACCAAGAGGATCCTTCTACCTGCTTCAGCACTGTGATGAAAGTAATGTTAAGGTACTCCTGACATCTGTCCCTAGTGGCTAAGCACCAAACACAATTGTGCACACATTTGATCATGTGTGATAAAATGCTATGCCTTTTCTTCAACTCCAGCCTTGGGTTTGATTAAGGTGAAAGTTAAATTTAGGAGAATACTGTGAAGAGGAAAATCTATTTACAAAGATTCTGTCTTGCAGTAAAATATGTTAAACATGATAATATATATATGTGATGCATTTTGGTTTTTTTCCCAGGGAAATATAAAGTAAATTGACCCTGATTACTCTTGAGGGCTTGTGTAAATTTCTGTTGCCAGGTCTTGGCTGCAGGGAGTTCTGGCTTCGTCATCTTGTAGAATATATCAGACAAGTTCTGTGGTAGTGATGAAAACAAATAATAACATTAGCTGGCAAAAAAATTCTCCCTCTTTTCTGAGATTTCTGTTTTTATCATAGCTCTTATCACACCAGTGATGTTTCTGTGTGGATAATAATGTTGCAGTACCAGAATTAAATGAAAGAGCAGACTCAGTACTGCGGCTCATTCAGGGAAACAAGTCCAGATGCTGGCTGGTTTCTTTCCAGTTTTGACATATGCAATTTCTGATGAAGAAATCAGTACCATATTCAAGACTGAATGTCTTCACTGTTCAAAGGGGCTACTCAGGTTTGCATCTTATGTATGGCTTTGGTTATACAATCTTGACTGAGCTACTTTTGAGTCAGTCCTTTAAAAAAAAATTAAAATAAATAGATGATGTTTGCAACTCTGAGAGTGAATATGTGCCCTCACAAAATTATAGAGACTAAACATATTTATATAGTTTTTGATAAGTAACCACTAATAAAGAGTACAGAGAAAGATAGATATTCTAAAGAGTGTCTGAACTGCGCATGTTTACTTTGGTGAAGGGTCTGATATCCTTGGAAGAACTGTGAACTAGAAACTGAATGTGACCACAAATTATTAACAAAACTCCATTCAACCAAGAACGTATTTCAGCCATGCAGTATAGTAATAGCTTCCATGACTACTCTACATTTATGGGAGAAGATGCTTGACATGTTTAAAGAGGTTTGGGTTTCTCATCTGAATTTTCCATTACACTCGATAAAAAGTTGACAGATCAATTTTATTTAAGGAATAAGTTGTACAGAGTTTCATTGAAAATTACTATGAGAAATTTTTTTTATTAGGCAAGAATACTGTATATTGTGAGAAATTCTGAATTTACTGCACATGACAAAGAAAGACTTCACTGTTTTCTATGATTCTGTAGCAATTGCATGAATGTACTGGGCTATTGCTGTCACATTTAAAGCAAGAAAATAGCTGTCTGGAACCAGTGAGAAAGAACTTATTTGGTTTGTTAATTGGTTTTTGTTTTTCTATCTTTGATTAATATAAGAAGATGCAGTACATGAAAGGCTAGATGAGAAGTTTTGTTTCTAAAACACATTTTTGTACACATTTGTCTTTTACAACATAAAATGCTCAGCCCAGCCTTTTGGTGTTTTAATTGCCTCTTGACCTTCTCAGGTCCAAACAACCTAAATGACACTGAGCTGCCCCTTCACCCTAGTGATTATGTCATATTGCAAGTTAAGGGTACCAAAATCTCTCCTTTGTGCATCAGTTTGCCAGTTTGGTTGTTATTCCCATATTATCCCTATCTATCTATGCAAAACAATGCCCAGGAAATCCCATTCAAACTCGGTGATCTTGTAACTCTGTACAAAATATGTGAGGTATATAAGAAATGGGTTGTAGTGGAAATGCTAAAAGAGATATAATGTCCTCCAAGTACTTGAAGAAACCAGAGCAGAAATGTACTTGTCAGACTCTGAAGAAGCAATAGGAAGACACCAGCAATATAATTTCTGCAAAAAGGAAAATATTCTGTGCATTTCTGTTTTGATGTTAGATGAAATCACCTCAGAAAGATAAATACAAATGAACTGACTTGCATTAGGACCTACAAGACTTCCCGAGCTGTATGGCTTTGTGATATTGATAAACAACTCTGAAAAATTCATTTCATGCTTATCTACTGTAGCAAAATCATTGATTGAATTGCTACAAAAAGGTAAAAACTGGGTTACAGGAGTGCCAACACAGCATGAGGTGCAGCTACACAAAGGTTTGTGTATTCTGATATTGTTTTATCTGTGACCTTGTCTTGTGGTTCCTTCCTCATGGGAGCAGGAGCTGTGATCTCACACTGATTGCCAGATGGCAGCAGGAAGCCCAGAGCACATGTACTGACAAACAGTGGGGAAAAACCAGCTGCACAAAGTGATTGCACACTGCCAGCAAAGAGGCACTGAGCTGGAGCCCAGAGAGAGCATTGAGATACCTGCCAAGTCTAAAAACCCAGGTGGGAGCAAGGGTCTGCAGTTCTTTTCCAAATGACACTAGAAAAAATGAGCAAGTTTTGACATGTGCTCATAAAACAGGACAAGTAGCTGTGAACTTGCTGTGCTCCTTATTATTCTCTGTAATAGAAAATTTCCAAATAGGCTAAATGTGGAAGTTATATGATTTTGTATGCACATGCATAGGGCATAATTTTCTAATAGTTAAATGAGCCCCAGAGAGCAGCAGGGCTCATTTGTGAAGTACTGAATAAAACCCTAACAGTCTCCTGTCTGTGAAGTGAAAGTCACTTTCTTAACAGTCTCTGATCAGACAGTAACTTTGTCCTATAAGCTGACACTTCTGACAGGTGACTATTGGTTTATTATATCAGGCATTCCAGGAAGATAATGTTTGTGAAGCTCAAAACAAGCCTGGCAAAAATAGAAAAATGTCCTTATTTCTCCTAATAGGGCAGCTCACAGTCATAAATTCCTATTGGATGTAGCCTTTTCCTTTTTTGTGGGCTTTGTCTTGCTTCTCCACAAATGTACAGAGAAAATTAAGAGAACCAGAGAAGTCAAAGGGAAAGCTTTCAGCTGTTGTGCACCCTTTTCTATGTTTCCGTTTGGTTATCCACATCTTATTCTGATGTCTTGAATCCTCATTGCTGTTGTGTGTGTTATTCCCCTGTTGCTCCTGCCTCCAGGAGCATCCAGATGATGTGCTGTCATGTGCAAGACTATTTTTCTTATTGCATGTTTTGGTAGTCTGTTATTTTTTTGCAGACAGCAGTTCCCAGGGTTTCTAATTGGCTTCTTCTAATATAAAGGATGTGTCTTTACTTGAGCTGCTCAGGTATTTCTGTTTGGTTCTGTAAATGTCGCCAGGTTTGATCAAGCAGAAAGAAGCATGTGACACTGGGGTGGTATTGCTGTCATCTGGAGGGAAGACTTTGTTCCCTGGAAGATGTGGTGCATGAAGATATTACAAATTTTTTTTGTAAATCTGCTGGTGCTTGACACCTGCAGTCTGCCTGGAAACAAATCTTTAACGCTATTAGAGAAAAGAGACTTCTTTTTACTTTATTACTTTTTTAAAATGTGAGTTTTATACTGTTGGAAAAACATCACTGATTCCATTGTAGCTAGAGAAGAAGCCTGGGATAGGGCAGAGGAGGGAAAATGCTGCCATCCCAGAGCTTCCAGAAAAAGTGATTTAGGAATGCTTTGGGGAGGTCATTTGTCTTCTGGAAAAATTCTCCAATTTCACTCAGCTGCTTTACCTAGTATATGGGTCGATTTCCCCTTGTCTTTTACCTTTGGGGCTGACCTATGTTGTGCAAAGAATCAACCCCAAAAGTTTATGTGCTCGGTCAGATACAAACCCCTGCTGCATGTGCTGCTGTGACAGGTGTACGGTCAGCACTGTACAGCTGGGAGAGCGCACCTATAAATGCCCATCTGTGGCCAAGGAGGCAGCAGTCAGGAAAACTGTTGATTGCCTGAAGCTTTCTCTTTGTTCATGAGTCAGATCCTGGCTTTCATTTTTCTGATGAGAGAAGAAGCAGAGAAAGAGCTCCCACTGCTTTTGTGCCCACCCACTCGATATCAACCTAAAGTTTTATGTTATTCTAAGTGCTGATTCAGGCTGGATTTCAACTTGTTGCCTAAAGGAAAAGAAGTTGTTTCTTTCTAGTACAAATTTTTGGAGCCTTTTATTTTATTTTCCTTTTCTTCTCGCTTAGGCCACCAATACAACTTGAGATAAGAAATTAAGAATTGATTTTGCCAAGAATTTGCACATTTCTTTAAAACTGAAGACTAATCCAGCCTAGATATGTTTTACAAGCATAAGACTGCTCTTATGCTTGTAAAATTTGTAGGCACAGTTTTCATTGGCTAAAAAATAAGTGCATGGAAACTTTTTCATCACCAGCAGTCTAAACTCTGTCCTTACATTGAATATCAGGACGGATTGTTTTACTCATAAGTACTACAATCATACTCTACCTTGCACATGTGTAACCCCCACAGACTTAGTTACATTTCTTCAAGTGTGACCCATGGAAATTTTCACAGCAATGCTGTTGTTGCAAAGGACAAACCATACCTAACTTTTCTATTATCTTATCTGATTCTGCAAGATTAGCCAGATAGGGCTTTGTCCCTAGGGCAGGCTTGCATGACGGGATGTACATCTGGCAAGGTTTTGATGAGAAAAGCAATTTTGTTTTGTGTTGGTCATTTACTTGAGTTACTAATAGTAGTTTAAATTGTTAACATTTTTTCAGGTTTGAAGCTCAGTTGTTTGGAAGTTGTTTTCCAGCACTGAAAAACTGTACCAGTAGAGTATGATCTTGTCAAAGAAGAGATAACAAACCTCTTTGCTAGCTGATTGAAACAGAGAGAGGCTGCAGGAGTTGCTTCAAGACTTCTCACTATTCTTTTCAATGTTGCTTTGCCCAGAAGATCAGCAAAAGTAGATTTTGTTGAAAAGGAATAATTACAGCTTTCAAACTTCACATCTCTTTTAATAAGACTTCTCATGTTCTTTCCTTATAAGCTGGAAGGAAGAATCCAGTGGTGCTGAGGTAAGCAGGGTCAAAGTGGGAGCAGTTGTTATCCCCTATTGCCCACTATCCTGTCAGGATGTTGAAGGCAGAGACAAGATAGGAAACATGATGTTTCAAAAGTGAGCAACTAGTGAAAAACTCATGACTCCCAGGAGTGAGAGTCCAGTGTTGGAGTGAAGAGTATCTTTTACAAGGACTTCAGTACTTGGAGAGCACCCAGGGTTAATTTAAGTGTTCGTTATAAAAGACTGCTGGTTAAAATAACTTTTTTTCTTTTTTTTAAATAAGTAGTGGAAAAGCTAATGTAAACTAAAAGAATAAATCCTCTACAAAACCCACTTCAACAGTGCTTTATCATGATTGCCCATTTGTTAGTAGATTAACATTATAATTGACATAACTGAATTTAGTTACAGAGCCTGAGCTTATATTTTGCATTTTTTTTCTTTTTGTGTTGTTTTTGTGTCTGTTTGTCTAATTATATCTAGTTAGATTTGTTGGTGGGGTTTTTCTGGGGTTTTGTTTTGGTTTTTTTTTTTTGTTTTTTTTTTTGAGAAAGAGAAAATCCTTCTTTCAGACTGTATTTTTATTATCTTAATCTCCCTCCAAATCCTCCCCCTTCATTTATAAGTCTCATGCCACAAGAAGCCAAACAACTTACACAGCTTTCTCATACAGACATTTTCTTTGGCTAAATTAGAGGAAGCATTTTTACAGTAATCAGCAAAAAATTGGATAGCAAAATTCCCTCTGTTACTGAATTGCATACCCCAAATGTCCAAGGACATCTGGTACAATTAACACCCTCCTTCTAAGAAGAAGAAAGTGCTACTTCCTGCTCAGTGTCTCTTTATTGCTCCTAGCTACAAGGACATGTGTGACAACTTCTCATATCCCCTCACGAAGATGAGATGTTTTATCACAAAAGCCACCAGAAACCCAACAATCTATACTGTGTTATATCGAAAATGATCTGGGTTGCACAATGAACCACTAATCTCAAACTGCCCTTTCTTGTTTTTCAGTTCGTTACCAGTGTAGAATGCCCTACTTTTCCCTCACCAACTCAAATGTTCTTTTGACTGTATCAACAGTAAAAAGTGCACTTCTCATACTAAAAGGGGAAATTCAAATACCAGTTTTGTCCCAGGGTTTTATTTCCTTCTTTAGGGCAGACTTCTGACATACATGTGAGACTTGGTAAAGAACAGCAGTAGGAAGGGGGGGTGTTGACACTCTTTGCCAAGATATGCTCCCCCATTCTTCTTTTCATCCTGAAAGAACTGAATGCAAATGAATTTCTAGCAAATTAATTTTTATTCCTCATTGCAACAGCTTTGTTCAGTCCTTAACGAAAATGCATACACAGAGACTGTTCCATGGTTTATCTGCCTTAACTTTGTATCATGCCCATCAGGAATATGGTTTTGGAAGGGAATGAAAGGCAATCATCTTTGTCATAGGAAAAGTGGAGAGGACAAGACTGAGTGAATTTCAGATCTCCTCCTTTCCCCACTCACTGCTGTACCTAGTCAAGGGTCACCATGGCACAGAGACAAGGTTGATGCTGGCTGATGGTTTGTTGGATTTCGCTCGGATCTCTGCTGCTTTCAGTGTCCTGTTGGAGGTGAGTGTCAGGGAGAGAGAAAAGCAATAGTCTTGCTTTATAAGTTTGTTAATTGAACTATGGAGGGTTTTGGCTGATTTTTTAAAATTTGTTTTTGTTTTGGGTTTGTTTTTTTTTTTTTGTTTTGTTTTTTTTTTTCTCCCCAGGTTTTAAAGATATGTAGGAACTACTTCCACTAAGTAAGTAAGCAAGCAAGCAAGCAGACATCCACTTTAGGGCAAGGAGAGTGTTTTACTCCAGACCTGTTTTGAGAAGCTGAAGGAAGTGGAGGGAAAGCTGTGACACATGAAGTTAATGCAGCCTAGGAGTTATCAGAAAATTAACTTTTCTTTGGGCTTTCTGAAACTAGTGTGTCCCATGCTGAAAAATTAATCAGTAGCTCTGTGTTAGTACAAATGAAAGCCTGTTGAAAAATCCTTCCAGATATTTATACAGTTTATATTCCATCTTCTTCCCAGTTTAAAGCAATTAAAGGAATTTAGTTCCGTACAAAGTTAATGCATACTGAGAAGCTTGGGTTTCTCATAATATTATTTATTAATTATTGATTTTGAAAATTCTCATGGGGCATAAAAAGTAATGATATTTCATCTAAGAAGAGTTTAGATATTATGACACTGCAGAAGGCTTAAGTACATGAGCAAGAGTTCAACTGTTAACAGATTCTACTAGTGTTTGAGAAAATGAAATTGATTGGCAAATTACCAAGAAAAGTCTGTATCTGTAAGTCAAATGCAAAGACTAAACAGAATCAAAAAGAATTTGTCATTTTCTTCTATCTTACTTGTGAATATACTAAGAGCTGGATAAGTTATCATTTAATCTTTTATAAGTGTATTTTGAAAGATATTTTAATAAGCTGCTATTATAAATTATAAGAGACATGAGATAGATAGGGATGGCTACTTCTTGATGGTTATTGATGGGCCCAGAGGACCTACATACACAAATGATTGTGAGCAAGATTTAAACAGGCTCTATGTTTAGAGGTTTAACAGAGTAAACTGAAAATGTTATCTCATACTTAATGTCTTCATAGAAAGAGTAAATAGAATGCTGACAAAGTGAACCTTGCTATTCTTCTGTTCATTGATGAAAATTCCTTGGATCAGATTTATATCTGATTGATTCCAAAGCCCAAGATACAAGTCTTCTGAGGCATGGAGAGGGATGCTTGCTCTCCCCTTTAGTGGAGCTGGCTGCAACAGTCACGCTCCATGTTTTGTTGTACAGCTGATTAAACGTGTCATTGCCTTACTCAGTATGAGGCTGTATCCTGCCTTCTGCTCCATTTCTTCCAGAAATCCAAGATTAATAAAATGTACTGAGAAGAGATAAAACCTGAAATGATCAACGGGAAGATCAGAGGTATTATCACATAGGCAGTGGAAGATTTTATGCCCAGAGGACCACTCTGATTTTGTCACCAGACTGCACAGCACAGACAATTCAACTCTCTAAATGGCTGAACTAGACTTGCTGTGACGTCTCCAATTTATATACCCATTAGTTATGCTTTCTTCTTCAGGCTCAAGATTTTTTTTCTCAGTACCACTTGAATTTTCACCAATTTGCTTTGACAGCCTCTGATAGATAAGGGTTTTAAAATACAATGCTATTGTAAATATGAACTAACCCCACAGCCAGGTGGAATTAAGGATGAAATTTCTGGTTTGTAAACTTCATTATTTCAAGGTGTGTCTGCAGATGCTATGGAGAAGTGAAAAACAGAGAGATGAATGCCAAGGACTGGAAATGCTGATGCCATTAGGTCAGGGCAGGAAATAATTTTCTTTCTTTTTTTCACTCTGCCAAACACTCTTTGAGATAGACTGTCTTCAATCTGAAGCTGACTATTACTAAGAGTGCTCTGAAATTTCTCCAAAGAATAGCCAGGTTTTCTGCCCCTTTCTTAATTATCTCAGTCTTTGGAAAACTCAGTTAGTTGCCTACGCCTTTCAAAGGTAAAAAGTCAAGCCTCAAGCATGTGGCAAGCCTTAGTTCTCACCAAAAGGCTTCTAGGCCTCTACTTATGTTCCAGGGGACAGTTGAAATTGAGTTCTGCTGAACATGTTAAGAAGGCCTGCTTGATCATATTTTCATGCCTAAATATTACTTACTCAGGTATTTCTCCTGGAATTTACCCATTTTTGATGGTCAAAGACAAATGAAGTAATCACAGAACCTAAAAGTGTTTTCTTTTCACTAATTTCCCAAACTGCTTAGATAATGCTAAGCTTGTTGGATGGTTCCCTCCTTCCGTGCCTGATCTTGAAGGAAGAACTGAGCATCTTTGCATAATGTTCTCTTCTGCACTCTACGAATAATAAACACTGATTTTTCACTCAACTTCCATTTTTAAATTTTGCTCTGTCTGTTTCCTCAGTCATAGTGGAAAAATGCCTTGTTTATTTATTTTCTTAGACTCCTTTTTATTTTTTTCTGGTGTTTTTTTTTTTTTTTTTTTTTTGTTTTTTTTTTTTTTTTTTTTTTGTGTTTATTTTTAAGTGTATAGCATTGGAGACATTTCTCATGAGCTGAATTCTGGTAAAAGCTAAAGCTAAATCAGGCTAAAATGGAATATTTTTCTCTTTAGGTAGTGTAGTTTCTTGTGGAGTTATTGTAGGTAAAATTCCTCCTGTAGTCTTCAGCTACTCTGAGTTTTTTATTGACATTTTTCTGCAGACAAGTAGCTTTATTATTCATTTTTGGGGGGAAACCTGAGACTGGGTGGGGGAATGTTATGAAAAAGCAGCAGACAAGAATCAAGGAAATCACGAGAAATTAAATTCTCTGTGAGTTATAGTGTATTAGTGTACATGTCTTTCCTTCAAGCTGAGTTTCAATGTTCAGTCTAAAGGAGAGTTCATTTTTGCCTCTTCCAACTGTATCTCCAGAATTCCTGAAAGAAAAGTCTTGTTTTCACAGCCTGAATACAAGTGACTGGTTTTGTAATCAGTTTTCCTGCCAGTGGGCTATGACTGGCCCGGTCCACTAAATTTTATTGATATAAATTTTATTGATTTCAGTATGAATGTCCACATGGGCCAGGGCTGTAGATTAAAGCATAAAAATACTCTGTGACAGGTGCATGCAGCCTGTTCAGTGGCCTCCTGTTTGTTCCCGCACACTGCTTAACAATTCTTGATTTGGTCACAGATATTAAGTACCTGCAGTTTTGCATTGTGCTGGAGTTGTGCTTTAAGGCTTGATGATAATCAGTATTGAGCAGATTGGGATACTGCTTAGGAATGGCATTGTAGTTACTCCTTTCTCCCTTCCCTGCACTTCCCAGTGAGTTAATGTCTCTTCGGATGCTTCAGCATACGGTGCACAATTTTGAGCATATGTGGGAAACTGATGTTTCATATGTACTGGAGTCGTGATTTTTCCCTCTGCAATGTCTTTATACATTCATTATCACCTGATGTGTGTTTTATTGTTGTAAGTGATAATTTTGCAATGGAGAGATACACCAAAATGCAGAGAAAAAAATTCTATCATTTTTATGCCCCTCTGTCTCCTTCATTCATCTCTTATCCTAGGATTTCCATGAGGATTGAGAATAATAATGACATCCAAGAATCTAACATAAACAAGACTGCAATAGTGCTTTGTTCCCTCTTTGTTTCACAAAGAGAGAGTGTGTAATGGCTGAACTGAAAGATTCTGAGAATGGAGGAAAATTGGTTTGTTCTTGGCTCCTTAGATTATTTCAGCAGCTGATTTCTTATGAGTGTAATAAAACTGTAATTAAACATAAAATGGGAGGAACAATTCAAGCTGTTGTAATCTTGTAAAAAACAATCCTAATTTTCTTACTGTTCCTGGCCTCTCTTTGGCTGCAAATTTCCTTTTCTTGTTTTTTCTACTCCCCCCACACCCATTTCCTTCTCTCCTTCCCATACATGTTCTATATTACACTCTAATATTGTTTTGCCTTTCTACAATTACAGAAGCACACAGAACTTCAGAACTCAGAGCTGCCTTGGAAGGTTTAGTATTAACTGCACAGATCATTGTTACTCAGAGCACAGAGCAGCATGACTGACAAATCTGGCTCAAGAGCAATTTGAACAATTTCTTGTTGCAGTGGTGATTATGGCATGGAACATTATGTAGCTCATTTAGGATGCTTATATTTAGGAGAATTTTATTATTGTTTAGAGCAGTTTTTAACGTTTTATAGAAGGAAAAAATCGTTCTCATTTCTGGATTTCAATTAGACTAAAAAATTTTAATGTTTTACTTTTCTCCTCTTCTAGCCACCACTTAAAACTGGTGCCCCATTTCTCACAGGAGAACTGGATGGTTTTGTTAAATACCTTCCTTTTTTAAGGTGTCAGAATAGGGAGTTTCCTTAATTTAATGACCAGCCTAGGGATAAATTCTCTTACTAAGCCCAGTCCAAAGAGTTCCCAGTTCTTAGTTCTGAATGCTTAAACCTTGATTTCAATCTTAATTCCATGTTGGCTTGAACCTGAGGAACACAAAGTTGCAAAAATTAAGTGCCTTTGGGACATCCTGAGGATGCTAAGACTTGGCTTGTGGATAAGAAATGAATGCCTGGAGATCAAATGAAAGTCTGGAGATAATTTCCCTTGTTCTAATAATGCCTGATGAGTGCAGCATGAAAATACCACCTTTCAGGTGGAAGGGGTATGCTTCCAGCCCTTCCACTTTTGCCAGAGTACAGATCAGCCCAGCTTTTAGGCTGTCCTGGTTACCTAATTGTTTTTGTTTTGGGGTGTTTTGTTTTGTTGGGTTTTTTTTTGGATTTTTTTTTAATTTTTTTTTTTCCTGGCTCTTTGACTGCTGTTTTTGTGGCCAGTAAAGACAACACTTTGGCCATACATTTTCTTTTTCTGCTTGTAGTCCTTATCCTGGTGGCTGTGACTGATAGACCAGCTCTGGCTCCCTGAAAACTGTCCTGTACACTGGGTTTGAAGATTTGCTGAAACAGGTGCTAAAGAATATTGAGACTGTGTTAAAAACCTCAGAACTAAAAACAGTAAATACTCAGGGTCTTAAAATATCTGCTTGCAGGCTGTTGATTCTGTGTTCAGTAGTTCTGTCTTTGCAGCTTGTCTGTCTGAGGGGCCATCCACATGAGGATCTCTGACAGGGGAAGTATGAAATGTATCAATACATTTTGAGGGGACCAGCATATTGAAACCAATGAAAATGAAATCTCGCTGAAGACCACAAAGAACCCATTTAGTTAAAAGCATATCAGTCAGAGGGGAAAAAAGATTATGTGACAAGGTTCTCTAGAAGAAAACGCAGAGAACGGGTAAGATCAATTGAAATTGCAAGCAGCAATGTTGATACAGGCCTGGACCTTATGCACAGGTAGACTGTCTGAGAGTTAATATTCTAATGGATTTGTGGGATACCTTATTGAATTTGCAGTGGATTTTTAAACTGAATGTTCTTTTCCAGCCTCATGAATAGAGTGATAACACTGCTTCTGTAGTGCTGAGGGTCATCTTTGCTTATTCATATCTTATGCTTTCTGGGTGGTATTTTCAGGCACTTGAAATTATCTCTTTTGGAAATATCTTTAGAGAAAACAATGGACTAACCATTTTTGTTTACAATATATAAAAATTAACACATTTATCCACTTAGTTAATCTCTACAGTATAGAATAGGTATTTACAGCCAAACTAAAAAGGTGTTTAGATCATGAAAACAGTGATAAATACTTCACTGTGTGTCAGAGGATGTATCCCTTTTTAAAAAGATCAGGCTGACTCAGCTATAAATTATTAGCTCCTGTGAACCAAAGGTTTAGTAGATTTGCATGATCTCTCTGTAGTGGACGTTAGACAAAACACTTTTCATTTAAAAACATTATTCCTGCTCCTTCTTGAAATAAATCACAGAATCAGAGAGTATTCCGGTTGGAAGAGAATCACAAGGATCACCAAGTCCAACTCTGAAGTGAATGGCCCGTATGGGGATCAAAGCCAGAAGCTTGGCTTTATTATCACCATGCTCTGGACATCCGATCTGTGAGCACAGCAGTATCTGAACACGGTGGCCCAGTGAAATGCTGGTGGAACACTTGCACACTGAACACTAATGCATCTGGTACAATGAAGCTACTTTACATGTTCCATTCCAGCTGCTTTATGTGCCATTCTGCTTCCTTCTTTACCTTTCCTAAGTGTTGGAAGCATCTGCAGCTCAAATATTGATGATGAATTTTGGGTTAATATTTTAGAATAGAATTTTAACTTCAAAACATCATGTGCTGAAGAAAATACTAAAGTCAGGAAAACTCTTGATTGTTTTTTGCATATTTATATCTCGAGAAAAAGTTTCGCGTCTAGGGTTGTGGGTTTTGTTGTTTTCTTTTTTGATAACTTCAATTAAAAGAAATTAAAATGCACACACATGCACACACACACACACCTCCCCCCCATCCCCATTTCCTCTAGTACTAAATAATGATAATGTATTTTTGTGGGTTTTTTTTGTTTGGCTTTTTTTTGTTCTTTTTTTTTTTTTTCTAAAAAGAAATATTCATGTAGTCCATTAAAGTTAATGGTATTTTTTAATTTAGTTAGACTACTATGCTGATGACTGAATTTAGCATGTGAAGGGTTGCAGTAGGTATAACTCTCTTTGTGAGAGTGGCTTCCCCCCTTAGAAATAATGGGACATTCAAGCAGCATTGCTATCTTGCCTTACTCATGGATCAGAATGAGCCACAGAGCAATGACATCACAATAAATTGACTTTCTCTGCTTTTGAGGCTTCTGGAGAACAAGTCTTCTTGTGGTAATTTCTTGATAATCTTCACATTTAAAATTATTTTTCCCTTTTATAATGCAATAGAGTATATATTTTTTTTCTTTAAAGCTGTATTTTTTGTCATTGCAAAACTCTCTTCAGCTGACATAAATTCCACCACAGCTTTTCTCCCCCTCCCCCCCCCACCCCACTTTCAGAAGTGTTATATTCACAACTTCTCCCTTTTCTTTTTACTCAGAACTAAAACTATCAAAAAAATCTCAAACTCCGGACAAAAAGGTTGGAATTAGATTTTGGAATGCGGTCTGTATGTGGAGGTCTTACTGTGTTGCTGTAAATGCAAGGAAAAGGAAGTCAAAATAGGACCCTTATGCCAAGCTGCATCTAGGTGAGCTTTAAGGTTTATTTTTGGTTCTCTGAAAGGGATGACAGAAAGCAGTGTTGTCCTAGGAATAGGAGGTCTGGGTAAAGATTACCACTTGGAGGGATGTTTCTCCTCTCTGTCCTGTAGAAAGAGTGGTGCTGACAATGGGCAGTTATTGGTTATTCTCTTCTGCACTTCCTTACTATTCCATGAGTTTTGGTTGTTTCTTTACAAGAGGAAGTTCTTTCACTGTTTTCTTCAGGAAGCTGAGTGAAAATGTGTGAACTAGAACTTGCAGGGAAACTCAAGATCCCCTTCTGTGCTCCAGGTATTTGTAGAAGCATGTGACGCGACCACTGTATTTCTGGTTCCATGTTTTAGTCTGTTTCCTGCTGGTTGTCTCATGTCATTTTTCAGTCCTGAGATGCTACTTAATACATCTCATAAGAGATCCCTGTCTTTACCGTATTTTTAACCTTCTCTTTCGGTTCTTATAAAACTTTACACTACAAGAAGGCTGTGACACCTCTCAAAGGATTTTGCTCTTTGTTACATTCTGTTCTGTACTTTCTCCCCACCCTTGGCTCTGTACATAATTATACTAATGTGCCTGGTAATGGTGAGACTACAATTTTAAGAGATCACAGTGATACAATTGCATTGCTGAAGATAGGTGTGTTGTTTCTGCCTCCCACACCTCTGGGATCTTTAGGGACCCTTAGGAGGCTTTAAATTGTGAGGCATGAATAGCAGCACAATTTTGAAGGCAAATGGCTGTCATTTAACTGTGAGATCTGAAAGGCTCATTTGCTGGACTTAGAAGTAATGGGTGGGAAAGAGAGTTACTGGTGAAGCCAGCCTGAAGGGGCTTATTTAAATTGCCTGGTTATTTTTATGCACCTGATTGTAATGAGTTTGGTTTAGTTTCATTACTGGACATATGTTATTGGATTCTAGAGGATTTTCAGTGTTGCTACATTGTTTTCCCCTTAAGATTTCCAAGGGTAGAATATGAAGGAAGAATCTTTTAGAGCCCTATAAAAAGAGAGCTGCATCACTACAGAGTGCAAACATTGGGAAATGGTTCCTTAATGTATACAGTTTTCACTTACGAGTCCTTGAGTCGCATTTCTAAATGAAACTCTTCAGGCTTTGTGCTTGCCTACTTGCCATGGACCACAGCAGTCTGGTGTCCACACCTCTATTGAAAGAAATTACTTTGAAACTGTACTAATCAATCCTTCAAATGTTTTGATAGATCAATAAAACTACTTTCAGTCTCTAATATGTTCCATAATCAAAATGTCACTTTATTTACTCAAACAATCAGATGTGATGTGAAATATTAAGTGCATGAAGGCACAAATAGTGCCTGTGGGGACAAATTCACCTCTGTTTTTTTCAGCTATGCATCAGTTACTGATGATTTCGGGTTTCCTCTGAGGATTGCTGGGTATGTATGTTTTGTAGTAATTTTTTTAATGAGCCAGCTCTGTGACCACAGAAGTCACAGTGGTGGCATAAATAAACCCCTCCTTGCACTGGGAAGAAAGGATTGAATTTTCTCCTGTTTGAGTGAGGGATTTGCTGCATATTAGTGTTGTCTTACCTTGTGCACTATGGGATATATATCTCAATGCATACAAGGCTTTAGAGATGACAAGTCAGATAAAACAAAATGGAAAGGAAGAGATGTGGAGCTGAGACTGAGGTAGGACCTAGATAAAGAGAGTGCTTTCTAGTTACCATCATTAACTTTTTAGCTGTTGTAACTGTGTGCATTACACAGAGTTACGAGGATCTTTTCATATTCACTTAGCCAAGATGCAAATCTTACACCATCAAAGATGTCAAAACCATCATTGCAGAGGTATTTATAATCCAGCCAGCTTCTTGAAATTTCTCTCCCCAAGAAAGAGTCTTTACAACAATTCCCAAATTATCCGTTACTAATTTTCTTACATTTCCTTTTGCAGTGTCAGGAATAAGTTGAAAGCAGATTATCCTGCTTCAGCCTACTGTGAAGTACCTTTTGCTGCAGCAACCCAAACTGTTATGAACAACAGTGCATTGATGAGAAAAGCTACAATTCTGATCTATTTATGGCAGTCAGTGGATACACATTTTGCTGTAGTTGTACTTGAGAGTCCTGTCTGAAGCCCACATGGAGCATCAGCTCTTGTTTCTTTATAAGATTAATTATTTGATTCACATATATGTGAGGATTAATATATATATATATATAGAGAGAGAGAGAGAGTTGTATTTTGTTTACTTTTACATTTTTATTTTGTATTTTTACTCTATAAACTTGATGCAATTGTTTAAAACAGTCCAAATTTTGAAATAATACAGATTTTTCATTAAGCTGTATGAATAGTCTTTTAACTTTAACCCCCATATCAATTCTATCAAATTCATACCACATAAGAGCAAAAATAACCTGTAAATATGGAATTTTTTTTTTTTTTTTTTGTAGCTTGAGAAAAATGTTGAGTAAAAGGTATTAGCTGCAAGTGAGGATCAAGATTTTGTATGAGATTTTTGTCATTACTTTTTTTTTCCCCCATCATAATCACCATCTGATGACTACAGCAGTATATCTAAGATATGGATGCATTGTGGAAAAACAATCAAACAATCAAACCTATATTGAATGCTTTGCCTACACCTAACAGAAAGACTTTCTTGTGGCCCAGTTCTTCAAAGAGCATTAAATAAATCAAGTCTGACCGACATCTTCTATTCTACAATCTGCAAAATATTTGAGCATGCTTCCTTGCTTACAGGTAATAAGAATCAAACATGTCTGAAAAAACCTTTGGGCAAATCAGTAGGGATTGTGTAGGTTTCATCCATTAAAGTTGTGCTAATTGCTTAATTGACATTTTAAAGGGAAAGCTGCATTTATTTATAAATACCTTGAGTTTAAAATTATGTATTTTGCAGAACTAGCACTTAGTGCTATGGATAGGGAGCTTGTTTATGCTTGTTTAACAGTAAAACCATTCAGTGCCTTATTGACCAGATGATTTTGAAGCAGCATACCTCTGGGTGTTCAAATTGTGCTTGTTTATTTTGTCATGTCTTCATGACTCTCTTGTATTAATTTCTTATTATTCTTTTTTTTTTTTGTTATTTTGGAGAGATTTGTTTTTCATTGAGTTAGAATAATCCTACCATTTAGTCCTCTTTTTTGAATTAACATCCTGCAATACCACAGACTGACACCTGAGAGGTGGATAAATGCCTCTCCCCCTCAAGCAGACATTCTTCATAGTTATTTAACCAATAAAATTATGAAGGAGTAATGTTTAAAGAGCTGTGACACCAGCCTACAGCAGTGCATTTTCTTAACTATATAGGGCTGTTGAGGTCATTTATTTCTTTTTTCTTCTCTTCACACAAGGGCCCAGTCCTTGTTTCTGTACAAGAAAACATAGACTCTAACAAAAGATATACATATTATAGGAGTATGTAATCAGGACTCTGTCAGCATTATCTTGGATTATTTATTAGGCAACAATCTTCTCTAGTTCCACAGGTTTTGGGATGCTAAGGGGAGGACTAGAATTCTGGAGCAATCTCCTGGAATAAACTGTCAGAACAGATTTTAAGGCAATACCTTGTTAAGTTGCACAGATGTATCCCTGTCTTACATGTATGCATGTAACTGTTGTAAGAACTAATTCTAAAACTTCTCAGTGTCGAGGGCTGTAATGACTTTCTCTTGATGCTTTGTCCTTGGTTGCCAATGCAAGGGTACAGGGTGCAGTCCATCTTCCTGGGCTCCCTTCCAGCAGCTGGCATCCAATTTCTACAGAGAAGGGAAACATATTTCCAATATCACTCAGATTTTACACTGGTGTTGTCTCATTTAAAGTGTGCTAAACTGTTGTGAACTCCTAGAACTGACCAGATTATAGGAGTCCCCTCAGATGCCACTGGCCTTTCTGTAGCAGATCTCCCCCTGCATCAATCCAACAGGAAGCCTGTCGTTATGGAATCACAGAATATTCTGGCTTGGAAGGGGCCCACATGACTACATGGCCCTGTTCTTGATGTTGTGTTGTGTCAAAATACTTGCAAAGTATGCAGAGCTGAGGGTTGGAAATTTACAGATATTGAATGTGTGAAATTCTCTGCAAATATTGAGGGGGCAAAGCAGTCACATTCGGATATGTATCTATAGTTCTTTCAACAAGATGGCAGGGGTGCAGGTTAAGTTAATAGGTTGAAGCAGAAACTTCATTTTCTTCTTTCAGAAGTCATCATGTATCATTAAGCTGCTTTTGAGTTTTAAATGCTCCAAAACTTTTGATTGAGTTGTTAAATCAAACTTTAGGGATGCTACTAGAATGTTGGTTCTCCCAGGATTTTCCCTTTGAATCACTTCCTGCTGGGGCCAAATGATCCAATATTCACCATCTGCTGATGATTATTACAGAATGACATTTGAGATACTGCAAAATTAACTCTTCTTATGGTAGTTCATTTATCTGAACAGAATTAATTATTCTGTGTTTGTTTTGGTTTTTTTTTTTTTTTTAATTTTGTGACCTGTTTTCAGTCAAGCAATTCTAGAGGTAGTGACACTCTAAACTCATGGCTATTTTAAAAGCTGGGGTTTTTTTCTTCACCAATAACTAGCAAGTTAGCAAGTGATTCTCCTGCTAAAGAAGCTGTCAAGGTTGTTACCCCGACATTCTTTTCCTGAGTACTGAATCTCCATTTTCTTGGTGTAAAATTAGGTAACAGATTTTTCCTCTACATTCCAAATAAATTAAAAAAAAAAAAAAGTGTCTGGTGAATCTTTGCTTTTTAAAGTACAGTTTCATTTTTTTTTATCTTGTTTTCATTTAATCCTATGCTGAGACACGTTAATGAGAGGAGAGTTATTAATCAGAAATTATTCTAGTACATAGATATACACCTTGGTTATAACTGTAAAAGATGCAGACTATGCATCATCTCCTCAAATGTAAATTTTGCTCTAGTAGGAAGAACCAGATTATATGCCATTTCTTAACTGAGTCTGAGAGTTTTGGTGGTTTACAGGACTTGTGCTGCAGTTCTTCACAAAGGCAAAATTAGCTCTAAGCATTTTGTTGGCAGTACAATCTACTTTGGTTTGTCAAAATCATTGCATACAGTGATTCTTATCCACTCCTGTAACAAAGCAGGATCTAAAATCTAACAATTATTCTGTTTAGTGTTGTGTCTAGGGTAGGATTTAATATTTTATAGCCAATGTGTAACACTGATATGTGATTATATTTGCAGAATTTTGTTTGGTCTTTATCAGGTGTTGAATTTATGGATGCTATTGAAGAGCTGCTTTATTTCACCGTGAAGATTTATGACCCAGATCCCCAGTAGGTGTAATTCAGTACAGCTGAAGTCAGTGGAGCTATATTTCTTTACAGAAAAACAGTTCTTGAAGTTTGAACTGGGATTTTCTTTGGTGTTGCAAGTATTTTACTTCTACCAAGGAAGAGAGTAGTTTTTAATCACTGCTTTATCTCATCCATTGGAATATTCTGCTAGGGGCTGTTTTCAGGTGTTACTCAGCCTTTTAATAATGTAATTTCAGAAAAGATTAACTCAAACCTGTTGCTATAAATAATACAATTTATTACATTTTAATGCTAAAAGACTGTAAGACTGTAAATATTTTATTCATGATTCCAAACTCAGGGATCATTGTTTTACTGGTTATTTCTAAATTTGACATTTAGTTTGATATTTCTAATATTTTTAGTGTTGTGCTGTTAGTTGGACAACATCTTTTGTAGATAAATAATGGCTTATCAAATATATTATGTTTAGAAATTTAAAAATTTAAAAAATTGCATATTAGTCTGTTCATTTTCATAATTCTTCCTTCCTTCCTTGTTTTCATAAATGGTTGATTCTTAATTTCTTCAAGCAAAAGAAAGAAAACAACCAATAAAACCCCAGAATCAAAACAAAGGAAAAACCCCAACCAAATAACAATTAAAAAAAAACCCAGACCCCATCACTTCTAGGAAATGGGATGGGGTGTTCCCCATTTTTCCTTTTCTCCTTTTTCTTTTCATATTTATGGGTCAGATCTGATTCAGAATGCACTTCATGTCTGTTTTCTATGTTGTTTTGAAATATTTGTTAACTGCTATGTATAGAGTTATGGGTGATACAGCTTCATTTGAAAATGCCAGGTAGTTGAGGTACAGTCTTTTCCAGAATGAGCAAAATGTCTACAAAATTTGCTAAGCTTGATAACTGAGCAAATATTTTTACATACTCCTCAAGGCAAGTGGTAATTGGAATTTGTTGAAATTTCTCTTGAGGGTATTTTGTGTATGTGTGTGTTTTGTTACTGTTGGTAAAAGAACTCTAGGACCTAAACAAATTTTCTTCTCAAATACACTGCCTTAAAGTTGAGAAGGCAAAGCTCCAGTTTTCTCTTTTTTTGTAGGAATATAATTATGTATTTTGAATGTTTTTTGAATTGCACTTTTCTTGTAACCTGAGGAATCCTGATAGTGGTGGTTTTGTTTTGGTTTTTTTTTTTTGGTTGGTTGTTTTTTTTTAAATTCCATTGGTAGATATTTTAATTTGGTTTGGTTTGGCTTTTTTTGTTTGTTGGTTTGATGGGGGATTTCTTTGGTTGTTTTGGTTTTTTTGTTTGTTTCTTTTTTTGTTGTTTTTGTTGGGTTTTTTTCCTTTGTTGTTGTTGGAGTTTTTTGGGTTCTTTTTGTGTGTGTTTGGTTTCTTCCCTCACCTTAGCTTTTCAAACAAACATCCTCCAAAATATTTGTTTCTGAAATGAACCAAAAAACACCCTACATATTGCTTTCACCATCATTATACACCTAGATAAGTCACAGAGTTTGAAACATTCACAAGAGCAGTACTAGGCTGCTAGTGCGGGTGGCACCCTGGAACAGTTCCAGGAAGAATGCCACAAACACATTCAGCTAAAAAATTTCCAGAAATTCCTGAATCTAAATATGTAGAATGAACAGTAGTTAATGAAAACCAAATTTTGTGACATGATTTGTCTAGTGGATTAAACTTTGCTGTTCTGAGACCTGAACTTTCTTTCCAGCTTGCTAGAGGGGAAGATGGCATCCACAATCCAGGAAAATGAGGTAGGAAGGATTCTCTGTGCCTCCTTTGTTGCGAAAATTACAGGATTTTTTTGGTTTTGCTTTTTCCAACAAGAATTATGAGGTACACAGTCTACAATCCACAGTAGCAGAAACATCTAAATTTAATTTTCAAAATATGTTGTCATTCTTAACCATTTGCCGTATTTTGACTAAAGGCCATTCTGACCAGAAGGAGCAGCCTCAGCAGCAGTAGAAAGAACTGTGTGTCCTATCTGTACCTCTAGCTGTTCATGTACATATCACAGAGCAGTCATGGAATCACAGAATATTCCCGTTGGAAGGCACCACAGGGATCATCAAGTCCAGCTCTTAAATGAATGGCCCATTCAGGGATCAAGCCCATGAGCTTGGCATTATTAGCACCATGCTCTAACCAACTGAGCTGAAGTTTTGATGGGACATGCAAGTGTAATGTGGTCTTGGAATGTATCTCAGCATGTTAATTAGCATGTGAAAATGTAAATTTTGTATAATTTATAGTTTTGCTCAATTTAATATTACAAGTAGCATTGCTGTAGTAATCAGACAAAAGCTGTGGATCAATGTTTCACGTGTTTAGTGTTCTATAAAAAATTGAGCATAAAAGTGAAGGTTACTATATAAGTACCAGACAATGTACTATGAATGCAGGAGGAGGAGGAGTCAAAATGAAGCAGTGAGAAAATATTGGTTAAAATAGTAAGTGGAACTTGTGGTATTATAATACCCTAATTATTGCTTTAAATAGGATTTGTAACAGATGTAAAATTTGTGGTGGGGTTTGAAAGAGAGTGAACCTGATTTATGGATGTTTTATGAAGAGCACCTAGTTGATGAAATAGGAGAAGCTGGAAAGAGATGCAGTTATGAATGAAGAAGTCAATGAACCACTTGGTGTTAATTAGAGATGATATCTAAAGTGAGTCCTTTGTAGACCTGGGCAACAGAGGTAAGTAGTTTTGTCTTTTATCCTTGTCTGGCTTTAACCCTAGCCGGCAATTAAAGTACCACACTTGCTAACTGCCCCCCACATCAGTGGGAGGAGAGTGATAAAGAAAATGTAAACCTTGTGGAGAGAGATAGGAACAATTTAATAATTGATACAAAATATAATAATAAGAAGAATAAGAATAAATGCTGTTGCTGCTGCTAATAATAATTGTAATGATTAGGAGAGAAAGAAAGTAACAGGATTCAAGAGAAACAAGTGATTCACAATCAGTTACTCATCACATGCTGACTAATGCCCAGCCTGTCCCCAGTCTGCAATTGGCCTCACTTCAGGTTACTCTCCCAGTTAAAATACTAAGCATGATGTTCTGTGGTATGGAATACCCCTTTAGCCAGTTTGTGTGAGTTGCATTGGCCATGCTCCCTCCCAGCTTTTTGTGCAGCTCCTCACTGGCAGAGCATAAGTTACAGAAAAGTCCTTGATTTTAGGGTAATAACTAATTAGCAGCAACTAAAACATCAGTGTGTTATCAATATTATTCTCATACAAACTCTAAAACCCCAGTACTGTAGCAGTTGCTAAGTAGAGAATGTCCCAGCTAAAACCAGGATAGTCCTGTAAAGAAGTCAGACCCCATCATGGGATTGGAGGTCAATAATGGCATAGCTAAAACTATGATTTAAGAAAATTATCATTATGTTTGGAAGTAGGCAGGGAAGAAAATTATCACTGTGTTTGGAAGTAGGCAGGGGAGCGTGTGTTAGCCAAGGCCAGAGCCAGGCAAGACGATGGTATGAACTCTGTGGATGGTTGGGAAAGCAACATGCTAGAGGTGACACCTATTCTCCAGTAGAGATCACTGTATATGTTTTAATTGCAAAAGAGTGTAAAATATTAGTTTGGATAAACATGCCATCTGAAAAGAAATTTTTATCTTTATAGATTTGCTTGTGATCAAAAAGAGCCCTTCTTTGCACTACCATTGCATTTCAGACTTCTGTTCCAGATAAAGCTGCAAAAAATATGGGTTGTGGGATTTTTGTTTGTGGATTTTGTTGTTTCGTTTTGTTTTGTTCTGTTTTAAATAGTTTTCTCTGTAACTGATATTTTTACAGATGTTTTCCCTGAGAGAGAATCTTGGGAAAGTACCAGCTAAGGAAGTACCACTGAACTCAGAAATATATATGAACTGTATGCACTGCTCCTTTAGGATGAGTGTGGGTGGGAGATAAGTCTTCCAGCTGTGACAAGTTTAGTCCTGCTGGCTGGAAGAAAGAGGATACCGTTGCTATGAGGCAAGGAAATGTTGCAGTAAAGCTGCTTTATAGCATGAAGCACCTAATGTAGATCACCACTGTACAACAAAGAGGCACAAACTGCTCCTGTAACTTGGGGTCTGGCAAAAGAGAACTTCTTTCTGCATGTGCTCCCCTCTTCTGTCCCATCTCTCTGGCTCACAGGGGGATATGGAAAAACAGCTAGCTACTTCTGAATAACCAAAGGTGTGTGTTTGGAGCCTACTAATTTCCCAGCAGCAGCTTGCAAGCACATGTCTTGCAGCGAAAAAGAAATAATTCACAGTAGTCTTACCATCAGTGAAAGAGGGCTGAGGGCTGGCTGTGTATTCCACTGTGTATTCCAATGGCTGTGTGTTTACTGAAGAACCATGGATAGGCTGTAAATGCCAATCTCAGCTTACTCCACAGTTACTCTGCCCAGGTGTGTTTTATGTGAGGCTCCCTTCTCATCTTTCCTGCTGTCTCACTGTAACACTGTTCACTTTCGGCACAGCATGACCCATGAACATCTGCCTGGCCCTTTACCTTACAAGGGGAGAAACAGGAAGATCTGTGCAGTTAAGACTGGCTTATAGAAACTATGTCTGTCCTCATCATGGGACAATAGATGCTGGGTAATTTCCTTCCTACTTCTGTACAGTAATTTCCTTCCTACAGAAGTAGGAAGGAAATTACTGTACAATTGTCCCATATGTACAGTACAGCTGATGAAGCCAAGCTCCTAAATATATAATTCTTTAGCATCTGTGGATTTAAGAGCAGTAGACATCTGCACTTTGCTCCTTCACAGACTTACCTTACAACAGCACACTTACTACACAACAGTGTGGAAACAGGCACAGGTACTCTATTACTAAATGTAGAAATATTACACTTCTCAATGTATTTATGTTTATCCTGTTGGAGGTATTTTACAAGTCAAAGGAGAAGGGTTGGGCTTTTGAAACAGCATTAAATTAGGCAAAATGCATTCTGCATTTGGATCACATCATATGGTTCACATATAATCAAATTTAAAAATATACAAAATATGCTATAAATTCAACAGAACATATTTTTCTTTAAAAATAGTGTATTTGGAACTAAGAAAATCGCTTATTATTCAGAACTCCTGTCAGGGTCAAGAAGGGAAGCAATAAGTTGCTTAAATTATAAGAAAAATAATGCAATGCATTTATTGTATCATAAATTGTCTGAAGTGTAGACAATTTCTAGTGAGGGAAATTTAGAAAATACAGAAGAATAAATAAATTGGATTTATCAAAGAATTTGGGAGGCCAAACCTGCAGCACTTAGACAGAAATGTTTTCCTGAATAAGTCTTCTTAGATGATAACTCTGATCTTGTTGGAAGTTGGTGGCAGTGTCAGTGATTCTCTTGTTTTGGTTCAGTCCTTTACTCTGAGCAGGTGTTTCATTTACACTTCCAAAAATTTCTAATTCCTAAAGAAAATTCTCTGAATGTGAATACCTTCTTTCCAAAGATGATAGTGGAAAAGATACTTATCCCTGAGTCAAAAGATCAGAGCAGTCTAAGTGCCTTCTTTGCTAAACTGATCCATTGATAAATTAGCATTTATGTTCTTGTAGTTGCTTTTTTTCTTTTCAGACTTGCTTCTCTTTGCCTTGTGTTTTCATTTCTTGATCTCATATAATTATTCAGACTGAATTCAACAGATACCATTCTGTCATGGAATGTACTTTTTTTTCTGTTGGGCATGTTTCCTATGAATTTTCAAGTTTCAAACCCTCTAGATACTATATAGCTTCTTGTTATTACTTGCTCCTTAGATATTCAATAAAGGGCTATTATCTCTTCTCTAATGCAGGCTTGCTACTTCAAATTTTTGCCATGTGGACCTTTATTTTCCCTTGAGATGCTTTTTTTCAAAATTATTTTTATTCTTTAATAATTTTATCCTCAAAAGAAGAAGTATGCCTCTCCTCTTCCTTCAGTCTTTCTGTAACATTTTACCTCCATGTTCAGGATTTTTTTTTGACCTTTTATATCTCCTACATCTAATGACATTTGTTTCATCAGCTTTAGTAAAGATGAATGACCTTTTAACTCTTTGAAAAAAAGCAAATCCATTTTCATCTTTCTTTGCTCTCTTTTCTTGTTATAGAAGTAAGCTTTGCTCTTTCCTTTTACTTGCTTTAAAGTCTTAGAGTGAAATCCTGGTCCTTATTAAGTTTAGGGAAAGATTTCTGCTGCTGGTAGTTGAGCCCAGATTCGACTACTGGTTTTACTGTGAAGGCAAAATTGTTGCCCAAATTTTCAAGTAAAGAGCTAGTGTTTTTAGCCTTCTTTTTACTAAATAGTAAACATTTAGTAGGTTTTAATATTTGGTCTTGAGAAATGCCTAGAAGAGCAACTTCAGAAAAAGGGACTAATTGAGATTATCATCGGAGCTAGAAAAAAAAAGTTTCCCTGTCAATTAAAAAAATAAATTAAATGTCAAAATCTAACTCTTTACTCAGAATTGGGAAGCACTTTAATTCTTTATGTAAAGAAACATGACTAATTCAGCTAAAAGAAAGTGTGCCTGGGATGTATCAGATTTATGCACAAAATCATGGTCTACTTTTTATGAAGAACAGACCAGATTCTCTGCTTCTGGAAAATAACCTATCCAGGAGGTTATTTTGGTATGTGGCAAGGATTGCCGCCCAGAGAGCTCCTACCAGGGAAAAAGATCAGCTGTGAAGTCAAAACCCAAGCAAAATGACAGGTTGGCTAAAGAACAGAGTAATGAAAAAAATAAATGTTTTCTGTGCTCTAACTATACTTTTTTAAATTACAGAATATCAATGGGTAACAGCTGAATGATCTGGCTCCTAAATTCTCTTTAGTTTAAAATTAAAGGAAATTTATAGTTATCCTTGTTATAAATTTGAATAGTTTTAGCTCATTTTAATGGTTCTCAGATGAAATTCATGGTTGTCTTGCAGGGACTCTGACATCAACAAGTGCTAATTAATCTCTGTGTAACACTTAGCTGTGTATGAATCATGAAGGAATATTTTTACTCTGATGTCACTGGGTAAAACATCTTTGGAGCTGCGTTTTATTTCCCTCTGCTGTCTTATTTCCAAGTAAGATTGATAAATGCTAAGAAAAATCCCTCTTTTATAGGGAGTGCTTTAGGAGTTGTTAAAGTAAACAAGCTTTTAAGAGTAAGACATGTAAGTGCAGCGTGTCCTGTTACATGGTATCTACCTCTCCAAACACACATTGTACCTAGCAGCTCCCCATGCTTACAGAAAGCCATCTGCTCTTCAAATGCAGTGCTGTAAATAGATTTCAGTCTTCTAGACCTAGAGTATGCACAGATCAGACTCCCAGAGAACAATTGTTTCTGATTCAGAATACAGATTCAACAGAAAGGGGATGGACCTTGGAGCTGGGCCCTGCAAGGAGCAGCGGCCATCCTTGTGCCCCTTGGGCTGTGAAGCCGATGGTATGCAGGAGTCCTTCTCTCTCTGTCCAAAGCCTGTGTTAATGGGTATTTGTGTCTGTTTCTTATCCTCCCTTTCAGCAGTTTGTAGTTCTTTGGGAACTGAAGAAAATGCTCTTTTCCAGTGCTTCAGTTTACCACCTTCAGTGGTCTCAAAACTAAGAGCAAAATTCTCTTCTTAGCTATTTAGTAAAAAGGGGAACTATTTGTAAAGCTTATTTGTGCTTTTGCTGCATTCTAACAAATATAACCAAACATTGTGAATATTTTTCCCCAGTTAATTTGATATAAATAGAAAATCCTTCAAAGGAATGAATTTATCTAATAATATTTAACCATGTGATCAAATCCTGATCAATTGACCTGTCCATTGGTGTCTTGGGCACATGAAGCAACTCAACAAGGTTTTTGTATTGGTAATTTATTCTCTGATGCTGTGTTTGATTTTATTCATCAAATAGGATATTTTCCCATATCATTCCTCATCTGTTAATAACAAGCAGTCCATGGTCTATAACTCATGTTGACTTATCCTCATGGGGGACTTGCTTGCTTTCACTCCCAAGAGCAAATATTAAGATGACATATTATTAAGGAGTGTTAAATATTTAAATTCATTAGCAGATGGGATTTAATTTTTTTTTCCTGCTCATCACAGAGTTGTTTATGGAAGTACAGCATTATTAAAAATTCAATCTTACTATAAAAGGTCTGGCTGAAATATGACAAGAAAAGTCCATCTTTGAAAAGAATGTGCCAAGGCCCTTAGGGCTATACTAGGGCTTTACTTTGATTCATCTGTGAGTTAGCTGCTTCCTCATCTCACCTCTGAACCAAGCAGCAGATGTCATCCACCTTAATTCGGTTCCTTCAGAGAATATGTACTACTGGGGTTGTGTAATTTCATTTTAAAATGATTTTTCAAGGTGCAACCTCTGTTACAGACACAACCAGTGTTATCTCATTGATTCCAGTAACCACCTCAGTTTCCTTTTGCTAGATGGCAAGTAGAGAGCACAGGCTACCTGTGATTGTTACCCTTGCAAAACCAGCTTCACACATCCCTTTCCCTTGTTCATATTAATGTGGAGGTCCTAGAGGAAGCTGCTTGCTCTTTATGGTTCTGGCAGCAAGTTCAGTTTTCTGAGGGAAAATGCAGGAGGCTCGCTTCAAGGCTTCTTTAACCAAGGATTTTCTCAAAGCAGGTTCCAAGACCTCCTTGCTCAAATGCCTCCAAGCATAGGAACCCCTTGTCTTTAGACACTGCCATGAAATGGGGGTGGGCATCAATATCAGTAAGGCACAGCAACCTCCAGATGCACTTGGGGAGTCTTGGCTGGTCCCAGGATGGGACATTGTGTTATCCAAAGGGCTGAGTTACCTTCATGATGAACTTCATCATGAAGCCAAGCAGCTTTTGGAAGGTTCTGGTGTCTCTGGCTTGTCACCATTTCTTGAACTTTTCATGGAGTCTTACAACTTTGTTCTAGTACCAAGGTGGACTGTGCACTTCCTGTGCACCAGAAATTAGGCTGAGTGAACATAAATGACCTGAGCATGCAGTTAATCTTCCAAAGTGAGGAATATATATGAGATTTTTTTCTACTCGGATACCCCAACTCTGCTAGAAGTGATAACTTCAAAGAAGAGTCATCCAGAGTAAAATTTTCTGGACTGCAGTAAGTATGAAAGTGGACACCATGACTTTTTTTTTTTTTTGCCTTAAACTGTACAGAATTAGATTGTTTTTGTGCAACCAATTTTTAAGGCCACCATTCTGTAAAAGTTGCCAGCACTGCCAACCATTTTATGATTGTCCTGACAAGTTAAATGGATGAAGAAAAGGTGGTAATTTTAAAACTGGTTTATTTTCTGAGTTCTGTGAGTGTTTAGGTGTTGTCCCATGTGTCCAAGAGAAGAATGTGTAGAATAATTGCACTGTATTTGAAAATATGATCATGTTTTCTGTCTTCCTCTATTTAATGTATGTTGGCCATAGCTTTGCTTTTAATTGCATTTAGGTCTGGCATGTATCCTCCCTGGATTACATTCGCAAAAGATAGCAGGCTGCATTGCTCCACTGATTTCACTGGAGTTATGACAATTTATGCATCAGTCATGTTAGAAATCATAATGAAGGGTTCATTCAAAACTAGAAATTAACATCTTGCAACCCATCCTCACCCTCTGCCCTCAAGAATAAACTGGAAAGAATTGAATAGATAATTTTTTCTATTTTTTTTTTTTTTTTTTTTACCCCCTGAATACTGAAAATATGCCTTACTCTGGGATAGATGATTTGAGTTTAGTGTAAAATTTTCATCGCCTGTTTGCCATTTTTCCTTGTGCCTGCTGTCGGAAATGCATCAGGAAACACAAGTGAGCCTAATTGACAGCTCTGTGGAGGCGAAGGTAGGCTGTGACCTGAAATGAGGACTGTTCTTATAATGAGAGACAGCTGAAAGATTATGTATATAGAGCTACTAAAATAGATTCCCTGGATCTTTTTCATAAACCAGCAGATGGTAGCAGAGTCTACAGATCTCAGAGAAGGAAAATGTACCTTACTGTAATTGCCCTAATTCACTTGCCATTAATCTTTACTTGTCAACCTCTTGAGTGCCTTCTGTAGTGCTGACCCTGAAATTGCATCATTTAATTTGTAATCATATATTGCCAACATTTCCCCTTTCTATCACATATCAGCTGGGTTAATTCTGCTCTGGACCACTGATAGCTATAGGAGCCTCTGTAGAAAAAAGATATTCATAAAATGGAAGAGAGACAAGAAGAAAGGCTGATTTTCTGGATGGAAAAGGGGTGAGGGAAAGAGGAAATGAGAGGAAAGAGATGCGTGACCATGGATTTGTTTGTCTGTTCTCTTTCACCTGTCTCTGGAACTCTCAATGGCCCGATACTATTATTTAAGAGTTGCCAGAGTGCTCCTTCCATAGCATAAGAAAGCACAGATGTAACACAGGTTCTGTTTATGGAGTTTCTTACTTGAACAGAGGTGCTGCATATAGAAATGAGCCAGAAGAGTATGCTTTCTGAGTTGAAGCCAGCATGTATAATGAATGCGTGAGAGTATTTCTAATTAAATGGGATTCATGGTGTGTTTTTGAGAGAGGATTTGAAAAGGGAGGCTGAATGCTCTAGCTTGTGAAGAGGGGGAGGGACCCAGTGTCTTTGATGACTGATGTATTTTTGCCTGCTCTTCTTGTGACTCTGCCCAAGGATGGCAGGGCTCAAAAGTTCAAATATTGTCAACAGTTAGTCATGTTGAAAGTGTCGTTGAGATGTGAGTTACATGCTGTGACCCTGCCTGCAGTGACTGGTGAAAAATTGCTTTCAGGAGACTCTGACAGACTAAAGAACCCAACATGCCAAAATGATTAAGTCAGATGTACCATTCTATCCACAGATCCACTTTTTCCTCTGAAGAAGGAGCTGTAGGACAATAAAGCACCCTGAAAACTGCATCCATAGAGAGAGAGTATTGAAACTAGCATGCCTGCATAACGGATGCAAAGTGCTCTGTTCTAATTTGGTTTCCATCATGCTGGAATTATCCCCTCTGTGGCCCTGGAAAAAAAAATACAAGATTTCTTCTTACATTGCTCACACTGACCTTAGTGAGAGTCAAGAAAAGCCTTTCTTTTCAGAGTTGCTATAACATCCACAGGCTCTAGATGGTACTATGTAATTGCTCTTTTGAGTCTTGCTTTTTGTGATGGTTTCTTACCTTCTTTTGGCATCTACAAAATTTAGTGAAAGCAAAGCAGGAAAAAGAAATCAGCAAGAAACCTACCAAATAAAAAATAAAAAAGGTCGTGCATTTTTATTTCAGACTCCATATTTAGATTAGCTTTCTTGTATAATGGGATGGATGTTCTAACAGTGCTTAACACATTGGATTCTGGTATTAATGAGTTATGCTGTATTAAGCCAGTGTTTTTATTACATTTGCTGACATGAAGAGAGAGAAGAATAATGTAGGGTTTCCAAAGAGTTCTAAGTTTTCTTGCTCACTGTGGTGTGTGTGTACAGTGTGCATGAACATCTGTGCGTACCTCTGACACTTCAGTGGGGACACCCAAGGATAACAGCTCTCTGTCACTCAGGTGACAGGGTCCTACATGAAAAAGTGGGAAGAGCAATTACACACCAAAAAAAAAAAATCTAACAGCAGAAATTGTTATCTATACACAATTTCTCATGACCTGTGGCTCCAGAATCATCTGTAAACCTGAGCCCTTCACCACTCCTGATGACATGGGAGACACACACACACTTTTACAAGAGAGGGGTGGGAGTCCCTAGCCTATCATGTATCCCATTTTTAAGGAGTGCCTTACTGAGTTCAGAGACACAGTAGGATAAATAGCTATTTTCTACAGAGCTGCATTCAGATATATCTGAGTACATAATAAATGCTGTAATATGGATTTTTCAGACTGCTAAGGAAAAATAAAATACAAGACCGAATGAATGTGCTTCCCTAGATGTTTTAATTCAAAATTAAGTTTTCCTGTGAAACTTTTCACAACATAATTGCACTACAACTCCATGAAACTCCAGTTAGGAAAATAAGTGAATCACAATTGATACATTTTATTTTCCATATCCTATCTTACCAGATTTCTGGCACTTATTGCTCTTAGATGAGCTCCTTTTTATTCTTAATCTACAGTTATTAAAGAACCTGCAATTTCTGACAATCAGCCCAAAGTACAAACTTTAGTCTGACCCCAGAAAAATGAAGACACACAAATCAAAGAAGAAAATTCAAGGAGTAATTCAAATTTTGTCCACGGAAATTCCTACCAGGAATTAGGTATGTATGTCATAAGGCTAGTCCATGAGTAATCAGGGAAGTAGAATATTTATTTGAGACAAGGAAGTGTCTGTGATTATGTTAATATTATATTAACATTTTCTTTAATTTTCTTTTCATGGGTGAGCAAGAGACAATACTTGCTCTGTGTCAATGGTTTCTGGAAGTGTGGGATATCTTTTCCAGCAATGTAGAAAATGGCTTACATATGAATAAAATCAGTCCTCTTCTATCTTAATCTCATGAGCTTTGACTCCATACCTCCACACTTGCAAGTTCTGTTGATTTTGTACTTACCTGTCTGATAGGTGCAATATCTGGGAGTCTTCCAGCACTCTCTTAGAAAATGTAAGTAAACAGCTGCCATTGTTTCTCCATGGAGTAGATGTGTGTTCAGGGTAATGCCTGGGTTTCTGATGTATGCAGAGCTGAACATGTAGCTGGAAGACTGCCTGTTCTTTATCCCTTGTGTTTTACACTGTCTCCCTCCACCCTTGACTTCCTCTGTTGAAGCAGTAGCAATAAATATCCCACTATCTTAGAGCAGGTGTAATCATTTTCCTTCTTACTCGAGCAGTCCAAAGGCAACTTTTGATAATTTTGCTTTGTTTTATTCTTTGTCATTATGAAATATCTGTGTGAAAAAGGTATGCACAAAATATTTTCCATTTTTCAGGTTTATTAAAAAATAAAGCTTGAATTTTGATTAAAAACCTGAAAAATAACACATTTTTAGGAAGTTACATATAAACAAGGGAACATGCAAAAAATACCCAGAAACTTAGAGGAAAATGAAAATGTGGTGTCTTCCTGAGTACATGTGTGGGCACCAGCTCAACAGCTGTTCAGTTGAAGAATGAAGTGGCTGAATGTACCAATTTTGTTGTGTAGTGGGGGGCGTTTGAGCTGTCCTAAATCACATGCAACTGACACAAACCAGGAAAAAACCTGACTTACTCATTCCTCTTCCAGTTTTTGGCATGGACTTTGCTGGCTGTTTCTTGGCCTAACTGCAGCAAATGGAAAAGCTGTTCATCAGAACTGCAAATAATGATCAGTATTAGGTGGCTGCCAAACATCAGCATATGAATTTGTTTGATTCCAGATGCCTAACTTTGAAGGCAGTGATAAAGAAGAAAGGATTTAAATGGGCTGAAAGAATTAAAACTGACAATTACTTGAGGCGAAAATATAAACACTTGTAAGGACTGTTAAAAGCAAGAGGAAAAAATACAGTCATCTTAAAAATGGAGGATATCAGTTTCTTCACATTCTTTGAGATCGAAAATGCCATTGAATGAAACTCTGCCTACTGAAGCAGAAGAATAGAGTATTGTTTGATCTTTCAAGGGAGACATGTTTGATGCTGCTGTCATCAAACCTCAGCTATAATAATTTAATCTGTGTTCAAATCTTTTGAAGTTCAATTTGGTTAATTCAGAAACAATGTTTAGTTTGCATTTGACAACAAAATAATCATGCTTTTGTGCCATGAACACAGATTTTATCTAAGTTTACATGCAGTTATAGATGTGTTTATGTGTATTTTATCCATATAGTCATGCAGGGAAAAAATAACTTCATTCCATATATTTAATATTTAAAGAGTGATGCAAGATAGTGAAATCATTCAACATGTTAAATGCTCTTCTGTATGTGAAGAAGTATTCATGTCCATTCTTTTCTGCACAGATAGGTAATCCTGGAATTGTCATACTGGATCTAAAGTGCAATCTACTTGATTACTTTCCACTCCTGGCAAATATGGAATGCTCCAGAGAGAAACAGATGAAACTCTATCCACACCTTTGTGGAAAAAATGCAAATTCTTAATATTAATGCAAACCCTGAAGCACACTCTCATGTCTTTGTTCAAAATTCTAACAATAAACTCAAAGCAGGAATGGTTTTATTAGCCATACTAATACCCCTTCCACAGGATCACAGAAATTAAGACTGTAGGAAGTGAAAGGTGCTGTAAGTTATCCTTTCCATCCTCCAGGTAGATCATCTAAGTCCTGTGCCTTTCTTCATATACATACAGAGGTTCCTGGAAAAAAGGCAAGAAAAGACATGCATTCTACAGCCTCTAAGGTGAAAATTTGTTTTAGGGTTTTACCAGTCAAGAGTCTTCAGGTGATGATGTTATTATAATAATAAAAGGATAATATTTGACAGTTGGAGGCAATAATGAGATAAACAGGAGGGCTGGTTTCATGGTGATTTTATGATTTATTTATTATTTTTATTTATTGATTAGTTTTCCACAGGCACACCAGATTGCTTCTCCTTTTACCAACAATCTTGTGTCTTCCAATGTGGCGTAGAGGAGCAGTATAGGAGAAAGGGGAGTAAATTGAAAATGGTGGTGTTGATGTGCTGCCCTCTGTCCTTTGCTCGGTGCTCCTGCCCTAGGAAATTTGGAAGGGAATGTGAGCTGCAGCTTGGAAGGTACCATGTTACAGCCTGGAGTATTGTTTTTTGTATGTAATGAAGTACATTGTTTGGGGCATGGCAGTCTCTAAATTCGTCCTTCCTCAGGACCATCATGTAAAGCTTTGGAATATTTGTCATGGAGAATACTGGGTTTGAATGGGTTGGCAAAAGCTGGAGAGTTGGCAGTGCCAGATGAGGAAGGAGTTACTAACAGATGTTTGCAGGAGTTACTAACAGGGTCTGCAGCCTTTAGGGAGTGAGGAAAAGGTGAGCAGAGTAAAACAGTCCCAGAAGCTCTTCAGCAAGTCTCTAGTTTTCTTTTACCACATACCTAATCCCTTTGAAGAACTAAGATTCTGCATAGACATTCATTGCTAAACTCGTTATTTCAAGTTTGCCGTTTCCCTCTGCATTTACATGTAAAAGTGCAAGAGTGCTAGGTGAGGTTTTGCAATCTGCCAGGTTACTTTGGGGGTAGGGGGAAAAAGAAAGCTTCTGAAGCAAGCTTTTGGTGTGAGAGCTAAAGACTGACCTTTATTGAAACATCTTAGTAGATACAGAGACTTACCCCAGACAAGTGAGGTGTGCTTGTGCCTTGCTCCCTTCCTGCAGCAGTTGCTGGAGTTTGCTTTTGTTGAGTTTGGGATAACTAAATAAGGACATCACCATTGCAGTTTGCAAATGCCCAAATATATTGTACACTTCTCTGCTACCATGTGTTTAACTGCAAAGGTAGTAGTTATTTCCCTGTGTTTTTATCTTTTCATGATATTTCCTTTTAAGTGGCAGAAGAATTAAAAATGATGGGCTGATAGTCTCTTGCTGAATTCTGTCTCATGTACATTATAGTTCTTCTTCCTAAGGCAGTATGAAATTCTCTGGCTGTTTAAAAGATGGTGTGCTTCGTGTAACAACACAGAATTAAACTTCAGAAAAACATCTGACACCTACTGAAAAATTCTTAGGCTGCATCTAGCCTGCTCTGTTTATACGACTTATATGGCATAATATTAAAATTTCATGTCATTAATTAGGAAAAGTAAATAAAATGGATCATTTATTAAAGTGCTGAATGTGGATCACTATTAGAAGTTGGGGAGTCCTAAGGTCAAACTCTGTCTACATTTGGATATGATTCCTTTAAATGAAGTACTCGGTGCTTTGAAAATGTTGTCAGCTGGCTTGATAGACAAGTAAGGAGCTATTATTTCTATCATGTCCTCTGAGCAAAAGCACTACTCTCTATTGACATCCTAAGGATAGAAGCACAGGCAGCTTATGATGATATAACTGTTTATATAATGTTTATGTGGAAAATAGAGACTATTCATTTTGGGTGCTAAGGGAAATGAAATTCTTTACCTCAAGAAAGAAAAGAAATTGAAATCACTTTGTTCCTATAATAACAGAAAAGAAGATTCCAACTTGTGCCTTTTTGAAGGTCTGGGGTAAAACAAAATTTCAGCAGCCTGATAAATTGTGTATTTTATTATTTAGCATTCCTCAAATAAAAAGAACATGAATGAAAAGGCCTGAGTTTTTCACAGGTCGCAGCAGAGCTCTGACAATAGTAGATATTTACAGCTAATAGTTGTGCAATTTAAGATCTGCTGTATAATGATACATTTGTAAACAATTTTTTTCCTCCTTTCCTAGATATACATGAATAGCAAACTACTGCTGGTAGGTATAAAAATTAAGTATCACTTTCCTGATGATTGTTATCCTCAATGCTATAATTAAAGCTGTGTGGAACTACACAGGGAAGCTGCTGATAAAGGAGCCAAGAAAACAGGCAGAAGAGAGGAGCAGACAGTCACTGCTTTCCTGGTGGCCTAAACACTGCACTGATCAACTCGTGCTACTTTTGATGTCCTTCTGACAAGATATACTGTAGAACTTTAGGAGTATGTCGTGGTGGAAATAGACTAAGAGACATTTTAAAAGCAACAAAATATGGGAGTTGAAATGAAACATGATGTGCTGATGTAACTAGGCATCTAGCAACGTCCAGATGGACTGTCAAGCCTGGAGAAATTCAAAAGTGCTTTTCAAAATAGAAGTCTTCTCTTGCCCCTGGTTAACCCATTTTTGAATGTTTCTTTTTCTTTTTAATGATTACAATGTAATAAAGTTTTTATTTTATTTTATTTTTTAATTACTTATCTTCCAGTTTTCCTATAGTGGAAATCAGCAGCAGCTATTTCAGTACCTGCACATCTGGTGCCTCATAAAGGAATGTGCCAGAACCATCAGAAATGTTTAAAACAGTGCTTAGACCAAACACCAGCTATCAATTCAGGTACAGAGAGAGAAAGAACCCAATTAGAAATAACTGTGGGACCAAACTCTAGCAGATGTTCAATTACCCATGCTACATACCTACCTTGCAACAGACTGGAGGTGCAGTTGGTGTTGTATACATGCATTGTTTCAGGACTGGTTTCGAATTTCCATGTGTGGTGCCATCTGCACTAACACTCCGTGGTCCTACCACTCCCCTGCAGCCATCCTGCAAGGGATGTCTTGTTGCACAGTGTGCAGTTTGTGTGCAGCTTGCATTTGTCTGCAGCAACGCGCTTCACAAAGAATGTATGGATTGTGTTGGTAAGGATAGTTGAAAGGTAATGGGCTCCTACCAGTGCTCTTCAGCAGACACCCTCTAATTTCCTACCTGCAGAAAGGTTTGCATTTCACAGATTTTAGTTATCCTTAATCAACATGGAAACACAGCTTGAACTGCTGACACCTGCAAAGCTCAGGGCTAGGTAAGGCTCTTGCAGCCCTGAGAGGTGTGACTGCTGCTCTGCTAACAGTGAGCTAAGAGATCCAGCATAAGGAGAGAGCACACTTCCCACCTTCAGCTGGACTCTAGGTCATTCCAAGGAATAATTTCCATATTTAGTCATTAACTTGATCTAGTGATAAATTAAAAAAGCATATTCTATCCTAGCCAGAATAGAAAAATTACTTTTTTTATCCCTGCACAGCTGCAACTGAGAGAAACAGAAATTAATATTGCTCCTAAATGTGGATCTAGACTGGAGAGATGCCAGACTAACAGGGTAAGGGTGAAAGCTTTCTTGCTTTTGACAGGAGAAAGGCTTTAAATTTACTTCCTAAGCTGATGGGTTTTGAAATGGAGTTCTGCAAAGCTAGCAGAAGGGAATTAATTTTTATTGCTGAAATTGTGTGTGTGGTGTTCGAAAAACAGCCAGTCTACAAAAGAGTGCCCTGTCAGTGGAGTATAACATTTGGCAATGAATGAGTTACAGTTTTTTCCTCCTCAAAAGCCTAGAGAAACACTACTGTTTACACCTGAGGAAAAGCTGTAGATTGATAAGTAAGTAAAACAAATGAGGGTCCACAACCTCTCCTTTAGAAGGTGTAATATTTTTAAGTAGTTTTGAAAGAAAATGCTTCTTTTTTACCGTACTTTAATATTCCTGAGCCCAGAGTGATAAGACACATCAATCCTTACTCTCTGATAACCTTGGACAAGTTTTCTTTTAGTTTGAGAGACCTGAAGAACTTTAAAAGTGCCTTCAGGGAGTGCAAAAGTCTCTCAAGGGCTGGGAAGGATGGAGGGGTTTTGCTTTTCATGGAAGGGCCAGCATTCACTGCTGATGACTGTCAGTAAAATTTCATTACTGTGGGCTGTTCTTTTGATTGTCCACCACTGTCTGAGTCCCTAAGAGAACTAATGGGTGAAGGTAAGTGATTTAACCTCACAAAAGTATGAAGAGAGTTGTTCAGCCTAAATATGAACAGTACTAAATCTTCCCTTGACCTTGGTGTTGTCCTAGCCATGGGGTTTGTCCAAATTCAGCTGTGTATCTCTGCATCCACTTCTCTGCTCTCTGTGTTGAGATCCACCGTAATTCATGTGTTGGTTTTCAGAGGTAACTGCATGTAGCACAACTTCTAAGGCATGGCCATCATTTGACCTCACATTTCATTGATTTTCACTGTGTTTAGTTTTGTTCAGAACAGGCTGGTGTGTTGTGTGCTTTCACATCCACTTTTACTTTCTTCCTTGCTTTGCCATGATTTCATATGGGCAGCAACTAGAAAAGAATATTTGTATGAGGAAACTTTATGTACATTTCACTAGAGAAATGTACAAAAATGCAATTCCTGCCATATCTAGATGAGATTGAAAAGGAAAATCTATGTGTACTCTTGTCAGTAATTATTGTGTGCAGTTTCAGTGCTTCATTAGTGTCTCAGCACTATAAGACAGTGTTTATGGGTAACAGTGGAAGCAAAGCTGAAGACAATGCAGCAGCAGGCAGGAGAGAGAAAAGGAAGAAACGGGAAATTTTTTCTGATGGTGGCACTTTGGGGCCCGAACAAAAAACACCCACTTCAAATTGAGAAAAAGCAAATGCTACGTAATTAATAACAAGGGAGAGGAAAATCCTCAGTGCATTTTAAAACATTAAAGAAAAATATTCAGAAACTAGCCTATTGGGAAATGCAATTTCAAAAGTGTTTTTTTTTTTTTTTTTAAATAGCGAACATGCCTGAAGTCCTCTAATCTGGATGTTTTGTTTGGTTTCTTTTTTTTTTTTTTTAATCTAGCTGAAGCTGCATGTTTTATACTTGGCTTTGCATATGGAGCGATGGACGGAAGAAGAATTAAACAGTTGTGAGTTGAGAAAATAAAAAAAAACCCCAGCTCTTCAAAAGGAAAAGTTTCTTCACATGCAGAAATAAACATCAGTGAGAAGAATAGTGAACCTGGTACTTCCATCTGAATCAGTGATAAAGATGCCCTAAGAAAGGAAGATTTGAAGGTCAGGGATTGCTAGTGAAATTTCTGATACAATTTTGCTGTCATTCATCAGTGCCTTCTTTAACTTGATGAGCTTTTCCAACAAAAAATAACAGAATTTAGCACTTTGCATATGTTTTTCAGAGGAACTTAAAATGTGTCGAGTAAGTACAGCTGAAGCTGGTGGGAGTTGTACAAGCTCAGCATCTTTTGGGATCTGTCTCTGTGTACACATTCACTGTGCAAACAGCTAATCGAGTTTCAAAAGCGATAGAAAGAAAAGTTTATTCTCCTTCCTCCAAAAGCAGTTAATTTCCTGGGATCTATTGAGTCAAATGATGTATTTACAATGCTCAGTTCCTCACTTAATCAAAACTAAACACTTAATTTTACACTTCATATCTCCAAAGAGGAGGGTGAATAATTTATAATGAATAATTTTATGAATTTGGCCTTTTTCTGTTCATGAATTATCCACAAGAGATCAGGACTTCTCAGAGGTACTTCCACTCAAATTGATTCACTGAATAATTCTTGATCTGCAGCAGTTTGTTGTGAGGCTTGATATTTAAGATTCCAGCTGTTCTGATTGGACTCTTAGGCAGATATTATAATTGCTAACTCAGTGTGTACATGTCCTAAACTGGTGCTTCCAGGCTGACTCATTGCAACTGCTTCAGCACTTTTTATAACTTGATCTATTTTTTGTTTGCTATATTTTAGAAAATTACTCTCAGGAAGCTTTTTTTAGGAGTCATTGAACGCAAAAGTTCCATAACGTAGTGGAAATCATCTATTAGTGATCCTGATGGAAGGCATAATAAGTCTGGGAAGTAGCTAGTGCTTTGAAAGTCTTTCAGGAGGACAGTGCACTGTAGAAAAGTTCTTTGGCAGTGTTGAAAGCTGAGGCAGAGCAGAGCTCTCAGGCTCTACAGTGCAGCACTTGTGACTATCTAGATCAATATTTATAAGGTCAATGTCAGTCCCACATCAGAGCTGTTCTTTAAATCAGTTTTCAGCGACGGGCTGTCATTACTGTGGAAGAATAGCCAGTGGATGATCTTGCTCCAAAGGTGTTTGCCTGCTTAGGATCAACTGTGTTTACTGTGTTGTCTCCTTTATGCTACTGGTTATGGTATCCCAATCCAAACCTCTTTGGTTGTCTGTGAGGAACTAATAAGGGCTTTGGGGAAGGTCACATTTTTAAGATAAATGGATAGACACTAATTCACATTTTGGCTTTTGTAACCGGAAGAACATATACCCAGTACACTCTGGAGCATGTCAGCATCTTTGTATTTCCACTGGCATTCTCTTAATTCCTATCATGTAACAAACCATCATACAAACCAGGTAACTTAGTTAAATAGATAGACTTATTCTTTGCTCCTCAATCCCTTTTGTGATATCAAAATATTTAACTGGATTATCAGACCAGCACAGTTGGTGACATGGAGGGTAGTTAATATAAGATTTTTAATTTGTTGATAAGCTCCAGAGAAAGAGATAATCACCCATGTAGTTGTTGAAGATATAATTATGAATAATGTATATATCCCTTATGGAAAAGGGAAGATTTGCTGATTACACATAGACAAAATTTGTGCCAGATATTTTTTTTAGAGGGTTGGCATGTGCCTGACCTATGTGTACATAAACAACTAGCATCAAACCTAGAAAATGATGCAGATACCTCTAATTTAAACAGGAAAAAAGCAAGCAATCAGATCCTCAGTTAGTACAAATTAACCCTTTTCCTGGTTCCCAATTCCTCTCAGTTCTGGAAAGGTTAGAAAGTTTTTTTTCTCATATGTAAGCAAAAATGTTATTGCCCCAATAGCTTTGTCATTTCAAAGATCACCTGTTGAACAAAATGCCTCCTTCTAAGCCCTAAAATTACTGGTTTGGTGTGATTAAATGTATTCTAAATGCATTGTTTTAGTGTGATTTTCCATGTTTAGAGCATAGTCTTTCTTGGGATGGGAGTTATTTGAAAGCAATGAAATGTGAGTGAATGCATGTAAATGAGGAGGTCAGAGAGAATAAATTTGTGATGTCCAGAGGCCAAAAAAGACAACTTTGAATTAGAAGACCAAGAAGGTTTTTACCAGTTAATATTGAGAATAACTGAAGTGCGACAAAGTTAATATATTTCATTTAAAATGGAAAGATTTCTTTTTATTTTTACTATTATTAAAACATTATCTTCAGCAGAAGGTTAATGGAAATAAACACAGGCAGAACTTCAGTCAACTCCCCTGTCACTCACAATACGCACAGATGTGTGTGCACACATCCAAGGAAAGCCTGAACACTGACACCAGGGCTGTAACTGGTGGGCTTTGGTCTGCACGTGGGGAAATAATGAAACTTGAATATTTTATGCTGAAAGTCAACGTTTTTCCAAAGTATATGAATGGAATAGACCAGCCTAACAAAACATCTAAGGAAACTTCTCTGCAGAGCTATTATTTCTCTTTTTTACTATCTGCAGACAATTCCACTGCACATAAAATACCCTGACTTGGGGGCATCAGATCAGAGATCACCTCTTTTGCACCCAGCTGCTGAGGCTGTTGCAGTACTCTGGAGGCACACCTTTAACCAAAGTAACAGGGCAGTGATCACTGCAGAGCTATGGGAATTCCTTCTTTCTTCATTCAAGGAACTAAAGTTGCTATTGTTACAGTGACATTGAACCAATTCTTTTACACAGAAAGAACACTTAGTAAGATAAAAATGTCATTTCTCCTTTTACAGAAGAGTCTGATTCAAAGAAAGCAGTTCAGTAAACTTGCAACAAACCTGAAGAATCTCAAAGTGCTTAAGTCATCACATGGAAGTGTGTAATAGTGCCTGGCATCAATGTTTTTTCATTGTTTATAAGCTCTAATAAAATCTGGAGAGCAAATGTCAAGAGCATAAATAAAATCATATGCAAATATACTGGCAATAATATTAGGACTTTAGAAGTAACACTTTAAATATTCACATAATTAGATACTAACTAGTCCTCATAACACATCTGTGCCCTGGGTGGATAAACATTACAACCTTTGGGGAGGTGAAAACTAGAGCAGAAGCCAATGATTTAAGCAGAGGGTAGAATGTAAAGTTTTTCTGTTACTAGTCCTTCCTCTGCTCTGGGTGTGCTTCCTAGAGCACTGGAAGACATACGTACTCTGTGTTCTGACTGGCATTCAGACTGCATGAAAGAGAGTTGCCTTGACAAAGGCAGGTTTTTCATGCTACTGTAAGAGTTCAGGTTGTGATGGATGAGTTTTATGGTGTATTCCAGGGTGTAATTCCTCAAATTCTGGTTTTACTAGTCTCAAAAGTCACCATGAATGCCTCTAGTGTGGTCTTCTGGTTGTTCCTAGAACCTCTAGTATCACAGTACTCATAGAAGGGATTATGAAGTAAAGTACCTACTACATATTTCCTGAACTTCTTACCCAACAAAGTTACTTTGGTTTAAATAAATTGATGCAATTGTAGTGTGTTGTGAGTCTATAACAAATTAAAACCCAAGAAAATTGGTTATAAATACAGCATGAGGAGAGAGAACCCACTTTAAAATCAACTGGCAGCATTTCCCCACGCAGGGCCAGCAGTGTCAGGATCTGCATAGAGTGGATGTGTTCCATGTACAGAAGTGACCACCGTGTCACCAGGCCCCTGAAACCCTGTGGCTGCAGTTTGGCCCCGTTCTCCTGCTGAGTGTGACCATATCCTTTGCTTGCATGGTATCTGGGTGAACATCTATGAAAGGTCAGGAATGCTTTTGGTCTGTGCTTCAAGCTTAGACAACTCTTTTGTGAAAATGAAGAGTGCAGCTATGGTTACTTTACATCCTTAAAGTCTTGCTGCAGAGTTAGAAATTAGTTAAAATGCTGGGATTGATTCCTAGCTGCAAATATTTGAAATGCATTTGGAGTAAGATGATATTCAGTTAGCTTGGGCAAGAAAGTCAGAGGCTCACGGACTCAAAAGTTCATAGGTATTCCCTGACTGAGTGCTGGCACTTATGTTATGAGTATGATTCACTTACTATCTGCCATTTTTTCATTCTCGATGAAAAACCTATTATTGTCACTTTTGTCCATGAAATATCTTGAAAGAACAGTAAAAAACCTGCATGTATTTCCAAGCCTTTTAAGTTGGAAAGCCTGTGGTTAGAGAGTGGCATGTCAAAAGTCAGTCCTTCTGGAAGCCTTGTCTAGGGAGAAAATGGGAGAGGGATGGAGGCGAATTTATGCATTGTTATTGGTTTTTGCATGGTTGAAGAAAACAAACTACTAAACATCCAATCATTTAGAGATGCTGGAAATATTTACTTTTTATAACACACACGTGAAGTCCTGAGTTTGTGTAGCTTGCAAAAACTTTTTGTTGTTGTTTTTGTTGAGTTTCTTTTTTTTTTTTTTTAAATATGATAGTGATTCCTGATAAGCTTCTCACAGACAAGTACATTAAATGAGGATTTAGATGAAAACACTTTGGGTTTTGATCAGTCCAGGTGATGATTAAGAATGTCATTTGAACAAAACTACAGAAGTGTGAGGCAGAAGACTTAAGAGCAGAGGAAATTATAGGAGTGCTGAAGCAGTAACAAGTGTTATGTGATGCCTCCAGAGTTGAGACAAGGACCCTGGAACTCACATCAAGTAGAATGTAGCTAGTGCAGGAATTCAAAGTGAGAAGCAGCAGCATTTTCCCAGGAAATATATAGTGGAATGAGGCCTGGAAGAAGGAAGCTGCAATGATCAAGACAAGAAAATTTAAGAGAAATGAAAAATTATTCAAGTGGAAAGGAGAAAAGAGGAAAAAATAATTTCAGTGTTGCAAGGAAGAACAGCATTATTTGATTGAATAAACATTTTCTGAACAAACTTGAGGTTGCAGGTTTATTTTGCATGGACCCCCTGCTCAAGACAGCTCCACTGCTTTTCCACCTCTTTGGTATAATAAATGCCAACCATGTTGACTCAAATAATTTTCTAGAATGTTCCAGTTTATTTTTTAATTTTTTTTTTTTATTTCCCATTTTTCCTATTTTTCTTCCTGAAACTTCTTGTTGTTCAGTTTATCTTAATAGCCAAGAAGTGCTTCCCTACCTCTTCAGGTATCTCTGAATTATTGTTATTTGGTTTAAAAATATAGCAGTTTGTGAGCAGTAAAGGTACATAGGCATGTGACTAGCCAATATGTTTTTCCTAGTCAGATAATTCTGAAGCCTGCACCTGGAAGTACTGACAGGAATAACAGTCTGATGAACTCTACTCATCTTGTCAGAGGACAGTGACACCTTTTATTTTTCCTTGATGCGTTGTAATGTTTCATCAAAATGGCAATTGGCAAAATGTGCTTCACTATTTGCAAGAAAAAAAAGATGTCAAATCTTGTTAATGTCATTGAGCAAAACTGTGTGGATTTTAGGATTATATAGCTGCAAGTATTATGGAATTATTAATTTAAAAATCTATATATGAATAAAGCATCTGGTGAATGAATAAAAGTAATTTCTCTCGCATGGATAATTTAAATACCAGCTGTCTCCATACTAAACCATATTTTCTCATAAAAGCTTTTAAAGAGTTTGTCTGATGGTTGTGAAATTCCAGGATTTATGGACAGTGTAAGGTCTGTCTATACAAGGATCTGGATCTTGGCTCATAATTGAAAGCCACCTCCAATGAATGGTTCAAAACAAGTGCAAAAGACCCCCAGGAGAAAACAAACAATTAAGCTTTACAGACTGACTCCTCTTAAATATCTTGTCAAAACTGTAAAAGCTTCATTTTAATGTCAGGGATAAACTTGAAGGGGATAAAAGAAAATGTGAAAATGTTCCTTTAATTATTTGCTGGACAGGTGGAACAATGTGACAGTCTGAGATCATACCATTAAAATAAAACAATATACTTGATAAATTGCCATATTCTTTTATGATTACTTTATCTGTACTCTTCATCCTTATCCATTTTCTTTCTGATATTACTGAGTCTAGAAAACTTAGCATGAGCTTCTTTTGAATACACTTTGGTGGTACTTTCTTCTTTATTCTAACACACTTTCCATATTGACTCGTTTTCAAAATTTGTATCTTTTCAGAATATCTAAGAAAAGAGGGAAAATCTTGCCTAAGCCATGGATTCTGTGGGTTGAGACTCTGAGATCTTTGCCAGATGGTGTAGGCTGATGGTCTCTGGGAACTTTTTCATTCAGCTCCAGTGGCATGGGTTTCTTGTGTGTTTGTTGCTTTCAGAATGCAAAAAACCACAGCTGGTTAGAAAACAAAATTCTTTTGGAAAAGTCACATCTACAGTGAGAAAATTTGTTTGGAGTTATGAAGGATTTTGAGTGCAACACCACCTCCAATAGTTTTTCCTGGTGAGTATACTTCTGATGCAATACAAAAATGAACCATGTTATTCATTATTTGCTATGGCAGTAATAGGGACTATGATCCTAGGATTTGATGATGTTGCACCTGTAAAAACAATTTATACAATTTATATCTATCTATTGTCACCAGCTCTTCTCCTTGTGCTTCCTCTACTTCTCAACATTTTTCATCTCATCTTAGCAGATCTCATGTCTGAGTTCATCATGTTATGAACAATGTCCAGCTCACTTTTGCTGTTTGAACATGAAATTGTTAAGTCCGTGCATATTGTTCACAAAAATTGACTCTGCACAACCTTGAGTGTTTTCTGAAAAAAGCTGGGGGAAAAAAAAAAAAATAGAAATCTAACAGATTTCCTGTTAAAGTGCCTTGTTTCACGATTAACATTGTTTCATTTTTCCCTCCATAATTGTGTTTCACATTCTAAAGAAATAGCTAATGACTAAGACTAAAATGGCTAATAAATAATTGATGTTCAGCTTTTTGCAGATTTTTTTCTTTGCAGTGCATGCAGAATTCTACTGTTCTCATTCAGAACAAAGCCAAATATTGCAATCCCAGTAGTCTACCTTCAAACTTATTATATTAGATTAGAAAAACGTGGTAAAAGGTGACTAGAGAAACAACCCACGTCCCTTGGGATTTTCAGTCATGATTTGAAGATATTAGGCATCAATGTAGAGACACAATATGTATGGTTTCAATTCAGCCTATTTCCAGCCGCATGCAAATTTATGCTTGATTTCTCATATTTCTCTTCTAATTCTGAATGGGGAACAGGAAAAAGTTAAACCCAGAGGGGCTTCAAAGAGATTCTTAAGATTTTATGGAATGTAAAGTCCTGATTGATTCTCTTAACCACCTTGAACACAGAACTTCCCACATAATCCTTTATGTTTGTACAGCATGTGTTACAGCAGCACTGAGTTGCTGCCCCGAGATACTGCGTTGCTATTTTGGCAAGTAAATCAGATGCACTTGTTCCTCCAAGTGTCAGTGTTCAAAGAGACGAAAGATGAACTAATTTTCTTAAAATGTAGTGTTTTAAGTGAATGCACCAAAATATTATGACCCCTAATTCAACTGAATTTTTCTAAGTGCTTTCCACAAAACATAGTGTAATGACATTTGCATTTTACAAGGAAAGTGCATTAGCGACTTTTATATGGGAAAGAGAGGTTAATTCAATTCTGGACTGTAATGGAGGTTAAATGTAAAGCTTTAATGTTCTGGAGTTCATCCCAAAATAATAATTCAGCTAATGAAATATCTCATTTGTAATTCAACCAGACTAAATGGAAGCGTTTTTGAAGCTGTGTCTACAAGAATTGATTGCTTAACATTTATGAACCAGCCTAAATCTCAGCACTCTTTGGACAATGAAGCATGTTTTAGAATTGTGAGGGTGTTTCAATATCCTCCTAAACACCATATATTTAAAAGCATGTCTTCAAATTACCTTATAGTGCTGAATTATCATTTTTTTGATGGACCATTTATAGATCTAATACGTTCCTTAAAAGTACATGGTATGATGACTATCTAATGCTGAACAATATTTCCTGAAGTAATTCTGATTGAATTGATTATTTATATATATATATATATATATATATTGCAGCTTTAGCTCTTTCTCTTTTTTTTTTTTTTTTTTTTTTGTCTTCACAAATCATTTGTGAAAACTTTTTGAGCACAAGAGCATGCTCATTATTCATAAATGCTTTTTGGGTGTTTGAATTAAAAAAGAGACTATATCGTCTGCGATCCACTGAGCTATTCAATAGCTAGGTTGTTTTTTGTCACATGTTTTTTGTTGGCTTGTCTAAATCGTGGAAGGTAAGTAGTATGTAACAAACCTGTTCTTGCATGAAAGCCCTGACTTCCATGATGTTATGGGTTTGGAGTGAAAATTTGTCCCTTACTAAAAACATTGTCAGCAAAATTTATCCACAGCATTGCAAATGACTATGGATTCTTGGAGAAAATATAAATATGAATTTGGCAGTTTTTGTTATTGAAAGCATACTTCAAAAACTGAAAAACATATATCTGTAATGTCTCTTCTATCGTCTAATGTCTCTGACTAACCAGGTCAGTCTTTTTCTTTCTCTCACTACCTACCTCACCATGTCAAAAACCTCAAACTCAAACCCAAAACAAATGCAGGCTAATTCAGGTTATAACTTAAAGGCTCAGATTGCTGTCTCTCTCAAAAAAAAAAAAAAATTGACAACTTTTGGGATGGTTTGATCAATTAATAATGCTTAATGTCTTAGTAAGCTCCAGGTACATCTCATGGGAAATAATTTATTATAAGGTAAAACTGGGATTGGAATATATGCACCATTCAAGCCACAGCACTCCCTGCCCACGTTGCTGGTTGTGTTCCAGGGAAGAGGTGTTGTGTTGGGGTTCTGGAGGGGAGCATATACTTCTGCTCTGCCCATGTGGCTTCAATAAGAGACTGGAAATCAGACACTGATAGGTGATGTCCCAATTTCTTTGGTCTGGTTTGCTTAAGATTGAAGAAATATGAGCATTTAAACCAAAATTCCTGAAAATGTTCAAATACTTTTCTAAATTTTTGGAAGTCTGGAAGTCGTTTTTCCCAGAGCCTGTCAGATATCTTTGTAACCAAACACTGTATTCTCTGTTCAGAAGTTGCATTTCTCCCTCTGCTCTTACTCCTTTCAGTGGCAGTATTAGTGGTGACATACAGCTATGATACATCACCTGGTCTAGTAAAATACAGTACTTCTCCCTTGAAGCCTTGCTACACTTGAATGGTATTTGAAGTCTTAGGTTTTAAAGGCAGAAAAACTTGTAGACGGTCCAAACTACAAAGGAGATTTCATGTGCCTGATCTGGATCTAACTTGCATACATTATAGAGTACTTGATTAATCACCTTGCTAATGTTCAGGTCTAAACACTCTGCTTACTCAAAAGAGACCAGAAGTGGGTGTCCTCTGCCTAGCTGTGGACATCTGAGTTAGAAGGACAAACTTCTTTTTAAAATCCTTTCAAAGATACTTAGATTTATTAATCTATTAATTTATTAATTAAGGTTATGTCCATCTTTCCTATACCAGGAAGGCTTCCTTACCAGGCTTGATTTTATGTTTAAATTTAGGCATGAACTATAACACTTATGCTAGTTGAATTACTTTGTACCTTGTCGAAATGAGTGGCTTTCTGTATTTCTCACTATTCAAAGTTCTGTAACTTACTAGAGGGAAAGCAATGAGGTCTGATCTTAATAGCCATAGGGTTGGAATGGATTTCAAGCCTCTTCTCCCCCCAACAGCCCCCTGGGATCTCTGCTGCCCTAGCACAGTGGTTGATCAATCGGTATCCCCCACCATGGGAACCAGCAGCAGATGGCAGAAATCTCCTTCCTGCCCCAAAAAAGCAGAGCTGGGCATCTGCCATTGGAGAAACAGGGGAATAAGAGTAAGGATGGGAAGACCGCTGCCCAAGTCAGAGAGCTGGCCTTTTTGAAGAAAGAGCTGCAGGCAAAATAGAAAATTCCTATGGATCTAATTCCCAGGCTGGCTATTAGCTGAACACGTTCATTTAAAAAATAACTTCTCTGTCAGAGCAATATGTTTCGCAAAGGCTTCTACTCATGATCTAAAGACATCAAGAGATGAAGATGGACTTTATATTTTTTCCCCGTGGCTAATCACTTTTGCAATTACAAATTGGTGCATGATTTCATATTTGGCTTCATTTCTAGCTATGATTCTTTCTATATCTGTCTTTGTTAAAGAACCCTTTAGCTCTTTCTATTTTTTCCCTTTGAAAGTATTTAGACTGCAATCATGTCACTCTCAGCCTGCCCTCTCAAAAGCTAAATTACTTCAGCTGTTAAATTTTTTCACTTTAACACAGTTTCTTCAGCTCTCAAAGTCAATTTTTATGACCTTTTACTTCACCTTCTTCTGTTTTCTAATGTCCTTCTCAAAATTTGGCCCCTTAAACTGTGGGCAGCATACCAATACTCCTCCTACTTCTGCTGCTTAATGTCCAGGGATTGTAATAGCCCATTTTGTTACAAAACTGCCCAAGGAGCATGTTCTGAATTTCTTATCAGCTGTTGCTGAAAAATCTGCTTTGGAGGGACATCTTTCCTGCTCTATGGATGGAACACACACTCATCCTTTAAGCTACATTTTGTTGTGCTTTAATATATTTAAACATATTTTGTTTGACTAAGTCAAATTCTTCTAGTGATTGCTTCCCACCAATCTTTGTCTAAGGTGAAGATTCAATCAATTTTTTAATATTTATTCCAATTAATTAATTAGTGGAAAAAAATGGAATAGGATCAGACTTTTTGCTAGTCATAGACTGCTTTGAAAAACTCCCATCAGCAAATATTCATCATCTGAGAAATACTTCTTGGCCCAACCTAGCTGTTATCTTGTCTGAAGTGTGCCATATTCTACAATGTCAATTTTAATCAGAAAATTCCATAATGCTACAGCAAATGCTGAAAAAAGTGCACTTGGTCTCTGAAGTTACATTTAGTGATCAAACAAAATCCCCTCAAAGAAGGAAATAATGTTTCCTTGGTGAGATTTTAAGTGATTTTTTTTGTCAGTAAGTCTTTATTTCTCCATCTTAATACTTTATCAGCGGGCTCCTTTTTCATTTTTTCTGTAATTTTCTTGAGGTTGATGTCTGGCTAGCTGATATACTGAGCTGCTGCTGAATGGTTTTCTGTTTGAACTCTGGTAAATAATGTTCTTCCACCTTTCTGATGTTGGAGGCATCCAAAAATTGTTTTGCTTTAGTAAAAAACAAAGGTCCTACAACCCCATCCAACAATAGAAAAAATCCCAAACATAAGGAATAGATATTTACTTTGGTGAGTCTTCTTCATATTTCAACAGGATTAAAATAATACAAAGAAAATTTAGATATTGTTGTCTTTTTGATGTAGTGGTTGTTTTGGGTTTGTTTTTTTGTTTGTTTGTTCTTAGTTTTGGGTTTTTTAGTATGTAGTGTTTAGTACTCCTTTTGGTGACCAATATCTTGCACAGTATTCTTTACATATCCAGAACAGGAATATTTAGAACATTCCAGATTTGTAATGGACAGTGCTTCTGTTTTCACCTAGGAAATATTACCACGTGTCTGTGAATGTTTCTCTTTGCTTTCAGCAAGTACAGGCTGCAGGGAGGTGCCAAATCCATTCCCTAGATAGAGGCAATGCTGCTGCAGCTCCAGGTCCATGGGGCCATCTGGGAGATGCCGAGTACATGTTCCCTGTGGGAACACATCCTGTTCTCCTCTGGCTGGTTTGGATGAAAGCCCCTTACTGGACAAAAATGTACCCATGTACAGAGATAAGTACAAAGTGATCCCTGCAGTGGCCAGGATGAGATGCTCAGCCTGTCCTGTCACAGTTAGCAGTGTCTCCTGATCTCCCCTTGCTGCACACAAATGTATGCACAGGTCGGTGCATCCCAAAATGGTCTTCCCAAGAACCCCACCATTGGCCCATGTCTCTGTGGGTCCATTAGCTTTTGGGGTGACCCCAAGAGCCCTTCCTGTCAGTTTGTCTGAGGGTCTGTGGGTTGGCACTTCTCCTGGGACAGCCTCAGGAGCAGTCAGGACAACAGGCTTCAAGGTCTTCAGCTTTGTATTGAGTCCCCACCACTGCTCCTCTGAGCTCTCAGAGGTGATCCTTAGTCCCATAACCCAGCGCAACAACTTCTCGTTGATAGGACTAGGTTCAATACTGCCTCTTTATTCTTCTTTCCCTACTTTCTGGGATTGCTAGCTTGAATTATCCTTTTGTTTGCTTACATGTGTTGTCACTTGCTAGGCATCCTCTCATACATATAATGTCCCAAGTTTTTGGCCTTTTTCTATACTGTGGAAGTGAAGATTTTAACTAAATATTTTTCAGGTGCTTAGATTTTTATTGATGTTGTTGGAGCTCCCTTCCAGTTTTGTTTGTACTTTTTCTTGGCTTTGGAAATTACTGCTTTTGAAGTACTGCTTATCTATTTGGCTGTCTACAGAGCCCTTTGAATCTGGCCTCTCCTGGCCCACGTTGAACACAATTGGATTGCTACTATTGATCTTTAGATAACAGCCAACTATCAGTCATCTGCTTTGTTATACAATAGTTGCCTCCCATTGGGTAGAGCATGGTTTGGTTTTAGGATAGAGAAAAGTGTTATCACAAAAACTCTACTAATGATTTCCTGAAAGCATGCTGATTGAAACCTGCAGCCTGCATTCACTGCGCTGAAGCCTCCAAAAACACACCACTTGTTTCACATCACTGATTAGTCAGGATGAGTTCATCCCATTCTGTAGTTTGGTCAGATGATCTGCAACAACCCTTCAACAGAACCCGCTCATTGATCCATGTATGTTCAAGGTCCTGCTGTTCTAAGTTATCAATAATTCTAAAGCAAGTAATTGCCTTCTAAAATGAGCAAAATTCCAACCTCTTTTCCTTACATAGCCTTTCCCAAACAGGTTATAAGCTATGATTTAATAATCCTAGACAAGAAATGAGTCCCACCAGGTTTCAGTGATGTCAATTACTTTTGATCAACAACAATTTTCAATTATTTTTGTTTATCACCTGTATTTCTACTGATGATATAAAATATGAGAAACTTTTATTATTTTCATTATCTTTGCCATATTACTTCAAAATATATTATGCTGGCTTTAATAGTATGAATTGTTTTCAGAATATGTTTCCTTCCTTGTCTAGTTTTCAGACCTTTTTGAAACTTCCGGATAGTTTCTAACAAGCAAATTATTTACCTTACCAATGTGATACAAGTAACTTCTTCAGTATCACATTTTCCTTCAGGGAAATGCATCCAGTATCCCCATGGAATCCAGACTGTCTGTTTAATTTGTACCTAGCAATCTTCTCAACAATTTTCTACCCTTTTTTTGCCCCTCAGTCTAGAAATATTTCAGAGAAGATCATTAGAGCCTATCTCTTAATCATCTCTTTTCCAAGAAGTGGATAATTTCTCTAATATGTGTAATTGGCCAGATGCCAATTACAGTGTTCTGGCTTCCAGTCCTCCTTCCCTTTGAATGAACTGGTTACCTTATCTCAAGATAATATCACCGATGAGGGCTGTTAAAATTTCAGAGCTGATAGTGCAATGAAAGTGCAGTCCAGTACAAACATTCCCATGTTCTCTTCCTTAATTAAGATGCCTAGATATTTTGATCCAGAACATTTGACAATCTTACAGTATCTATGAATTAAGTTGATTGCTTCCTGGGATCTTTCTTGGATAACAGAGCTAACGATGTACTCACACTTTATGTCACTTGCCCTAAATATATTTAATGTCTTTTGTAAGATTATACCTTTTTTGAAGAGAACAGGAAGACATGCAGTTCAGGGGACTGAAGAAGAAATTTCAGAATACAGATAAAAGAAGGCAGAGGGATTAAATGGGAGAGGGTGTGTGGTATCTCATATGAAACTCATATGAAAGGAAAAATAGAACTCAAATTCCAATATATTTTTCTACTATTATATTTATACTTTGGAGCTCAGTAGCGATATGATTAATGCAGATTTTTTTGAGGTATTGGAGGTATTTGCATCCAAATCAGACATTCTAGACTCCTTCTGTGGTCAGTGGAGATAACTAGGTATTTTTAGTACATTTCTCTCATCCTAAATCAAAAGTCTGCATTTTGTCATGTGACCTCAGTCTTAAAAACACTTATTTTCTCCATGAATACCTTAGTTGTGAACACGGGGACTCTAAAGATAGGTGAGATGAATCCTACCATAGCTGATTAATGTCAAAATACTAAATTTTGTGAAACAGCAGTGTTACCTAAACAACTCTTAAGCATTTAAGTTACCTGGAACTTTGTCTTAAAGCAAAATCTTACATAACTAGACTTCTCAGCTGCTGAGATAAGATATATTAACACTACTCTAGGTATTTTTCTGTTTTCCAAATTACTGTAAACTTACTGATTTAAAACCATAAATTGCATTGCATAGCTAACATTTTATTGCTTTTTCATCATACATATTGCAGATTTAGTTTGTTAATAAGTTCCTGGTTTGTACTGACTACATTTACTTTTCTAAGTGAACAAAAATATCTGTAGAAGAGCCTTGAAATTTAAATTCTTCTGCATAATTTATAGCACCTAATTTTACTGTAACTTAAATTTTAGTTTCTGGGTTTTACCTTTATCTAGGCCATAGGTCAACAGTTTTACGTGCCAGCTTCCTTATTAATTTATAAACATGGAGTCAGCAATGTAACAGAGATGAAGGATGTACATTAATGTCTCACAGCACTATCACTTCCACCTGGGGAATTCAATGTTAGAGTTGTTACATCTTCTTTGTGCTAAATTCTCAGAGCTCTTTCTCTTGAAGCCTCCTCTCTTTTTCTACCTGTTACTGCAAGAACTGTTGCCTCAGTTTTGAGTCAGTAGGTTCTTATTTTCTGAGAGTTAAAAAAGGACCCTTATCCTGGGTTGGACAGCTCAGTTTAAATCCAGAACAAACTACTTTGCCTCTGGAGATTGCTCACTCCATTTTCTAAGGCAGCTCAATGGGAAGAGAACACATCATCTGTCAGCAGCCTGACATGCCACAAGCTCTTGGAAAGACTGTGAGTAAGAAAAGACTATTAGAACATGCCAGCAAAACTGGTTCCTAGTTTTAGGTTTGCCTCAAGCTAGCCATACCCTGTTGACTTTTGATGTGTTTATATTTCTCTTTTGGGTCACCACTGGGCACTACTGTGGTGACAATGCTTCAAGAATCTGATTCAGAGAAATCTTTTAGGCCTTTCCTGAACACTTGGACTAAGGCCATCTCCTATTCATCACAGGGGATACTTGTGCTTCTGACTGAAGGTGCACCAGCTCTTGTTCATCATCCATATTCCATCATCCAGTACTGGCTGCCCACTGCTCCCACAGAGCTGGGAATCTCACATACTCAGCTTTAGTCTCTTTAATGACTTCATGGCACTAGACAAGTCTCTTTTTTATTCTTCTTCTGGATTTCTGGATCCCAGCACACTAGCAGGATCCAAAGATGATTTTGGTTTACTTTTGACAAAGTAAAGTAAGAATAGAGTAGAGGTTGGGACAAAGATGGAGGAGAAGAGACATCTTGGAACAAATACAAACAGTAATAATGTTTTCTTCTTTTTCATCTCTCTGTTCCATCTCTAAGAATTAATCCCATCCAAATATTATTGAAAGACTGAAGACGAACTAGCATCTTTCATCCAATACAAAGGATGAAGATAAGATCTGTTTCTGTATGAAGAGTATCCTGCTCCAGTACTGGCTCAAAAGGGGATCTGCATGTCTTTAAAATTTGCCCCAGACTACATGGTGCTGTGAGTAAACAGATGAGGCCATGAAAGGCCTGTTTTGCAGATAATCCTACATGGAAGTGGCAGATTTGTCCAAACACCTTAGGAGTTGAGATGCTAGATGCTTGAGAGCCCTAAGTTAGGGATCTGCTGGACCTTGGTCTGACCCCAGCATGTGGTGATGGTAGAGTGGGCAGACTGACTTTCCGATCATGATCCATATATTGAGAGACTTCTCTTCCTTGCTCTGGCCATCAATTCCATGCATGGCACCAGAAAGACAGCACGTGTCAACAGAGACTCAGAAGATATGGCCAGACAGTATGGCCTTTTCTGCCCCATCCTTCCTAGAAAGTGGATGTTTTATAGAGGAGGAAAAGCACATAAGCCAGGCTGAGGTGCACCTAAGCTGGTTGGTGGTGGAGATGGATCTGAGATGAAGGGAAGAAAAAGGATGCAAGAGTTTGTATTGGGAGCAGACATGAAATCTGTATTTCTAGCAAGAATTACGCTTCTCTGCTTATTTATGGGAAATGTTTTAGGATTAAAAAACTTGGTTACAGCATGCAGATTGCTAGGATAGATGCTGATTGACTGGGTTACACATAATTGTGCTGTGTGTCATCTTGAATATCTAAATGGTTGAGTCATGTCTGAGAACACGTATCCAGTGTATCAGAGGGAGCAGACACTGAGCATCCCTGTGACTGATTGCTCCTGAGCCAGCAGGCCTGCTCCCTGACAGGGCAAGGTAAATGCCATCAGATGACTGAAATGCCAAATGACTGAGAAAGTTTGTGAATATATAAATACAGACTTCATGGGGTTGAGGGGGGGAAGGCAGTGTGTTTGTGTGTGTATATGTATCAGATAGTGTCTGCAGTCTGTGCAAGATTACTTGTCTGTCAGGTTGTTTAAGCTGTGTGGCTCCCCTCCAAGCTGTGACACAACCTTTGGACAGTCACTTTTCTTTTATGGGTTTTAGCATGGAACCTTAAATGCTAGCTCTGATGAATGTAAGAGAAGAAATGCTTCCCCTAGGAGAGGTGAAGTAGGAATTAGGTATTGAACAGATGAGAGTTCAAGGTGAGCTGAGCATTTGTGGATCACAGCACTGAGGACTGTAACTCACTGATGGTAGCTCACTGCAATTACAAGTGATCACGTAGCAGCTGTTCATCAGTCATTCTGCCTTATACCAGAAATCACAGTTTTCTGAGACACACTTGGAAACATACCCACAACCACTAGATCCATTTCTGCACATGTGAGAGAAAACCAGTACTTTCTTGGTCCTTCCAGTAGCAAGAAACTTGTTTTTGAATTTTTCTTTTCATCCTTGCCTTCAATTTTCTGCCTCCCTCCCTCTGCCCCACATACAGGAGTGTTTCCTCACTATAGTTCCTTGGCTGTATGTAAGGAAAAGTGCTGCCAGACAGTGAAATGGAAATTGCACCCTGAACAGCAATGCCTATAGAAGGGATGTGTTCGGGTTGCTTTTGATTTTTTGCAGACTCAGTTGCATGTGGAATACAGTTTTAAGATTCTTGCCTCCAAACATGTCTTTTTTTTTGCTCTGCACTTTATTGGAGTGTTTGGGAAGAAATGAGACTCTTTTCTCCATCTGTAAGTCTATCAAATATGCAACAAGGTAGAAAAGAAACAGATGGACAACATGGTGATTTGGGGATATGTTTACAGGCAATTAGTTATCACTGTAGATGCATTAATTGTGGATTTGTGCAGGAGGACCTGTGCAGTTAAGAACATTCCAACTCCCTTTTCTCATATGTCTGGGATTGCAGCTTGAGGTGTGTTGGGCTAACCTAACAAAACCCAAAATGCAATATTGTTGATGTATAGGAAAGAACATAAATAGTCACACTCTTTAGAGAACTGGCACTTCAGTGCCTGTTTGTGCACTCTTAAGTACAATGGATTTTCAGCCCTACTCCATTTGTTTCATGTCATCTCATTGCACAAACTGCAGCCAACAAACTGATTTTGGAATGGGAAAGCAAATCCTACCCATTTTTCAGCTGACTTCCATTTGCCTCCTCAAGGTACACTATACGTGCAGAAGAGTGAAAATTTATGATTGGCCAAATTCAGCTATAGAAGGCCACAGAAGTCACTGGGGGCTTATTTATCTCTCCAAAGCTGAGAATAGAATTTGAGCTATTGGATATGTTTTTTACTACAAACACTTAGGTAATTAAATTGAACCTTTCTGAAGTAAAGTGATTTTACTAAACAGGTTTTACCTTGCAGGGAAGAGCAGTTCTGTTAAGAGGTTCTATTCTTATGAGGTTGAGTCAGATGGCTCATAAGACTAATAATAAAAAAAATAAGAAAAAAAAATGTTTACATCTATTTGTGTTTCAAGATACCTGTGTTGTAAGACCCAGCATTACAAATGCATTCATTAGAAAGACAGTGACAGATTTAATAAGTATGGAAACTCCTGTGGTTGACAATAACCTTCTAGATCAGGACTTGCAAGTGTATGAAAAGCAATGAAAGGAATACTGTTTTTAACTGTCACAAAGAGGTTAGAACACTGACAGGGCTCTGAATGGTACTGCTATGTGATTTTGTGCTACCAGAGAGGAAAACAGATGCAATATCCCGCTTCTGGAACAGCCTCTATGAAAACTCTCCGGCCCCACCCAACTATAAGGTCAAACACTAATGTTCCCTAGCTGATGGATGTGGAATTACTCCATAGAAGGGAACTGATGCTGTCTTCACCTGTGTTTTCCAGCTTGGTCAATGATCTATCTCTCACAAATGCTGCATTTATTTAAGTGTGACTGTGTGTAGGAAAGTGTCTTTCCCTCTAGGGCCAGTTGTTCTTGCCCTTAACAGACATGGCTTGCATGACTTCCACTGAGAATGGGATTAGCCCTGCTTTTCCAGTGCAAGAGGCCTGGGCTCGGGATAAGAGAGACAGGAAGCTCAGGGAAGTATCCTCTGGGACAGAGTCTAGGGCATGGGTAACAGCTTTTGTTGCACAGATGATGTTTAGTGGAGCTTTTCTTTTGAGCTGGGTGAGAGGTTTTGCACCTGCCTGGTCACTTCAGAGCAGTGTGGGTGGGAGTTTGAGAAAAGCCCAAAAGGACTTTGGAAGGAGGAGCGGTACCTGTGTGTGAGGGTACTGATTCTGAGCAATAATTAACATGAGGTGTTACGTGAAAAGGTGCTAACTGCAGGACTTGAAGCTTAATACAAAATGTTCTGGCTGGTCCTGCACAGCTTTTCTGTGCCTTACATACTTTGCTAAGGAAGTCTTAGTTTCTGACTAATATTTCTCTTTGAGCTCTGACTAATATCCTGAATACATACAGACCTATTCTTTCTTGATCAAATTTTATCATTACCTGAGGCAGGTACTGATTATGCTGTGTCTGTTTTTATCTCCACACTTAATTCATCATATACTGTATTAGTTTTTTATATTTGCCATTTATATTTCATTGTGCATGGTAATTCAGGCATTCTTTTATATGGCATGAATAGCTGTGAATGTAGGCTCTATGGACTTTTGCGGTGCACGAGTAAAACTGAATTCCATTTCTATATAGCATGCCCTTTCTGATTTTCACATGAGAAATACTTGCTCTTGAGCTATCCAAATGAGAATGCTTTGGCTTGGACCGCTGTGACAGGTCACTTACTCATGCTACTTGTCAGTGACACATTGATGCAAGTTGAAACGCATTGCCTTTTCATTTGTTTTTAACCTTAATCAAAACTTGTGTAGAAGAGGTATGCTGGCATAGCAATGAGGAGTGAGTCACTACAGTCCTCTGGTATCCAGAAACGAAATGTCAGTGCAGCTGCTCAATCTTCATTTCCTTACATAACCAAAGGCCAGTCAGGTCTTCAAATTTTCTTTTCTATAGAACTTCTACTTCTCCAGAGCCTCCACACACATGAGTGTGTGGGGATTGTTTGGCTTGAATTTCAGCAGAACAGCACAAAATTTTAATTCTTGCCCTCCTTCCCCCCCACCCCCCTTATTTCCTCGCTGAATCAGACATACTAATTTAATATTGTTAAAGTAAGTGGGCTGTTCTCACTTTATTCATAAAAGCATATTGTGTCATAAGGAGCACAGCCAGTCATATAAGAAATCACCAACCTGTCCATTTCTGCACAAATACATGTATTCATGTCAAAGTAAAGAGGGCATAAGTCATTCTGGCAGCTGAGGCATGCAATATACTGTGTGTTCTTATTGACAGAAGTATTTAGAAAAAAAATAAAATAAAACTTGTTTCCATAGTAACTGAACACTACGTAACTCTAAAGCTAAAGGAACCTGGAATTACCAAGACAGAGCAGCTGAGGTGTCTTGGGTACTTTTAGTGCAAATGTTGTGGAGGTACACCTTCCTTTTCCAACTGTAGATCATAAAGTACTGCACAAACCTGGCACCAAATATTAGTTGTGTCTGTCACCCTTCTCTGCCCAGAGCTGTGGAGTAGATATGACAGCATCCATGTACATCCTTTCTTACTTAGATCCACTATCCTGGTCTTCCAAGCACCACAGTGAAGACCTCTGCCTTCTTTTCGTCTTTCTTAAGCACCTTGAAGCCTGAGTGTTTTGCTGACATCACTTTTAATTTTTTAATACATATTTTTTAATCTAGATATATATAAATTTATAGAAGGAGGAAAAAAGAAGGCTAAGTTTAGAGACCAGGTGTATTTTTTACAAATTGGAAAAACAATTAAGCTGCCATTCCCACCTTCTCTAGTTCCCAGCACAGGTAATGTATTACAGTTTGTTTCACCAAGGAAGTGGTCTGCAGCAGAGATTTAATTGCTCCCTGTCATACAGTGAATAACTGGTGACAATAAAGTCTTTAGGAGTCCTGAAGCAAAGGAGTCTTTGCTTAGCAAAGGACTCCTCTGCTTCAACTTTTGAATATCTTATGCTCATCATAAATTTTGAAGCTTTTAAATTCAATATGTTGGACCTTCTGAAAATGGGGCTTTACAGTGGCATCAGTCATGGAAAGGATAAATCAACCAAAATGGGTTTTGTAATTCATAAGTTTATAGCTTTTATTTTTTTTTTCCAGTTCTATTTCGTCTTTGGTATTGCATGCAAAATATAAGTATTTTATACAGTAGTGGGAAAAATAGATTTTGATAACAAAAAAATATGGTTTTTACCTGTATAATTGGTTGTGAACTGGCGCTGAAAAGTTTTATTAAAATTTAAAAACAACAAAAAAAAAACCAAAAAAAAAAAAAAAAAAAAAAATTAAAAAATAAGAGGAAAAAAGTATTCTGAACAAAAAAAACCAAGCCCCTACTTGAAGTCCATTGAACCTCTAATAATTACTTCAAAGGGTTTGGATTAGACCCATGCAATTCTTTTTTTTTTTTTTTCTTCAACAATTGCATGTGAAATGGCTAAATGAAGATGTGACCCAGGGCTCTGAGTAGCTTTGATTTTGTTCTTAAGCAAAAAAGGCTGTAGGTATTGAAAGTCAGATGCTGTATGCTTCTTGAAGATTGGGCTACTTTTCTGCATATGGGAAAGAAAATATGCATATTTCTGTGCAGAAATGGTTTTTCATATTGAAACAGATCCTGCAGGCCAAATAATTTCAAGCTTTTTTGAATAAATCTTTAAATATTTCTTTCCTCTCCCTTAATGTTGTTGGAATTGTATATTTATTTATTTTCTAGTGTTAGCATCGCTTGAGAGAAATAAGCCTCCAGACAGTATCCTTAATTTAGAAAATATTTAAATTCTAGAAATCTCTGCATATGTGGTAGGGTTAATAACGAATTCCAATTCAAAATATAATGATATATTTTTGAGTGCTTTCGAATAAAATTATCTGGTGGATGTCAGAGTAAGGGAACCAGACAATGAACACTGGCAGTAAAGGAATGAGATCACCACAGTTGCGGAGAGAAGATTTTTGGTAAAATTCTTCTGGTTTAGAAAATAAAGATTAATTAAAAATGGATTTATTTTAAGAAGATACCGATACCAGCAACAACTGTGCTGTGAAGGAATGATCTCTGAATTTGCTGAGCATCCTGGTTGGAGAGGACCAGCCAGCTGGCCCTCGAATTGGACAGGGGAGAGGCAGGTTTCAAGGTCTCTCATGTCACTAAGATCTCTGTGTGATGTCTTCCCAAAAGAAACCCACCTCCTCAAAATAATTTCAGAGACTTTGCTGTTTAGCCAACATTAATATAAAATGATATGTCACCCTAATATTTTTTGAAGACATTTAGATATATCTTTTTTAGTACTAGGATAACTGGGAATGTTTGTAAGGCCAGTGATGGAACTGGCTGGGGTTAAGCACCCAGCATGGCTACAGACTGACCACAGCACCATTACTAGGAATTTCAGAACCCAGGGGAAATATACCCCATACCACCTTCTTTTTAAGGGGCTGATGACTTACCTTCCTTTTGATAAGACAGCGACATCTGGGGAATAGCTTGCTTCTTTGTATTTCGAAAAGGAACCAAATATTCCTACTGTCACCAGAGAGATCAGGGAAATACTTCTTTTTTTCATCTAGAAGAATGTGAAGGGCTGATGTCTGAAATAAAGCATTGACATAAGGCCTCGTGCCTACAGAAAAAAAGGTCTGTTTTGAAAGCTCTAATGACAGTTTTGTTGTGAATAAACATAACCTTGTATCAGTCTTTAAAGACAAACCAACTTTGATATGATAGAGACGATGTGGATGCTCCATCCCTGGAAATGTTCGAGGCCAAGCTGGAGGAGCTCTGAGCAACCTGGTCTAGTGGAAAGTATCCCTGTCCATAACAGGGAGGTTGGAATTAGATGATCTGTAGGGTCTCTTCCAACCCAAGCCATTCTATAATGCTACGATTCTATGAAATTGCAGTGACAGTGTACTCAAAAGTGAGGACTGGCTGGAAGGGGAAATTAAATTGCACTTGAATATAGAAATTTCCATCTGGATAGGTAGAAGCTGGGAGAAGTATTATGGGTGATAGGTATGGAAAGAGTGTTCAGTGGGTGTGTAGTTGTGGTGTTATAAGAATTAAAAAATGAGGACCTGTTTAATGAGCTAAACACATGAAGCAGAACTGGTGAAAATCCAGGAAGCCAATACTTGGTTGCTGCATTAAACACATTAACCTGCTACAGATGGGCCAAAAAGAGTCAAAACCTTTTTTTTTTCTTTTTTCATTTATCAAAAAAAAAAAAAAAAAAAACCATTTAAATTAAAAAGGGCTGATTTCTGCTACTTTGATAATATGAAAATAGTAGAAATAGTAGATTGTGGTGTTGTCTGACGCTGCAGGAAATATTTACAAGCATGCACACTGACAGACAAAAGCTGTGTTAGAAGTAGTGTTCAAGGAGGATATATGGATTTTTAAAAATAAACATATGTTAAATAGAAACTCTTCATATTCTCAAATCAAACAATCTTAAGACATTTCTGATATTGAGATTGCCCTTAAAAATAATACAAATACATGTAGAAGGCCTAACAAAATAGCTCTGATGATGCTACAAGGAAGATTGTGTGCATTTAGGCAATGGAATGAAAAGGATCATAAACTGAGTGGAATAAAAAGTAAAATAACATCTTTAAAACATAATTTTTCTCTTTTCTGGGTTTTAAACACTTAGCTGTCACAACTATATTCATGCTTGTTTCATGATGTTACAAGCTTGCCATATACACACATTAGCACATGTCTGAAGCATACAGAATATAAAAAAAACCCCAACAATTAACAAGTGAGTTAATTAGTAGTGACTACATAATTGTCCAATTTAATTCTTGCTGCTTATAAATCATCAGACTGTATTTTGAATACAGTTTTTTTTTTTGCATGGAAGCACTCAAAAACTTAATAAAGCATATTTCAGCCCATGGGGTGATTCTAGGCTCTTTCTGTGGACTGTCATCAACCATTTACTTATGAGTAATTGACCTTTTAAAACTGTATCCTATTATCTTTTTCTTCATGATTAAATGACAAGAGAGCTCTAAAAGGGAAGGCAGATCACATATCATTGTGATCCTCCCCATGGGTTTGGCATTTGGTAAGCAAATATTTATTGCAAGTGTGAGACTACTATTCCTGCGAATGCATCAATTGTACTAGGTATTTGTTGACAAGATACAAGGTATATTGTTGATATAGTGAATATCTAGTTTGGTTTTTTTTACTGAAAATTAGGAAAAAGTCTCTCAAAACTTATTTAGACTTGTGAATATGAGTTCAATAAATCTTTGGCATGCTACTTTCAAGTTCTGCAAGAAAATAATCTGTAATTTTAAAAACTATTTTTAGTAAGAGGAGACACATAATCTATATTTCTATATTGACTCTTGGACTTAAAATGCCAGTTATAATCTTGGGACTTGCAAAGGATCAATTTATCAGAGATATTGTCCTCAGATATTTAAGGAAGCAGAGGAAGATGGTACCTGATGTGAGTGTTACCAATGGGCTTGAGAAGAGCAATAGAGAGACCTGAGAGACTTACACCCCTGAGCTGTTGATAGGAGCAGACACCAAGACAAGGTATGCTTTTAGGGATGTTCTTAAACTAGGCTATGTTGGCAATGTTTTACATGGCATGAAGGATATATCTCTGTGCCTGATATGAGAAGAGAAAAGGGCAGCAGGCTGATTTAATTTATCTAATTTTAGTTAGGAAAATGCCCCAAGAAATGGCTTATTTTCTTCAAATGAGGAGTGCAGCTAAGTTTATGTAAGTAAATGTGCACATTTATGGATATTCTTAAGTGAGACCTGCACTTACTGCAGGCTTGGAATTCTCAGTAAATCAAAATTTCCACGTGGGCTGCTTGTGAACAGATCTCATGGTTTGATCTTTTAAGGCTTTGTGTCATCCTTTTGTGTCTGAAAGGATGCAAATACCGAACACACTGTATTTTCTGTCAGAATCAGACCCATTGTCATCTGCATTTTAACCTTCTCTTACCACACTAGATGGGATGGAGAAGGCTTTTTAAGGTAGGCAGGTGTAGGAAGTAGGAGAACATTTATTTGGCCAAATTGAAAGCAGGAGACTGAATTTTCTGGCTGATGCAAATGTACAAGGTATAATGTCTAATCTAAAGTCAGTATAAACACTGTGAAATGGGGAAGTCAGGAGTACTGGTAAGAAATCATACAGCACACTTCTTAACATTGGAGTTGTTCTTTAATACAATTAAACCTAGTGTTATAGGAATGCAGTTAATGAGATGTGTTTCTATTTCTTTTTTTTCTGTATTATTTGTCAGTTATAACTGGCTACAAGGGGGAAAAATATAACTTTAAAATAACTATATTTATATTTTATTGAGGGAACAAAGATATAAACTTTTTAACTGATTTAAATCAAACATAGATCATCATCCTTCTGGACAGAGGAGATTGAAATATCATCCTTGTTTAATATCATAAATGGTAAAGATTACCATCAATTGAAATATGACACTTGTTTGGAAGAGCTGAATATTACGTCTGTCACATTTTTCCTGACAAAACCAAGGAACTTTAATGTGATCCAAGATGAGTTTTCCTCCAGAAAAATCATAGCTGCTGTGGAGTTAAGAGCTTGCAATATGACATCTTACACGGGCAGTACAGCTATGCATCATTAGTAGAGATGTGCATAAACCAACCTTTTACAATATGCTGACACAAATGGATGCTGTTTTTAAATACTGCTGAATTTCCTATGGTGAGGAATGCATGAATGGCAAAAGAGTTCCTAGTGATGGATGGCAGAACTATGAATGTTAAGAAAACAATTGTGTTTTGCTTCTGTTGTGTAAAGTGCTGGGCAACAGTCACAAGTGTTGTCTGAATCAGCTTTTTCTAGATACCTGATCCTGAACAGCAACAATTTGTTATGACAGCCTTTGCTATTCAGCAGGACTACAAAGAATCAGTCATTTGTCAACATGCATTCATACAGTTTACATACCAATGCATTCACTTACAGTAAATTGTGTGCTACAGCTGACGATTAATCTGCTACTTGATACACCGAATACTCCACACGGAGCTATTGGCGCAGCTCTTTTAGCACCAAAAGAAATGTTATCTTTTGGAGTGATACACATACACTTTGCTTCCTCCTCTGGCATGTGTTTTAAAAAATGCTGTTGAAAATAATTGGTGCTCCTGCTGGGATGCATGCAACTGTCACAAAGCTGTTGCTTTATTGGGAGTTTTCCTTAGAAGGTGGCCGCTCTGGGAAAGAAGGTACAGAAACAGTCTCTACTCTTTACAGCTACTCATTGCGATAACCTGACCTCAGGGCCGACAAGGGTTTGTTCTGTTTGCTGTGTTTCCTCTTTAAAAAGAGTTTCTTTTCTTTCAGGGAACAGAAGGTTTTACACAGTATTTTTGCTTCAAAGATTTCAGGGAAGGGGTTACAGTTGAGCAGCTTGGTATAACACATATGTGTCTGGTTAGATGTAAATAAGAGACTGAAATTTTTGTGACTAGCAGAGCACACAACCAAGGTGTAAAAACCAATTTGCTGACCTGTGAGTTTCTCAGTCTATATAGAGCTATTTCTATCTTCTTGGCATAAGGACACAGCTGTAGAGATGTGTAACCTCTGCTGATTTAGCCATCATTTAGAAAAAGATCAGGTCTTAGATCAGATCATATACATATATATCTATAGTAACAGCATGAAAGTTTTGTACAATCTTAACACAAGTACAGTGCCTAGGAAAAACACAGTGGAACATCAGGGTATCATTTTTTTTCATTTGTTACTACAATATAGTTTTCATGGAAAAACTTCACCTTCTTAAATTTACTCATGCATTTAATGTTGGATTTAATAGTGCCACTCTACTCTCTTCTGTGTTGTGTCATTAATAATGCAGATTAAATAGAATGAGCTTTCTACAGCTGGCTTTGCAGTTGCATTTAAAATAAAAATGCATTATGTATGTAACTGCAAATGCTCTTTGTTATTACAGATTACTGGAAGTGCACTTGTGGAATGAAGAGGGGATCTTCATACAGGAGGGATTATAGGTTGGATTGAAGTATATGTACAATAACAATTTTTAAAAAACCTTCAAAGGAGGAAGTTCTGCTAAGGTTATACAAAAGTTATCTCACTGTCCGTAACAGAACTTCTGGCACAATCAAATGGATGTTTATAGCAGAACTGTAGCACTATATAATAAGGAAAAGCATGTAATAGGAGTAAGGGAGAACTGTGTGCCAGGGCTAGTGCCATAAATACCTTTTTGATAAGATTCTTGGGGTAAGGAAGAGCAGAGATGTTAATTCAGAAAATGCGTACCATGAAGTTTTTGTGGCTTCATCCATCTGCAAGGTCTTAGAGGCAAGTTTAAGTTTCCTACAGGGAAAAAAAACTCAGTGAAGAACAGATGATGCCAAATTTGGGAAGTGCTAAGGAAATGCCAGAAGTACGCAAGAACATAGTATTGCTAACTGTTCACTAGAGCTGAACATAAAGAAATATGGCATTGTGTGTAATGTGTGACCAACCTCTAGCTGACACCTCAGAGGCTGGCAAGTTGTAGTGGTGCTTATTTCAAAGAACAGCCTATAGTTAAATAACCCTTTCTCCTTTAGTTCATCTATTGTGTGGCTTTGCTCTTGATGCTCCCTCTGTGATCCCAGATCCAGGCAGAAGTTATTTTTTCACTGTGCACTGGTTCATAGTCTCATTTCCTATTCAGTTAGAAGAGGATTTATCCTATTCCCAGAAACTGAGGTAAGAGGAAAACAACTAATTATAGTTAAGAAGAGAGGAGCAGCAGGGCCATATCAGGGAGATACCATGTCTTCATCATGTCTTGCTTTAAGAAGACAGCAAGCATAACTGAACTTGGATGAGTTAAGTCTTTGCTGTCTATGAGTTTCAGGAAAAGGAAGTGTGAAGAGTGTATATGTATTTTTATAAGGGTTTGAAACCTTCATCTCCAGTCAAGTTACAAGAACTAATGTCATTCAGGAGATTGCTATAATTTGTGTGAGTTCTCCCATTTGAGAGAAGAAGAAACCCTTACAGCTCAGTGGAGAACACAGCTGAAGGGGGGAAAATGACATTGCTGCCCTGCTTCTCAGGGACATCAGTTTGTAGATGTGAATGTGTTAGAAATAGTAAAAATAGAGATGATGTACAATCTGTTAAGAAAGATAACATTAGAACACTAACTCCTGTAAGCATACAGGACACAGATTGGTGTGTTTTCTGGTATCTTTATTTTTATAGTATCACTGGTTCATCACTGAGGGTGAATAATGCTAAAGGAGACCCTATTGCAAGGTTACCTGTAACAGGTGGGCACTTTTGCAGATTCAGTAGACCTTGGCTCTATCCTGGGAAACATGCAGATCTTTATAATGCGTTTTTTAGGCTCTATTGATCATTTCCAGGTTATAATCAGTAATAAGCACTGACTGAGTGTCATTCAGACAAGAAATAAACTACTTTGCAAAAGAAGAAGGGGAATTTGTTTCAGATGCCAGATAATAGCATTATTCTACAGGAATTTTTTTAGGGTTTTCTTATTATGAAAACATTATAACAGTAAGCAATAAATCACTCTGACATTTTAACTATTTGCATTATAGTATATATTTTAACTATTTGTATTATAGTGATGTCAGTCATGGTTTACTTCAGTCAAGATGAGAAAACAGTTTCCTTTCTAAGCTTTTAGGATTCTCTGGGGTTTTTTTTCACCCTACTGTAGCTTAACAGAAAGTTGTTTCTTTCTGTGTAACTTTGTTCATGTGTTACAAGAGTTTCAGATGAGTCTCTCAGCACAAGCCAAGCTGATTTGCAGAACCCTGCACACCTCCATCTGGGTTGGGATCACTGTCAAATGTCACAGGATATGTTGTGAGCTGGGAATATGGATGTTCTTCCTTTATTCTTCCACCAAAATGCTCTGCTAAAGTGTTTGTTGAAGGGGTGAAAAGCACACGGTTATCTTCTGAATTTTGTTTGTTGACCTCTACTGAATGGCTCTGCAGGCATCTAGTGACCTCAGGATGCTTTGTACACAACCCTCTGAAGAAAAAGCAAGAACCAATCTAAAGAGACCATCTGCCTTCAAATATAAATACCAAATATTGTGGTAGGGTATTTTTCTGTTTGTTTTTTGGTGATTTTTTTTTGTTTTGTTTTTGTTTTTTTTGTTGTTGGTGTTTTTTTTTTTTTGTTAAACAAACAAAGGGCCTCTCCAAGCAAAGAAGAATTAACAAAAATAATATACTAGCCCCCCAAAACCCCAAATCAAACATGTAATCAAAAATATAAATGGTAAAGATGTTAATAATATTTAGTTTATTTAAGGATTTAATTACTTTTTTTCTGAGACTTTTCTGAGACTTTTCAAAGCAATTTCAAGAGCACTATGGGGATCAAGGAAGTCTACTACCTGTTATTTTCATTTTAACTTTTCTCTAACATGAACTGAAAAAGAATAGAATTTCCAAAGCATTACTTCATATCTTAGGTTTCTAAACCTTTAGATGTCAGACACCTACCCAGTAATGGATTCTGCATCCAATTCTGACTTGGACTATTAGAAGTGAAAGTTTATTTCCCTAAAGTTCCTGCATGTGTTTTGATTTCTTTTTATCAAGCAAAAATTAGTTTACTTTTAGTAAATACTTTAATAGTATTATAGGTTGAAGGATGTAATGTAATGCATGCTATTATTTCTATTATGTGAGTTACTCTTTCTTATGGAAGAAAATCCAGTACCAGTTACTTGAGTCACATCAACTTTGGAATGACTGCAGGATGGGCTACGTTTGTGCTGGGTTTACTTGCAGCTATGGATACTGATTATGGGCCACATTTCTCACTAATTTAACTACCCTCAGTTAAATGGCTTTATATCAGGTCCTGCATTTTCTGTGACTCAGAAGAGGCCATTGTGCCAGAAAGCACTAATTTTACCAAATCTTAGAAAAATATGAAGTCTTTTTGCTTCTGGTTACACAATATTATGTTAGGGGCTAGAGTTATTTTATGAACATGCATGTACCAAAATATTTCCCTACTGAACAAAAAACTTTTTAGGTGTTGTTGGAAGATCCTGTACAAATGTTGTCAGAGTAACCAAAGGAAAAAATGCATTATTAAATAACAAGATTCTTCCAAATATCATAGAAACAGAATGGAAAAGATTTATCCTTCTTGTAATGAAGTAGGAAATCTCTCCTAATTCCATGACTTTCTGATCATCTACGTGAAAGGCAAAAATGTGGTAGAAAGTGATGATCTGGGAGCTTTGGTCATTATTTGTAATTTGGCTGATGTCTTGAAATGCCATGTGGTCTAAGAGCTGGTGAAAAAATACTTGATGTTTTATGAATAAATGTTAATTGTGGGCACAAATTTGAGTGCTGCTCATTGACGTAACAGTAGTTATAAGCCCATAAACTAAGAAAAGGATAAACTCCCCCATATTACCAATTGCTGATTATGGTTCCATAATTTATTGTGCTGAATCATTTCTGTAACATAGCAAATAAAAAGCACAACCACCTGCAATAGATTATGTTGATTCGTTTTGCTGGCAGATGTGAGAGAGCATCATTGCTTATTAGATGGTAAGCTTAATTGGTTTTCTCTAGAATTACATAGAAAATATTCTATTAATCTGATCACACAGAGGGTGCTTACTTTCCAAATCCCTGAATTATTGTTTAATTGTTAACATTTTTGCAGATAGTGGTTATTCTCTGGGCTTGATTTATAGTAAAAGTGTGGCTTTGTCCTTTAGGTGGGAGGGAATTACAGATGAGACACCCACTGTGACCTGCCTCCTTCATTTGGAGTCAATATACTTCCAGTCTGAGAATGGACGTTTTAAAGACAAGCAGTTGATGGGGAAATTCCAGGGAGCAGGAGGGAGAGGGAGAGAAGGGTCAAGCCCAGGTCCAGAGCATTCAATAACAGGTGACTAGAATCAGTGCTCTGAGATTACCTATCTCTGTTTTCTTTTCTGAGCTATCACACCCTGCAGATGGGGGTGATAGCTAGATCAGCAGTTAGATCCTTAGGTGCTCTGAGCTCCAGGTTGAGCAGAGAATGTTCTAATGCTCAAGCTTCTTCATTTCCCCTCTGAAATGCTGTCCCATGGTGAACCTGAGCCCTTGCTGTTGACTGGGGCAGGGAGGCAAACCCACACCGAGGTGCTGTAAGAGGTGCCCGATGGGCGAGGTCACAGTTGCAGAGCCCATGGGCAACTGAACCCTCTCAGACTTTTCTGAGAGCCTCTGGCTCTGCTCACTTCTGTGCTTTGCTGATGCAGCAGCACATGGTAGATGCTGCACATCCTGCTCCATGGAGCAGCTCTGAAGCGGTACTGCTGGGAGCCATGCTGGGATGATGTCCCTCAGAGCAGAGAAAGCAACCTAGGAGAGGGATGTGCCTCCCTGTCTTAGTCCTGTGGTAATGACAAGAACACAGACTCAGAGGATATCCTGAACCACCATTTTCCTGACTCCAGATGTGCTGTGTTGGATAGTCTGTAACAAACAAATCTAGCTACCCCTAAAAACCAGTGATGCAAGTTGCTCTTACTGTGCTTAACAAGTGCTCTCAGAACCTCACTGCCTGAGCCAAACACTCTTTGAAATGCCAGTTAGGGTGTATTCTATGTCATTGGGACATTAGGTAGCCTGTTTCTCCACTGCTAGGGATGACTGCTCTTACCACTGTCTCTTTCTGTTGCAAAGAATCCTGAAATCCTTTTAAGACAGTTTTCTCAAGAAGCACACACTTGAGCCATGTTTTTCAGGGGTGTCTGAAAACCATGGTTTTATTTCTTACTTTTGCAAGGGGGATGTTACAATAGATTCATTTTCAACTGGTGGACTCTTCTTCCTACTTTCTATGGGTCCTACTGAAGGTCCACTGTAGCAGGAGTCAATTTCTTCTGTTTGTGGTATCTTGTGGAGCAATGTAAGTAGTGTATGTAAAATGACATAAATCACCCAATGACTTTTAACACTCTGTATTAATTCCATATCACAGAAGAAGTTTCTATAAAAGATAATTTTCTGAAAAGGATTCCTAGGCTTTCCAAAGCAAACCTTGAGAAATTTCAACTGTCTTGTGTGCTAGTTAAATGTAATGGAAGTCTTATTTTTAAATTCCCTGAGGCTGTTTTAAACATGTACCTTCTATTTTTCCTTCTTCTGCCTTACACCTCCAACCCAAGTTTCTTTGGCAACAAAAAGTAGCTCAGATTTAGATATTAAGTATGTATTTGTCATGGGTCTGGTTCCTTGTGTTCTCTAACACCACATTGGGGAAAAATCCTTCAAACCTGGAGAAAGACATGAGGATACTTTTTTTGCTAGAGATAGAGAGTTTCCCAATAATTGCTGCAATGCAAATGAATGGATGTTGTAGATAGCTTTTTTGAGGCAGGGAATGCATTAGTCTCTTCCAGTCTCCTCTGTCTGGAACCTGAACTTGGCAATGGTTGAAATGAAGGAAGGGGAAACAGGGAAAGCAGAAATATTTATATGTTCTTTTAAAATCAGGATCAGAGATTTGGATCATATAAAATCACTTATCTGTGTATCATTGAATGGCATAACTAGGTCACAGATTAATTTGTGATTAATAGATAGATTATTTCCTAATCTATCTATTATTTGTGAATAATAGATAGATTAGGAAATAATTAATATTATCAGGTACAAAGGAGACAAATAATCAAAATTACCAAAATCCTTGGAAGAATATATAATGGAAAAAGCATAGCTGGCATGCACTACAGGAAGAGAGGTTTCCTGGGCTTTTTTCAAAGCTTCATGCTTAGGGCTACCTTGATTGAGTTGAAAGCAAAATGCCAGGAGTTTGTCATGTTAGAGTCCAAGGTTGCCATTAAAAAAGGAAAATAGAACAGAATAGCAAAATGAGAATTATGACACTGCTATAAAAAAAAATATTGCCTATCAATACAGTTCAAGCAGATCCTGTAAGCAGGATAAAGAATAAAACAGAACAGGAGAGGCCCCACATTTTAGGAGGCAAAACCAAGCCCTTCAGCTTATTAGGATCTTAGAAGTCATCAAGGTCTCAATAAGAAAGTGCAATCAATAGAGCTACAGAAAGCTTTGTTAATTGTTTTAGGTTGCAAGCCTGCAAATAAGGATTGGAACTAGAAAATGCCTGCGTAATTTAATTGGTTAGACTAGTGCCTTTCTGCCAGCTGGCCTGGCAGGATACGGAATTTTATGGAGCAGCTTGCCATGCCATTTGCAGGACTGTTCTCTACAGATGTCAACACCTTAGGTGACATCAATGTATGAGCTTAGAAAATGTGTAGCATACATGCACAATATCTGATTGTAAAGGAATCTGAAAGAAACTTAAAACTTTTTGGAATGACCATACTTCCCAAAAGAGGGACATGGCATGCCTCCATTCTGATAGAGAGCTCTTGGTAGCCTGTCAATCCACACAGTGCAGGGTTTGTTAGGATTTTACTGGGAAGTGTAATAGTTTTGCAGAGAGGAATAACGCTTGTAGTCCACTGTGGGGGGATAGAATATAAGAAAATAAAGACAGTGCAGAGAGTAATCTCACCCCTGAGGAGTTGCAGCTGGGCCAATTACCAAAGATTAGGAACAGACCTGGCTTTAACAGGCCACAGCTGTGACCAATGAGGAGAAGAGTGCTATAAGAGAGTGGGTTAGCTGGTTGAGATGGGAGTTATTTGGCTACTTGGTGGGGAAGAGAGAGTCAGTGCCCTGAGGAGCTGCCCATGAGAAAACACCAAGGAGGCATGAACCTTTTGTAATATGATGACAACAACACGGAACTCTTGTGGTAATATGACAACAGTCCACAGGAGTTTCAGATATACCTCCTCCCTGAATTTGAATTCGGGTTTCCGAGTGTAACATGGGCACAACTTGCTCAGTTGGACCTGTCCTTCCTCTCAGAGTTAAGAGATTCTTTTTGTGAACTCGCAGGTGGTGGCAGAGGAAATTCAGCCATTACAAACTCACCTTGAAGCAACCAAAAAACCCCAGGTAATTTCCTCACTGACTGTTCCGTGTCTCTAACAACTGTCCATAGCTTAAACCCTCCACTGCTTATTTTCTGTCTAAAAATGCTTCTATATCCAAGGGGATAAAAATCTGGACACAGCCCTTCTATTTTGGTTTACAACAGCAATGCACATGCCCTGGCTGTTCCTGTTTCCTGGTGCTCCAGGTACATGGCAAATGACTACAGCCCATGCTGAGGGCTATCCAAATCAAATACACATTAAGCATTGTATAAAAGGTCCTGTTGAGGGGACCTGACTAAGGTCAGCATGAGGTAAAATCCCCAAACTACTTTTGATGAGGGGGCATCAGTACCAGCTGCTTTGATTTATGTGTCTATCCTTATACTACCAAGGAATTTCATGATGTATGTAGACACAGAACAGATCTGTGCAGTTCATGTGGAACAACAACACTGGGTTACACTAATCCCACACTGGTAGGAAAATAGTTATCTGAGGTCATGTACTCCTTGGCCTTGTTCTAAGAGACTACATAGCCCTGATATTAATAGCCAAATTAAAAGACAATTGGTAATTGTTTGGATAAAATTCATACCTGTATAACTGAAGTTGACTTTTGAGTGTTGTGCAATAGGACTGGCAACAGCTTTTTCTTTAACAAACATATAAACATTGCGCTGTAGCTCACTACAATGAATCTTGTTAATTTGCAAAAGAAAGAAAAAATCACAGCCATACAAAATAACACTGCTAGCCTGAGTATGAGGAGGGTTTAGGGACTTTAAAATAGAAGATTAATTGAAAACATGAAATACCTTGAGATTCTGGTATTTGCTTTCCTGATTCTGAGCCACTAGGGTCCATTTACTTCACAGTTACTGTGTTTTCTCTAAAATGATGTAGTTTAAAATTCTATTTTTCTTAAACAAGAAAAAGGTCTCTTGATTGTGCTTTCCAAAAAAATGTTAATGAAAAGACCAAAATCCTGGCAACACTGGAGCAAACTTAGCAGTTTCATATGGTCTCAGTGACTCAGACTGGAGTCTGTCCAGTGCCTTGGCCTCATGTTATAGCTATAAGAATGTATGGTAGGCAAAAATTCGTGAAATAAAAAGCTGCATTTGCAGTAGGCATGAGCAAGGAGACTGGTTGGAAAGGTGGGTAGTGATCACACAGCTATCCTGTCAAGATTTCTCCGGATGAAGAATCAGTTTTACCTTGGAGTAATATTTATTACCATCCAGCTACTGGTACATGAAACCTTCTGCCACATCTTTCCTATACAAAGGTTCAAGCAGAATTATCCTGGCCATCTTCAAACCCAGAGAGGTGCCTGCAGGACACAGGTGAAGACACGGGTGCCATTTATGTTGATAGAGTGGTGAAGGCTGCCTGACTACCACAAAAGACTCCATTAAGCCCCTTTACTCTCCAGTGCACTTCAATTAGGCCTAAGTGCTGCATGGCTTGTCAGTGAGTGAGCCCGGGCTGCCCAATGACCCTCACTGTTACAGTGATGGGAGGCAGCTGACACCTTATCAGCCAGCTCTTAGAGCTGGCATTTGGAGAAGCAGGTCACTTGCCCATTATATCCTACTTCACCCGGGATCTGGGTGGCCAGGAAGAGTAGTCTGCACAGCTGAGGGGAGTTAGAGAATTCACACCCTGGGGGAAACACCTTCCTTTTCCATAGAAATAGGTTTGGGAAAAGGGTTCTGTCCTTTTAGGAGAAGAAAGTCAGCTAGGGGTTGTGTGGTAAGTAATTAATTTTGACTTATTTCTGTATATATATGTGCTATAGGCTGGTTTTGTTTTAACTAGAAGAGTTGTGTTCCCCCTGAAGTTGAACTATGATTTTGTTCAACCACAAAACAGGAGGAAAAAGTATCACTTCAGGTTTGAGGGTATTAAAATCCTGAAATTACCTGAAATAGCCATGGTAACAAGCTCTGAAGTAATGGCAGCTGCTCGTATTACCATAGAAACAGGACTTAAGAAGTGGAAATTACCTATAATTTATCTCAGTTGCTTACAATGACAATAATATAACACGTATTTTGTGAAAAATACATACATTTTGCCTACCGTAATTGTCAAGAAGTTACTAAAAATTATTTAAACATATTCAAAAGTGGTTTTATTATTTTGTTGCCATGGTTATATTTTGTTATTAGTCCCTACAAGAGTGACATGCAAAAAAGAATGGAGAATTGTAATAAAGTGTAAAATTCATAGGTGATATAACCTGTGATATAGCAAAAACAAACTATAAAGTCAGATTATGTTACTCTTGAATAGGCCAAAAATGTTTGTTGTAATTCTTGATAAATAGTTTCCTACTCGAGCAGCTGTGTGTTTGTGCTTTGTACCTGCTGAAAGGGCAGTAGGTGCAGCAGAGCACAGGCTGATGGCACAAGTCCCAAATGGGCACAGGCCCTCTCCTTGGCTGCTGGACAACTGTGGGTACAGCAGGGAAGCAAGTGCGGTGTTAGTGAAGCCAGAGAAGTGAAAATGAATCACAAAGCCCCTGCTTTGGGTAAGATCAGGCATATCCTTGTTCCTGTGGGTTTTTTGAGACCTAGTTGATAAAAATTGAAAAGGAAGATGTAGCAATTCATCTGTCAGTCTGAAGTTGTGAGCTATTGCACTCTTCTCTGTTTGTGATGATGTAAGAGGCTAAGCCCTTAAAAGCCACAGTCATTCATACATTAAGATGGTTTAGAAAACTGGAAGACCAGTTTTGACTTGTTCCCTTTCTATTACCTGCTTCAGAGCATAGATTCTTACTTCTTGGTCATCTAATGTGCTCCAGCCAAGTTCCTAGAGTTGTTTGCACTGAGTTAGGTGCTCTGCTTGGTTGGGGAGGTTTACATCAGAAACACATTTTCTTTCTGAGCTTTTATGCACATGGATTAGCAATTTCATTAATGATTCTTTACTTTCATTATTTCATTTACATCAGGGACAGTATGATCTGCTATTTATATCAGCAGAGGATAAATTTGTCACTATCCTTTGCTGGCTGAAGGGACAGAAATCTGAGTATGTGCATATCTGGCAAGGCTAGATAGCAACAGAGCAGGTGGGCAGAGATCACCGTGAATAGCAAAGAGGGAGGACCCCTAGGTTCATGTAGACTAGTAAAATGATGGGGGTTTAGTGCTAAATATTGATTAATTACTTCTCCATTAGCACAGCAGAGCCCTAATATACAGGGAAACTCTTAACTGAAACAGTTGAATGTAGCCAGTGGCACTGGACTGCTGTGACAGTCTCTGTACCAGCAGGGATTGAGGCAAGGTAGTGAATGGAAAAGCCAGCTCTTGTTGTGTGGCCTTGGGCACGTAAGGAGAAGGCTTGGTGGAGACTGTCATGCACGAGGTCCCTACGGTAGGGACAGGTCTTCTTTAGAAAAGAAACAAATCACAACCCCTTCTCTGATGGCCCCTCTTCCCCACCCACTCCAAAACAACACAAAACAAAAAGCCCCAGCCACCAAAGAGGCAACACCTGACCCCAATATTTAATGTCATCTGCCATCAAACAAGCATTTACGGTCATGAGCATACTACAAGGTGTTTCTTGTTAACTATGCTAAAACTGAAAACTGTACAATTAGGGATTACTGATAATTAATGCTATATAAATCTCAATATAAATAGCTAGTTAGAAGAACAAGATGCCACTCTTCCCATTAATGTCTACAGATTTGGTGTTAGGTTTAATTGAATTCCTAAGGGAAGGATCACTAGCAATTATTCAAAATTTTTAAACATATTTAAATAATGCCATTAAATAACTATATGGCATCAGGAAAAAAATAGTGACCAAAACACATTTTCATGTTAGAATGAAAGATTTCGCTTTGATAATTCCTCCAGCCTTTTAAAAACTGCTTGTATTTAAGTAGAATTGAAAAAAATATAAACTGGCACATATTTCATTGCAGAGGAAATAATAAAGCCAAGTCTGAGGGGGCTTGTGTTTAATCATGAAATGCACAACATTTTTCTGTAACGAATTAGCCATTTGTCTTACTAATGCAAAGCCTCAAGAGAGCTAGAGGCACAGCGGACAAATTCAGTGTTGTGCGAACTCTAGGGACCTTGGTGAATATTCTGCATGGACAGAAAAAGGTCTGGTTTCAGAGTCCCTCCTCATGTGTCACTGAATGTGATCCTGAAGTTGCAGCCACACCTTGCTTCCCCCTGCATCCTTAGCATATCAGTCAAAGAACAAAATATGACTTTGGGCTGCAAGAAAATGGAATAAGGCACCATGAGGTTGTGTTGTAAGGTGATTTTTCATGTGCCTTCTGTAGGAAAGAAATCCATGGTAGCACTTCTCAGAGTTGCAGCATATCCCCTAATTCACAGCCTCTCTTCTGTGTGTTTAGCAGGGTTTGTTTTGTAGTAGGTTGTTTTGTATTTGTGTGAAAGGTTGACTAAGGAAGGGAATATTTGCTGGGCTTCAAAATATGAAAACTTTTCTTCTTCCAAAAGTGAATACTTCAATTAACTAATTTCTTTTTCATTAACACAAACTGTATTGATCAAATCACTTTTGAAAAAGGCATTAATATTTGAAGCCTCCTTAGACAAGAAAGATGAAGTGATATTAATATTTTAATTTATATAACATCAGTTAAATTATCAGCTCCATCAGGCTTTGCAGAAATCCATGTGTACTGTTCATGTTTCCTAGCAGTAACATTTCATATTTGACTTCATTAAGAGCATGTGAATTCAGTCTTATGGATTCTGCCTTCCTGATTTTTGTAGAAAGAAAATTTTTGCCCAGATGTACATTCTTGTCTTTGCTGCATCTGGGTCAGTTTCAGAGGTTGCCTTTTGATTTCAATTAACATGTTAATTTAGCAAGAGTATATTTTTAGGATTGAAATGTAGCTATTAATATCTTTCCCACAACTGGTGAGAATACAGTGATCTGGAGTCCAAGTAGCATTTGAATGATGGAACTGTTAATATTTCAAATGTTCAGGCTGGGAAACAACCAAGCTTTTACCTACAGAGCCTTTTTTGACAGTGTATAAAGTTGAATTACTGAGAGTTGTGAATTTTGAGAACTCTGAGAATTACTGATGGGTATATAGGAATCTCTTACTTGTGTGAGGTTGCTGGTATTACAGGGAATAATTGCATGACCATGGGGAAAAATACTCCTCTGCCTTCCATCCTGGAGTGTACATTCTGTAGTATAGCTGAAGGATTGCTGGATGCTCTTGGTCTGGGAATGGCATGTAAGATTGATTATATCTGCATATTATATAAAGAAACTACCTGTCAAGTTAATAAAAGGTCTTGTGGCACACTGGGAAGGATTTTTAAATTTTTGTGTTCTCTAGCCATGTGTTGCAGTAATACAGCATTGCCATTGTTAGTATCAAGCTTTAAGCTCTGCCCGGAACTTGTACGGCCTCAGGATTGATATTTATGATGCTTTTAAAACTTTTTTTACTGGCATTAAGTTTTTTGTACTTGATTTATCTGGTTTCTTTAACTGATCAGGTGTTTATTCCAATTTTTTAAAACTTTTATCTTTCTAAGGTACAATCTTTTATATAAATAGGATTAACGAGCAGTTATTCTGAGTAAAATGAGAAATTTATGACTAATGAATTATTGTAGTGTAAAGAAGCCCTGGCAATTGAAGATAGAGGAGGTGACATGGAAGGGCACTGGCAGGGAGTAATAAGATGTGACTTGGCTAAGAAGACCCAACAGACATTAACAACTTGCCAATCATTGCTTAAACAGCCACAGAGCTGAAGCTAGAGAAAACTGGCTTCAGAGGTAAAAAAAGAGAATAAAGAAGTAGTATCTTAGGTATGTAAAAGGCACTGTAAATAGTAAACTTAGAGGTGATATGGAGATGCAGACTGATGAAGAAGGGATGGCAGAGTAAATCAGTGTTACCGGGTATATAAAAAGGACTCCAAATGGAGTGACAAAGAAGAAACCCACAAAAAATTATATTCCTCCAGATACTCATAGCTTGCTGTAATACTTTTTCCCTTGCTTCTACAAAACTCAAAGTTAAACCACCAACTGTAAGACTCAGAGTAGCAGTGTAGGGTACCAAGAAATGGGATGAAGACTGAGTCATTTGAGCAAAATATTGAGTGCTACAACAATTATAGAGGCTTTTTTTGTACTCTAATTATATTATTGTCTTTTCCTCTTTTGTAACAGCCAGTTCTGCTCTGACAGCAATCAGGTTTAAAATTTCAGTTTCATAAATTCCTGGCTTTAAACATAGGATGTGTTTCTTCATTATTCATGAACCAGATTTTGAGCTCAAAAAATGTCCTTCCTACTCTCCAAAGCGTGGGCAAAAGCTTTGTTTTTAAAACTGTGGACATATTTTTCAAATACCTGCTTGTGCTCATGTCAAACTGTAGCAATCCAGAAACTCAGGTCCCCACTTATCCTCTTAAAAACAATTTGAATCACTTAAATTCAAAATCTGATGTCGCCAAAATAGTTCTTCACTTGAAGCTGCACAGTGGGCGCATTCATGAATCTGTGTGGAAAAATTAAAGTATTTAATCTGCAAGTATGTTTTTCATGTTATCTGCTTGAAAAAGTATTTTCTTGGGGCAAGGACTGAGTACTTGTTTGTGTTATTTATAGTGCTGCTGGCTGGCTTGTGGCTGGGAGCCACAAGCAAAATCACCAAGTAAACATGTTAGTCCAAACAATGAAGACTTTAGTTTGTTGGAAGGAAAAGACACAGTGGCTGTAACTATGTCTCAGAGATATTAATATCCATCTTTGTTAAAAAATAATCTCTTTAAAAGTAGTGTAATTAAAATTGAGTGGGTATTAAAATAATCCACCCTGCTTAAAATTCTATTAAAGTACAAGTGATTAGGAGGATAATTAAGTAAACCCAAAGATTATTCTATTGGCACTTTTGAGACGATCCAGTACTCTATGTTGTACAAATTTTCTTCTTGCAAGAGTCCAGGGAGAGACAAAAACAAGCTCTTTAAGGAAATAGGAGGTTGACTAACCTCATTCGTCACATGCTGTGACATGACTGGTGCTCACAGTGCCAAACAGTTACCCAGCGTTCAACACAGATTTCCAAACATTCTGATCCTTTGGCCACTTTGTCCATCAAAGTAACCACCAGAAGATCATGGTCTGTCAAAATCTTTGAACTGATACTTGAGTTTCAAAGAGTAAGCTTTAGGAAAACCTGAATGAAGCCTGGACTCATTTCTGAGCCAGTCATCGGCATCCATGTCCTGGGGGTTCTCAGTGCAAGAATATTTTACAGGGATAGAGGGACCAGTGCAGAGCTGCTGTGCCACTAGAAACTGAAGGCCTATGTGACAGAAACAATAGTGACATGGGAACAGAACAATTGAAATGAGACTGCTGGAAAACTCACAATAATGGAAAAGGGGCAAAGGGAATACAAGAGGATGAGAGCTGAAAACAAAACAGGAACTTAAAATATGAAGAACTGGACCCATTCTTATATACATTGATATAAAGTCAGCACAGCTGTTCTGGTAATTATTCTAATTCAAATTTAAAATTTGGGTTGTCATAAAGTAGTGTGTCTCAGAGGGACATCTATTGCTTGCTGCAGTTTGATCTTCTCATTTAGCACCATTTGCCTTGCAAATAGGAAAGAAAACATCTGGAGGAGAGTTAAAATAGCAGGAGGAAGGAGAAGAGGAAACCTACTCTTTGTGAACAGATTCTTGCTTCAGTAATAAAGCTTCTTTTCAGACTAGCAGTGAATGTGGTACAGATGGATACAAAGTAGTATAGTAAAGCTCTGTGGGCTTTGTGAAAGGCAGGATAGATGTTTTAATACTTGTTATAACCTTTTTCACTCATATTCTCTAAAGAGATATTGAGAAGAGGAAAGTTCCTCTTGAACAAAAAAAGCAGTCTGCAAGGGATGCTTTCACTTCCACTTACATATTATATATATCTGGCTTCCACAGCCTGGGTGGTGGAAACTGGAACAACATAACATGGAATAACCTTAAATATTTTCTCTGTTCTGGGCTTTTTACTGGCTCTACTAGAATCTTGCTGAAAACAGTGTCTCACTAGTTGGTATTTCCAGCAGGACCTTTTGGGTTAGAAAGAACTTCTAAGATCACAGCCCAACCATAAACCAAACACTGCCAAGCCCAGCAGAGGCTAGTCCCATGTCCCCAAGCACCACATCTGCATTTCTTTTAAATTACTTCAGCAAAGATGACTCAACCACATTTCTGGGCAGCCTGTCCATATAATTGACAACACTTTTGTTAAAGAAGTGTTTTCCTTAATATCTAAATTGCTCCTGGAATAATTTGAGAGCATTTACCATAGTCTTATTGCTTGTTACTTGGGAGAAGAGGCTGACATCCACCATCTGCGTCCTTTCAGGTAGTTGTAGAAAACAAATTGGTGTCTTCTGCAAACTGACTGAGAGTACACTTGATCCCTTTGTCCGTGTCATTGGTAAAAATATTAAACAAACCTGGCCCAGACACTGAGACCTGGAGAGCACCACTTGAGACCTGATAGGAAACACCTAAAACTAACAGAACAACGCACACAGAAAAAAACCCAACAAACAACCACCATCAAACCAACCATCAGACCTTATAAACACCACTTTTTGTGGCTAATGTGAAGCTTTGGCTTTCTTTGACTAGAACCACTGCATAAAGCTGTAGATAAAGCAAAGCCCTTGCAACTACACCAAAATACAATTATGTCAGTATTTTGAGTGCCACATTGCAACATGCTGAGAAATGCGTTACCAGCCATAAAGCAACACAAAACAGCAAACTTGTAAAAATGTAGTTACTGACCTCTCATGTGGCTAAAAGTTAATTCTTTTGTAAGTGGTGGTTCAATAGGACAAATAGTCATTGCAGATGATTTAATTATCCTTTTCCCCCCCCAAACTTTAAACATGGAAAAGGGGAAAAAAAGTTTGTCACATATTGTAGGCCATGAAATGGAAGAGAAGGAAGCAGATCTGGTGTGAGGAAAAGCTGAAAGATCTGGTAATGCGGAGCTTGGAGAAGGGAAGGCTTAGGAGGATCTGATGAAATTATAGAAGGGGCAAAGGGAAGATGAAGGGAAGGTGCAAAGAAGATGCCTGGTGACAGGGCAGGTGACTATGGGTACCAACTGAACCACATAGGAAGCTGTCTCTAGATCAGGAAACTCTTTTTTACTATGAGGTGACTAAACCCTGGCACAGGTTGTTTAGTGAAATCATGAAGTCACCATTCTTGGAGATATTAAAAATTTGTCTGGTTCTGGGCAGCCTGCTCTGGGTGACCTGACTTGAGCAGTGAGGTTGGACCAGGTGACCTCCAGAGGTCCCTTCCAACCTCAACCATTCTGTTCTCCAGTACTTAGCATGTTTTAGATTGCTTTGGAGAAGAGAACATTCATGTAGAAAATACATTTCTTCCAGTTGTTGCTCCACAGTGCAGGTCAAGGGGAAAATCATTGGTTTGCCAGGAAGCAGCAGTGTCTCATTGAGCATCTCTTCTAATCACTGGTTAGACATGAACTCTGAAATTCCTACTAGCTTGTTTGCATGTGATTTCTTACTAATGCAAAATTTTCCTCTAACAAGAGAAAAAAAGGGGAAGTGAAGGTACAAAAATGGCAGACCAGAAGTGGTGGGGATTTCTGCTTTGAACACAGTCTTGGGGTATGTTTCAGTAGCAAAGAATTAGAGCTCCTGATGAAAAGGTGGAAAAACAAGAAATTGTTGAAAGATTGCATCCTCTGAAAATGTCAAGTGAACATATTTCTGTGGGATGTTTTGGAGATGGAAATTCTGTAGAGTACTTTAATTTTAAGACTGTGGCATTTATGAGCAGGGGGTGTGAGGTTTTGGTGGCTCATTTGTGAGGTTTTTGGTGTGCATGGTCATGCTAGTGTAAGATGGTCCATACTAGATTGGGAGCTATTATCTGTAAAAAAGAACAAGTTATTGGAAATTTCTGTCCCCTGTAGGGGAAATAGAATAAATGTTTCTAGATATAAGCTCAATGAAATATTCTCTGGTCTAAACGTTCAGCATTATTTCTACTGGCACAGATGAAAATTTAGTTAGTGTATAGTAAGATTTCCTTGAGTCCCACTGTGGGAGAACATCTTTAGTGGTTTTTTTTGTTATTGCAATTGAACAATGGTGCCCCTCCAGCCAGAGATCCCATCAGATCCCATAGTTGTTGCATCAACAGCTAGCTTATAATTTGGTGGTTAAATAAGTGTCAAAAATAACTTCTGCCTCCCTATGGAAAGCTGTTCAATGTCATACACTTTCCCAAAAACTACTTTTGCCACCCAGAAGTAAAATATCAGCCTGAGTAGTTCCTTTGACCTCACTCCAGTGCTTTCTGTGAAAATAGACAAAGCAGAGGAAGTTCTGCTGGACATTATCAGCTGAAGTCAAAAGGACAAATTTAACTTAAAGGAGTTGATCCAGCTCTCTCTTCACTTTGAAAGCAGAACCTGAACTTTAAATATCTGAAACAAAATCTCTCTTTGGATCAATTTTGAAGGCTTTAAAATAAATTCACTCTTTCTGTTGTAAAGTGCCTTTACCACTGCTCCTGGTGTCTCCATTTTTCGCTCCGATCCTCCACTCATGGGCAGTATTTAAGTTATTCTGAACTAGAGCAAGTCATATCCCAGGTGACAGGCTGATTCTGGAGGTGGTGGCAGGTCTGGGATGGACCTTGGGGTTGCCACAAACCAGCAGCAGTTGTTAAATGGCTTCTTTGCCATCCTCACATTTTCAGACCTTGATTTGACCAGAGCTTGACTTAGGAGTGATTCACTGCTGGTCTCCCCATATGTCCATAGTCATTCTCTCAGCTGACTTTTCACACAGCAGATGGTTTACTTAGTTGTTGCATTCATACACCAGATTTTTTACTACCTTAATGTTGCACATTATCAGTGGAAATGTGGTAAATGAGGATGATGATCTCTAGTGATAATTGAAATTGAACTTCTGTGACTCTTGCTGCAACTGTGGTATATACCTAACTTCCAGATTATTCTGCCTTATGTTGCTTTCTGTCCCTGTTCTATTTCACCAGAAGTACAGGGCTGTAAATCTAGATTTCTGATTACTATTTTTTGCCGGATCAAAATAAACAAGAACAATTTTTTTTTGCTAACCCAAAAGAAAGTCCTATATAGGGTTGAAGTAATAGGCAGAAGAGTGCTGAAAATTTTGCTATTTTATTAGCCACTCAATTTCCCATACTTTAGCTGTGGAAAATTTAGCATCAGACTGTCTCTGTTCCCTTTGTTACATGGTAGGGAACATCACTTAGATCTCATGTCCCCTTTACAGTTAACTATTTTGAAGAATGGCATTTATGCTTACATTTAACTGCACCACAAATCTGTTGCAATGAATTCAAGCTGAAAATGTATTTAGGTGTGCTGTATCAGAATGTGTACTCTGTAATTTATTGCTTGTGCCTTGCACAGTAAAACTTGCTGCAATTGCAAAGTTTATATGGTGTTGGGTGTGTAAGTGCTAAAGCAAAGCATGCAAATTCAAAGCAGTGATGACATCTTATAAGAGCTCAGATCAGACAGTTCTACTTGCCTTCATATTTAGAAAACCTTTGTTCAAAAAATCGTTATTCACTGTCATGAGCTTCTTTCACCAGTGTAGGCTAGTAGACAGGTATGGATTTAAAATATTACTTGAAACTCCTGTGGCATTATAAAGTTCTGTCCCCAATCAGGTAGTAAAAATAAATGTAGAAATATGATTACCTTTCACAACACTTAGTTTTGGTCTCAAAGAATCAGTCTGTTTAGATGTCATTTTGTCTGATGACAAAAATTATTTTAAATATTTTTATATTTTCAAGGGAAGTGTTTTCATCATTTTCTTTACAAAAGGTCTAAGACTGGATATGTTTCCTCAAAATAATTAATGAAATTCTGTGTATTAATGTTTTCTCATGTTCCCTTGGAAAAAGCTTCTTGGTTGGCATTGTTCTTTAACTCATCCAAGAGAGTTGTATATGACTTGCCAGTGTGTCAGATGCAGGTCTGTATGTGCTCACATATAAATTTATTTATTTATTTATGTTCTAATAAATGTGCTCTAGGTGTAGTTCTACTCATTATCATTATAGGGTAACCTCTTTAACCACTTTCCTGTTAATTCTTCCAATGCAAAAGTGAATTTTTTATACAAGAGATATGTTAGAGTTACAGTTTCCTTTCAAATTGCAGTATTTTAACTGATTTAAAGTTATTTTGTTTAGTGTCTCTTTGGTACTGTGAATCATATTTAAAAACACAGTAAAATTGTAAGTGTTCTGAGCGACTGAGTTACAGCAGAGCATTTTAAATTTTAATGAGGTGGAATTTGGCTTTACAGTGATAAAGATGGAAACCATCTGAAATTCAAACTAGGTTTAGCAGATAAGTGGGAGTCAACATGACAATAGACTGGAGCTGGTGGGGTCGAGTAGATGACTGAGGCCTTTCTGTCTCTCAGTTTTACAAGTAGATGAATTTCTATAAGGGTGCTCTGGAGGGTGAGAAGGGGATGTAAGCTGACAGAGATGAATCTATGAATATTTCACCCAGAATTTCACTTACCCCTGTGCATCATCTCTGAAACAGAGACTGGCATCTCCCACTTTTTTCCTGCTCCCCATGCCAGAGACAAAAGCTGCTATCCAGTGCAATGTTGTGTCCATTTCTTACCAAATCTGAGCCAGTAACAAGGCAATAGGTCTAGCAGGCATTAAGGACATTGCCCTACATATACAGGACAACTGAGTGCTTTAAGATATGTATTATGTGAAGGAGTTTTAACATAATTGGGGAAAACAACAGAAACCACAAAAACCTCCCACCCACCTGCTTATTGCACTTATTATGCAATAGTCTGTTATAAACGTTTGGATCAAAAGGAATCATGTAAGAAGACAGTTATTTTGGGGATTTTTTTTTTTTTTTGTTTCTTTATTTTTTTTTTCCTTTGGACCAATGAGGAAAGGGTGTAGGCATATAATTAAGAGCATATAATCAGCCAAATGTATCTGAGATCACATTCTTCTTGTACTCTGATCTATTTATTATTGTTTCATTTAGCATTTTACCACCTGGCATCTAGATATTAGAGAACCACAATTGGAGACTTCATCCCATGTCATCTAGAGAGCTGTTACTGATGAACTTCTTGATATTTTTCTTCAAAGAAAATAGCAATCTACAGACCAAAAAGATCTCAGCTGTAGAAGTATATGTCTAAAGTAGATGAAGTTTTCTTGTGGATCGTTTTCTAAGCTTAGCCAATACTACTTGTATTCAGTAATAATGGCTACATTAAATAAAATTATAATAAAAGATCAGTACTTTATCCTAGCAGTTACTGCTACACATTCAGTACAAATTCTCAAGAAACTGTCTAATTTTGTGAACAATTATTTCACTTAACATATTTATTAATTCCTTAAATGCCCGTGGAAAAGTCTGCTTGAAAAAGTAATGTTTCAAAGCTCTAGCCAGTTTTAAACTGTGGTCAGAAGGTCTTTGGTTCTTAGATACTTGAACTCAAGTAGCCACAATTTACCATATCTCGATTGAAGTAGTTATGGGACCTTAACTCTATTTTTGTTTCTGTTTTGTTTGGTGTTGGTTTTGGGGGGAAATGTGTTCATTGCTTGGTGGGAGTTTTTGGTTTGTTGTTGTTTTTTTTTTGTTTGTTTTTTTTTTTTTTGTTTTTTTTTTTTTTTTTTTTGTTTTTTTTTTTTTTTTTTTTGTTTTTTTTTTTTTTTTTTTTGTTTTTTTTTTTTTTTTTTTTTTTGTTTTGTTTTTTTTTTTGTTTTGTTTTGCTTTATCTACAGACCCCCATGGGTTAATGGGCTAAGATCCATTAACCATCCTGTTTCTCTGCCCCTGCCACAGAGCTTGTCTTTTGTGCTCTTCAGATCAAGGCAATGCTGAAATCTCATCTAATAAGTAGTCAATTTAATTTCTATTAGTAAAATTGAAGTCTTAAAAATAAGTAGATGTCATTTAATGATTCATCTTGAAAAACTGAACTAAACAGAAGGAATTTTGTATTGTTTATAATAAATTTAAACAGACTGGACATGTAATATCAATAAAAACATTCAACATATTTCTGATTTTAAGTGTATACAGAGGACTGCTTTTTCAACTCAATGAATTCAGAAAAACTGCATGTGTTTGCTGGTTTTTAATGAAGAAATCTTTACAGTGGAGGATTTTTGAATCTAGCAAATGTGGACAGCTCTTGTTTGGCCTGTGTTAGCAGTATGACTTTTAGTTTTTGAAAGTGCAAATTGACTTTTAGTTTTTAGAGTTTTTTTATTACATTTGGGTAAACTTTTAGTGCATAAAGCACTACAGGAGATTATTTTTTCTCCTTAGATGAAACTGGCCATAGTGCTGTTTCCCAGTAGGGGTTTTATGCAAGTATTTCTGTGCAATGTGTCATAGTCTTCTTTCCATCCATACTGATGTTCACTTACAGCTTTCTCTTAACGTGGAAGATCTTTCAAGCAGCACTACCTTGTTGAGAAAGCCTAAAAATATATGGGCAGGGTATTTATTTGTAAAATATCATTAGCCAAAACCTTGAATTTTCACTGTGCTTTCAAATGTTCGTCCTCTATTTCTGTTCTTACTGGTTGAATAGGTTCAAAACTCCTGATTCTTCCGGGTCATCAGTCTTTTTTTACCGAAAGTGGCAAATGCTACAGGCACAATAGGCAGAAGCTATGCTCGTTGTCCATGCTATAGTGAATTTTGTGTCTTTTCAATAAAAAAATGCTAAATTTTGTCCAGACCTATGTGGCTGTTTATGTATAGTTCCGTGCTGCTTTTATATAAATCCTGATGCTTTATTCTTTAGACAACATTTTTCTTTTCTTCTTTCCTTGTCTCTCTGCCTCAGTTCTGGCAAGCAAAACCCAGTCTTAAGGCAAGAGCAAGGTAGTAGCATGTTCTGTCCTTGGCTGCCTTGGAGCGCCACATTGCAAGAAAGGAAGACCTGAAAAGTTTTTTATAGAAAGCTGCTAGGGCTAAAACCATGGTAAATAGAGGTAAAACATGAATGGCATAATGAGAATTTTTTTCACCACTGCGTCTTTTGTGAGTGCTATATTTTGGTAGTCTATAGAATTAAGAAAATTAGTCTGCTGCCATTGGCATAATTAATCATAGAAACTGCTAACAATGATGTAAAGGGTCATTGCTAGCAGGAAAAGCAGTCTGTATCAATTAAGAATTTGCCTAATTGAATTCTCGGAGTTGTAGAGAGAATCTGAAGAACTGACTAGATGGAAAAGGTTGTATGTTTGGTTTGTGAAGTGTCCAACACTTATACTGAGAGGTATCAACAGTGGCAAGGTCTGTTGAAGTATTTAATTTGAACTGAATATAAAAACATTTGCTGTGTTTTTGCTTAAAATATACTGAAATCATAGCATTGTGCTCATTTCTTATGAGGAGAGAGTAAAATAAAATCAACTATTAACATGTGTAGCTTGAACTTTTTATACAGGAAAAAAACCTATCCCTTACCCCTTTCTCCCTTGTCCCTTTCTTCAGAGAACAGATCACTTTTTTCTATGGATTGTGGATAAGTTTTCCAAAATTGCACCTGGATTTCTGTCCTCTAATACATAATGCTACATTTCATTATTGTTGTTTTGTAACCTTATATCTGGAGAGATGTCTCTGCATGGGGTAAAAAAAATTAATAATCTGTAGAGGGTGACTGAAAATAAAATGGAACATTATTTAGCTAACCAGGCACTGAAAAGCAGCATTTCTGGCATTTCCAAACCCTAAACCACACTGGAGTCCATTCCTTGAATCAGAAAACCTTTACACATCTTCCACACGTATCCCTTTCTATCACTTGCTTTCTTCTGTTAGTCTGCTTTCAGATCAAGGCCCTACTTTCTGTTATTTTCTTGGTAAAACCAGAGGTATGTGTCTTCTTGTGTCTTCTGTGCCAAAGCCCTTTCCCAATTCAAAAACTAATCTATGAAATATTCTAGAATTTCCTCAGGGGATGCTGCTACAGCCAATCACCCTCTCTTTGCAAGAGAAGGCTGAGCTTGCTTTCATGGGGAGAAGGAGGAGACCTGGGACATATCCCTATGCATAGTTTTATGAAGAACTGGTTTGCTGGAGCTCATAACTAAAATTTCATTTTAAAAAATATAGGTTAGCTAACACAAGTTGCAGTAGAAAGTTTAAAGCAGGAGAGATGCCTGAATTTCATTCAACTAATAAGCAGCTTGTACTAACCAGTGAAGGAAATTAGGAAACTAATTTTTGAAAACATTCTGGAAGGAATTTGTGCATATTTTGAGTGATCATATATAGTAAGCATAAGGCTTCTTTACTTGCTCATTAAGAGTTAATTTTGGATTCAGCTGCAGCCCTCTCTCCCCGCTGTAAGGAGGTACCTTGTTTCTGCATTCCAAGTAGGTAGTAAAAATACGTTGTTGCCTATCATGTTACTCACTTATTATATCTGTAGTACTTAATCAGGGAACTGGTGGCATTTAAAAAAAAAAAATCACAAACAAACAACAAGAGCAACATCACCACCAATAAAAACAAAACAAAAAGCAAACAAAAAAAACAATCAAACAAACAAAAACCAAACAAGAAAAAAATCAACCGAGGTAAAAATAGAATCTTGGGGCATGGACTATTAATTTCTTGTGTGCATTTTACATTCCCCACATTCCCCACTGTGTGATATCTGGGGCACAGGACATGTGCTTAACAAGCTTGACTGCTCCCCCACAGAGAAGGAGGAACAGGGAAGACAAGTCTTTCACATGCAAAAAGCTGTGAACTTTTCTTTAGGCTAACACAATTTTATTTGCTAAATTGTCATGTTTGAAGAAGACAGAGCCCTAAGATGGAGTGACTAGAGATTCTCTATATGTTTAATTACCCCTCTAAGCATAAAAATATTAAGCACACCTGAATACTGATAAGCACAAACAAATTATTTGGCCAATGAAAATGTCTAAAGGAGACTTGTTTCCTGCAGGATAAACAGCTTCATCAGGGTTCTCATGTATTATACTGCCCACTAGGAGAGGCAGGTACTTTAACTTACCTTTTTGGTGATCGGCTTTCGGGGGGGAAGGGAAGGGGGGGAGTTTCTTTTGGTTTTTTGGCAACAATTTTCTTTCCTTTTGGGTGGGGCTTTGTCTCTACTATTGTGCCTCAAAGCAGCTGGGAGACAAAACTTGCCCCTGTAGTTTGAGACCAGGATCACTGGGTATCCCTAAATGTTCCAAGAAGCCTACTGCAGGACTAAGACTCTCTGATCGCCTCCTCTGGTACAAATCCTTGGAAATGCATGGCAGTAAATGGTTCAATGGTAATAAAAGGCATATTCCATACTTGGGTAGGAAGGATAATTACAGATATTTTAAGAACTGCCTGAATGTTTTAGAATAGTGACTCATCTGTAGGTTCTTCTGCACAATTGGTACATTCTTGTCGCAGCTATCTTGCAACCAGGGCGTTTTAATTCTGTTTGTATTTGTGTGTATCTATCCCCTGTGTGGCTTAGCCTGCCTTAACAGTGTGTAAATACTGCTGAGTAAATAACAAATGAAAGGTGAGCCTGGAAAGACACTGTTCTATTAGTCATTAAAAAGCTCAGACACCAGGGATAGAATTTTCATGAATCTGTTTTCTGAGAGACTATCAGTGAAGGGTGAATGTCAGTCATCTAGCATGCTGATTTGATAATAGTTTGGGTCTATTTCAGATACCTGTCTGCAAATCAGACTGAAAAAGTTAAATTTGGAAGGAGGGGGAAATGAATTTTTTTAGAATGTTTATGAATACCTCTAGTTATATTTTGGTTTAATACTGATTGAAATCAGCCTTTTCTTTTAATAATATGATGATTCCTCTCCACCCTACCCCAGTCCACACCCACAGATATACTGAAGGTGAAAAGAAAAGGGAATCAACGAAATATTTTGATTTTTCTGCAAGGATTTTGTAGTTTGTTTTTTTTTTAAAAGCTACCAAAGAAATGTGACAGCATGTGTATGTATCTGTTCTCTCCTCTTCTTTTACAGTCCCATTTCTCTGAACATACGTCACCAAAGACCAAAAATCCCAGAATGGTTTGGGTTGGAATGGACCATAAAGATCATCTTGTTGCAACCCTCCTTCCTTGGGCAGAAACACCTCCCACTAGATCAGGCTGCTCGGAGCCCCATCCAACCTGGCCTTGAACACTTTCAGAGACGTGGCATCCACAGCTTTGCTGGGCAATACGTTCCAATGCCTCATCACCCTCACAGTACAGAATTTCTTGCTAATATCTAATCTAAACCTACCTTCCTTCAGCTTAAGGCCATTCCCCCTTGTCTTATCTCTACATGCCCTTGTGAAAAGTCACTCTCCAGGTTTCTTGCTGGCTCTTTTGAGTCCTGGAAGGCTGCTGTAAGGTTTCCACTGGGAGCTTTCTCTGGTGAGGTCTCAAAGGGCAGAATTCCCCCCTTCACCCTGCTGGCCACGCTGCTCTTGATGCAGCCCAGGACACAGTTGACTTTCTGGGCTCTGAGAACACACTGTGAGCTCATGTTGAGGTTCTGCCCCACCAACACCCCCAAGTCCTTGTCCTCAAGGCCGCTCTTTTTACATCCTCTGCCCAGCCTCTACTTAGACCCGACACTTCTTAATTTTTTGGATTTTTTTTTTCAATGTGATATTTGCAGCTTTGTTTACTATCCAGTTACAAATTCAGGTGGCTGTACTCCTATCTGAGATTAGTTGAATCTGTCTGTATTTTTTCTTATTGTGGATTTTTCTTTTCCCTAGTTTTGGAACAAAACTGAGGCCCCTGAGCAAAGTGGTCTGTGAAGAGCAGCTTGCTGCTCTCAAAAGAAATCATTTGATAAATGGAGTGATAGAAGGCTCCAGGGGAGTGCTCTGTCAATTTCAAGAGGAATAAAGTGTGTTTAATTAAAGCAATCTCTGTTTAGATTAAAATAAATCATTTGGTACCAAGGGTGGATTTTTTTAATGACTATGGGATGCCATTCAAAGGAGATGCAGGAAGCTGATATAGTACTTAAAACTCTATTTCCTCAGCTCATGATTGATCACTCAGATGATGTACTCTGCCAAGAAAATGTTTATTAAACAGTATTCCACAGCACACCAGTAATTGGTAGGAGATGTGGCACTGAGGAAAGAGCAACAATTCTGGAACAGAGAAGTTCAAGGGACAGAGACTTTGCAATGCATCACAGAATTGACTATTTCAAAGTGACAACCCATGGACTGTAGGCTGCCAAGTTCTGTCAGCACTGTAATAGTTGCCAAGAGAAGTGTCCTGCAGTTAGACAGCCTCAAAATATTAGGTCTACAGATAAAATTTAGGAGTGTAACTACTCTTAATGAGCTTGGAAAAAATTAATGATCCTGCCTCCAGTTGTGAAGGCAGTTTTATTGGTCCTTCAGTCTCTCACTTTTAATTTTTTTTCTTCTCTGCTTTTTGCTTTTTTCTTTTCTTTTTTTTTTTTTTTCTTTTTAGCTAGCAACTTGGCTCAAACCCATTTTGATATCCCAAATTATTTCTATGTCTTGTGCTGCACAGCAGAACCTAAAACTATCTGAGCTCTGCAGTGGTGGGAGCACCTGCTGTCTCAGAGCTTTCTCCCATGTACAGCTGAACATTCCCCATGATGAAATGTAGTGGGGAAACAGCTGAAGAGCTCTTCAGAACTGATGAAGTGATATGTGATGCTGGGGATCAGGGAGAGTAGAACAATTCGTAACAGAAACAAGCTTTGAAGGACAGAGTTCTCCTGGAAAAGGTGTTGGTGCATGCCTTCATGCCAAGTAATGAGGAGCAGAAACTTAAATTTCTACAGATGAACACAACTTGGAGTTAGGCATCTTTGCTTTCCATGTTCAAGGAATGTAGGCAACAAAAGAAAGGAGGATAGTCATGATAATACTTATTATGACTTATCAGGAAGATACAACTTTTGGTTTTGTGACTGGGCGTCTCCTTTCTTCTCCTTGACACTAGGTTAGAGTTAATCCATTCATCTTTTCAACATATATACCCTGAAATGGCTCATCTAGCATTTGAACTAATGTCCAGGGAAAATCACTGATAAGGCTGGCTCCTACATACTTCTGTACTGCCTCTGTGAAAAAAACATGGGGCTGCTGCTGCTTCCTGTGTACTACACAGAACTTCTAGGATAGGTATCATTTTGTCAAGGTTCCACAGCTCTCCTTGGCTTCATTCAGCACTGAAGAGGCCTTTTTCCTGTTAGCATGTAGCATCCTCTAGCAAAATGTACAGTGAACAAAGCTGAACTGCTAGGGTGAATGTTGTCTGCTCTGAGGTGTGGTTCAGTTAATTCTCAATCCCAGATTTGTAGGTGAAACATTAACCTGAATTTGGCTGCATTCCTGATGTGCTCAGTACCTTTGAGAATTGAGTTATTACATTTCAAATATTTGTGCACGATTTGTCTTTAATGCTCTGTGTCCAAGTGTAGTTTAGTTTCTGAGGGTAATTGTAGTGGAAATCAAGTGATTTTAATAAAATAGGAGAGTGGTGCTGTACTGTGGATTATTTTTTATATAGAGACTTCCTTGGTTGTGCTGTTTAATCCCTGTTGTAGTTTAGGAGTGGTAATCCCTAATTTAATTCTCCTGCCAAGATTCTCTAAACCATGCTGCTGCCTGTTCGCTCTCCCTCCTCCTTTTCTGCTCCCATGGAGAGGAGGACTGGAGACACAAAAGGCAAAGATCACAGGCTAAGATAAGAACCATTTATTGAAAATAGCAATGAGAAAAAAAAAATGAACAGTAACAGCAACAGTATAAACAACAAGAGTGTGCATGGATCCTTCCTCTTCCAGTGAAGAGCTGTGAAGTTTAGTGATCACTGATTTTGATTATGCAATTATCTGTGTATTTTAGACTCCTCATTTTCTTATATAGGAATAGTGCTCTTATACTTTTACAGTAAAATAATTTTTTATAGAGACACTGTAGGAATAGTTTATCTCCTGAAGTTCTTTTAAACTCTGGTATTAAACATTTGTAGTTCTGACTTTCTAATATTAAAAACGAAATGGCAAATATGATGGCAAACTGCTTTCATCTGACTCTCTCTAGTTTTGACTTCCCAGTCAAGCCCTCCAAGATGATCAATTCACTGTAATTTGTTTTCTACAGATTGGTTCATTCTTTTCCAAGCCAGTTTCATGGTTTTGGAGTTAAAAAGAGTGTGTGCTGTATATTTCTGTATTAGTGCCCTCAGGGGGTTACTTGGTAGCAGGAAACAAGTGTCATGGCAACTGAAAGAAAAGCCTCTCTCGAAGCTGCTAGCCCAGCATGGTGCTCCATGCGTGGCTCTTGCCACTCTGAACTGCCATTAAGAAAAGTGCTCCTTGGGGTTTTGTTCATTGTTTTGGGGTTTTTTTTTTCTCCTCTGCAGCAGTCTTCAGTAACTTTCTTCAATTTTTGTTACTCACTCACTCTAAAATTAGGAAAAAAATATAGTTAAAAAATTGTGATGAAATAAGAGATGTAAGCAACTAAAAGCTGTGGTCCTGGCCTGGTAGAAAAAAAAAGAAACAAGGATTATCTGGAAACTGGTAGGAAATATTGATTTTTCAATTAGGCAAAAAATAACTCAATTTTATTCTGTCTAAAAAATCTACAAATTAACTCTTTCCCCTTTGCCCAAGCAGAAATTGAACCAGCAGGAGTTCTCTCAAATTTCTTAAAGCTTTTCTTTAGTGTGTGTCCTTCCTGTATGTTTGAGTTCCAACTCCTTCATCTCTGGGGTTTTTAGTGATTTTGCAAGAAAATATTCAAACATATATTTAAAATATTTAAAAGCAAGACTGCAAAGCAAATCAGCGTAGACAGTCTTAACTAGTCGCTACACTGGTACATAAATAGCATGTTGTTAACCCTTTCTGTCACTCTATGGGTCAGTCTGCATTGTGATGTTTGAGTTAAATAATTGAGGTCCAGAGCACAAGGGTGTTTGAATGGGTTATTTACATCTGCTAAATAAAAAGCATTACCTTTGTAGCAACTTGCTAATTTACTGATGGCTCAAAGATTAAGAGGAAGGCATTATCTGAAGAAGTCCTGATGTTAACCTAAGTGCAGTGAATTCTGAGTTGAATTAATAAATAATCAAGCAGGCTAGAAGCAAAGTGAAAAATTGTTGCTCGATCATGCAATTCTGCTGAGTTTAAAGCCATGTTAGAGTGCTGCTTACAGTCACAGGAGACAGAAAATGGAAAATGTTTGGTTCAGCATGGCTGGAAGCAGCTGTGAACACTTCACAGAACTGACTACTGAGTTGGAGGGTCTTTGTCTTGTCAGCAAAAAATTTTGGATGCTTCTACAACTTCAGGATTTGCCTGCTGCAAGAATTTACAAATCTGCTCACTTTTGGTCAAATACTTTTGCAATGGAGAGCAGGGTTAGGATGAACCGACTTTGTGTTTTGATGTTCAGCAACTGGGTGTCTGCAGACTATCCTGTCTGCCCATCCTGTGGTTTTTCCCAGGGTGAATTACAGATTCACTGAGGAGGAACATGCTTCTGGAAATCATCTGGTCCATAGTCCACTCCTCCCACCATCAGAGAGGGGTGTTCAACTACAGGAGGTTGCTCAGAACTGTGTCCAATCTAATTAGGAATATCTACAAGGACAGACATTTCATAACTTGTTCTCATGTTTGGTCATCTTCGATGTAAAAATGTGTTTTATTAGGTTCAAAAAGGTGCCAGTTTTCTCTTCTTCTGTCTCTTTGTCTCTTTCAATTTGTGCCAGTTGTCACTTCTCCTGTCACTGGGAGCTACAAGTAAGATTCTGGATCTGCTTTCTTACTTCCCATGTCAGGTATCTATACATTTATCAGATGCCCCTGAGCCTTCTCTTCTCCAGACTGAACAGTCACATTTCTCCCAGGCTCTACTCATATGTAGAACAGAATGGAATAATCTGTCTGTTGAAAGGGACCTACAGTGACCAGAATCCAGCTGCCTGACCAATTCTTGGCTGACCAACAGTGCAAGCATGTTATGAAGGTCATTGTCCAAAGGTCTCTTAAACACTGACAGGCTTGGGGCACCTCCCACATGAAAGAATGGGTAGATTCCAGTCACTGGGGATACCCTCAGACTCTCAAGATTTTGGTAGATGATCAAGAGAGGTCCTGCTATATAATCTGCTTGTTCTTGCATTACTCTGGAGTGAACTCCATTAGGCCCAACAGATTTCTAGATATGCTCTGATAGAGCTGATGATCCCTGACAATTTCAGTGTCAGTGTTCCCACAGTCCTCTGGCTCAGGGGCAACACAAACTCTATGGGTATTAAAAATTTAGCCAAAGATTTCATCTAATGCCTGTCTTCAAGAAGTACTGGTCCAATGTTTTCTTACTATTAGCATGTTTTAAAAAGCCTTTCTTGTTATCTGATACAACACTGTCCATCTTCAATTCTAGCTAAACTTCAGCCTTTATGCACCTTCTCCCTGCATAATCAAACCACAGGTCTGTACTCTTTCTGTGAAGCCTAACCTTGTTTCTGGAGATGATTGTTTCTTTTCCTCTTGAGCTATGGGAGAAGCACCCAGTTCAGCCAATCTGACAGCATCTCCTACTTACTTGACTTTTAAAGTGGAATTGCCTACTCTTGTGCTTCTAAGTGGTTCTGAAAAGCTGACTAAACCTCAAAGACCCCTAAGACCTCAAAAGGACATTCCCAGGGTACTCTGCTGTACAGCTCTCTAAATGGCTTATAGCTTGCTCTCCTGATGTCCAGGGTAGAAACTCTGCTGTCCTTTTTTTCTCACTGAATATTCAGAACTCAACAAGTTCATGTTCACTGTGACCTGGCAACCAACCTACTATCACATCCCTCATGAATCCTTCTCTAATTACAAATAGCAAGTCTAGGAGGGTATCTTGCCTAGTTTGCTTGCAAAGAATATGTGGCAAAAATCTCCCACAGACTTCGGGCATTTACAACAGCTGTTTGTCACAGTATGGTGATGTTCCCATGTGATGTCTTGGAATTTGAAATCACCTCTAGGAACAAGGGCTACTGATCTGAAATTTCTCCTAATTGCCTATAGAGTTACTCATGCTCCAAGATTGAGCCATCTTCATGGCTATTCACTAGACTCAATGCTCCAAACTTGCCTCAGCAGTGCCAAGTAGAGAGGAAGGAACACCGACCTTGATCTAGTAATATTCTCCTAATGCAGTTCAGGGTACTGTTAGCCTTCACACAGAAGAACACATGTTGGTGTTATGTGTTCTACTTGTCCTTCATTACACCTAGGTCCTACCTGTAAAGCTGGGTTTTGGCTGGTCAGGATCCAGCACATGCTTGTGAATGGGTTTGCTCCTCTGTAGGTTTGGGGTTTTGCATCATTTGTTGAAGTGCATGAGGCTCCTGTCGCCTCCCTTCTCCAGTCTGTTCACATCCTTCTGCAAAATAGCAAAACAGCATGATTTATCAACCACTCCTCCTAATTCAATATAATCTGAAAACTTGCTAAAGTTGCACTCTTTCCCATTATTAATGGGACTTGTCATGAAGAAGTTCAATTGTATTGATCTCAGAACATGTCTCTTGGGAACACCAAGCGCTTCCTCCAACTGGACTTCAGTGCCACTGATGACAATCTTGTGAGTCCAGCAGTTCAGCCAGTTTTCAGTCTACTTCTCAGTCTATTTACCTACCCCATAATTAATGAGCTGTCTATGATGTCATGGGAAATAGTGTTAAAACCTTACTAAATTTGTTGCAGGCAACATCCATTACATCCCATTCTCCCTGCTTCCTTATCCGTCAAGCCAGTCCCATGACCTTGCAAAGATAATTGGGGTTCATCATACAGTGATGTTGGCCTACTCCTTCAGCACCCATGAATACTTCCCATCAGGTCAACATGTGTTCAACTTGTGTAAGCATTCCCAAACTTGATCCTTGCACATCAAAGAGGTGTCTTCTCTGTCCTCATGAATTTGTTGGTAATACTGGAATTTCAGAGAAATTGCAATGCTTTGCCTTTTCACTGATATCCAGTTCTAATGTCCATTAAGCTGATGAGATTCCCGCTGTTTGGATCAAGCAGTGCTCATCAGAATGCTCTGAAATTTCACAAATCTATTGAAATGAAGGAAATAATGGATGCATTTCCCACCCTCCTCTGCAGAAATCTCTCCAGAGCAATGAGTTTTAGGTACACTGCATTTAATTTGGGTTAGGTTTTTCAGGCAAATGTGGCAGTGGTGAGTTGATGCTTGAATTGAAGCCTGAAGGAATTTAAATAAAGCTAAATTAAGGCACTAGAAGAATGGAATTTTGCGGAAAAAAAATTAAATGGAAGGATATGTGAAATCTAAGTGCTACCAGCTACAAAGGTTAAGAAAAATGCTCAATGAATATAGCGGAAAATAAATTAAATTCACTGTTAATTACCTGAGGCTGGACTGGAAGGTCATCTACATCTCACAAAATTCTTTTGTTTGTTTTTTTTTCATTGCCATTACTGTTAAGTTTGGGAGCAAAGAGTTAACTTAAATGTATGTGCCAAGAAGCCCAATAAAGCTCTTTCTGCAGAATTAGCAGTGTAATTCTGTTAAATCTGCAGTTTACTGTGAAAAGTGGCACTTCTGCATGCTAAACTCTAAATCCAGATTAGAAGGTGTTCATGAATAGTGAAAAAATCCTGCTACCCTGCTTTACTTTTATGGAATTGAGTGGGTAAATTCGTCTGAAAATCTTACGTAATTTTGCTTGTGTGAATGAAAGGCAGCTTGAACAATGATAAAACATTGCAATTGTTTTGGGGGTTTTTAGTGTGCTATATTGGTATGGTTATGCCTTTATTCATCTACTATGATCTTGAGTTTGCTGCTGTCAGTATTTATTTGTTTCTGTGGGTAGCAGTGGATCTCTACTGGGCTTGAGTGTGTTTGTGTTTTATCTATCAGGATAATTGTCATGGTTGTGTTTTGGGGCTTTGGTTTATGTTTTTTGGTCACAGTAATAATGATACCACTAATATACTTCCTAGAAATGATGTTATTAGTAAATTGCACTTACCAACTGGTCTATTTGATTATAAATATTTATCTCATTTGCTAAATCTGCTAATTTTTTTTCTGGGTGTGGCAAACCTGCTTGAGCTGCTACTAAATTTTTGAAAAACCTGAATGAAATGCAGTAGCAATAACAAGCTCTATGGTGATCTAGCAAGTGACAGGCTATCTGTCCACATTTTCTGTGTATAGTTAGTTTCTTCCCTCCTTTTTACTTTATTCTTTGGTGTAATTGTCTGTGTCAAAAATAGTTCAGACTGCTGGCTGTAGCATGGAAATGGAAGAACTGTATATGGGATTCTGACACTGCTGTAATCTTTCTGGTTTGTCCTTGAGGCTACTGTTTGACTGGATTCCCCCCCCCCCACCAAAAAATGATGCCTTTTTAATTCTGGATAACTAGTGTGTCTCTTGTTCAACTTTTTCTCTTAGCTCAGAGAAAAACAGTCTCAGGGGCAACCTGATTGCTGTCTATAACTATGTGAAAGGAGGTTGTAGTGCTGTGGAGATTCAGTCTCATCTACCAGGTAACAGGTGACAAGATCACAGGAAGTGGCTTCATGTTGCACCTGGGGAAGTTTAGACAGGATATTAGAAAAAGATTGTTCACTGGAAGGATTTTCAGGCATTGGAACAAAATGCATAGGAAGGTGATGGAATCACCATCTCTGGAATTGTTCAAAAAGCATCCACAATGTGGCACTTGGGGATATGATTTAGTGATGAACACTGTGATCCAGGGCTTAGTGGTTGGACCTGATGGTCTTAGAGATATTTTCTAATCTTAATGATCCTATGATTCCACTATACACATGTTATTCTTTAAAAAAAAGGTCTACACTTAAATCTTGATAGGACAAAATCCATTTAGGAAGAGGGGTGATTAGCGGTCTATTCTTCAGGCAGACTTGTGTGGAGATACACTTCTGTTCATGACCTTCAGGAGGCCAGTGAGGTGAGACTGAAGTGTCATTCAGCTAAAGGCTGTTGTGCTGTAATGTGTCAGTCACAGAGCTTCACATGAGGCACTGAGTGTCCATTGGCACCCCCAGACAAAGGCAAGGATTGTTTTCTTCTCTACTACGTGCTAAACTTGTCTTCATCTCTCACCTGAGCTAGCTGGTACTGCTTTCCTTCTCCCCTGCTGATTTTCAAAGTTCTTCCCAACCTCTGTTTAATAGTATATTTTTAACCAGTTCAAGAGTGTTGTTCAGGCTCCACATACAGCTTTCTACCTAAAATTATCATCTTTGAGACAGCTGAGGGTAAGAGCACTTTGATTTATAATTTACAGGAAGTGTGTATTTGTAGGTGTGCTGATGAATAGCTCCTTGGAGACAATAGAAAAGTATTAAGTTTCAAACAGAGTGCTGCCTTTGCTAATATAAGTACAAATACACGGCATCAGAAAGTATGCTTTTGTATTCTTTCCTTAATTAAAAGTGGAAAAAATTCCCTTGGGAAGAGAGAAACGTTGGTAGATCCAGCTAAGAGAGTTTCTTTACTTAGAGTACATCTAAATTATTCCTAGGTACCAAGGTGATGTCTGAATTTTACTTCACTTCATATATATGGCTTTATAGCAATTACAGTATGTTGGGAGTATGGAAAATGCAGCATGTATTGTAAAGCAGCAGACGTAAAAACAATAGAATGTCCTTAAAATTAAAATATGCCTTTCTCATGGGCCACATGAAATAGTGTACTCATCTGTGGTATTTCTCCACCTCAAAGTCTGTGGGAGCAAACAGATGAATAATAATTATTCAAAAACTTTTGATGCTTGAATTGAGAAAAACTGAATGTAGGCGTATGGAGATATAGGGCAAGGCATGCAGCCATGATAAGAGAAGGATGAAATCTCTTTCTTAATCATTTGATTCAAGTGAGGGCTACCTCACTTTGCTGGTGCCAGTCTGGGATGCTCCCACCCCCCTAGTTAGGTCTGCTCTATTCCTTTTTTCCTGGTAATCAGCAAGGATGTTGGGCTGGGCCAAAGGGCAGTCTCAAATTTCTGTCCCTTTGTTTTGTGCTTCAATGAGACAATCCTTTTTCTGTGGCTGACAATGGAAATAAGCAGCAGTTTAAGTGGCATGGCTTTGCTGTGCTGCCATCTTTCTTTTTTCTGCAAAAGATTTGTTATTTGTAACAGAGTTGCGGTCAACATAAAGATCTGAATCATGAACAATTAAAAACACATTATTCTTGAGCCACAATTTCTGACTGTGAAATTGTCCATGACAGGTTGCAATGGGCATACCTCTTGTGCTCCAGTAACTATGTCTAGTTTCCTTTTTTTTTTTTTCCCCAGTAACTGGAATGGAATTATCTGAAAGTCAGATGCTGCTGCACAGTGCTTCACTTTACTCTCATGATTCACATCATCCTCTAGTAAGATAGCTTCAAAACTAATGAGAACCTTTGACTGCAAGTCTCATTAACCCACTCTCTGCCTCAGGTGCTTATTAAGCTTTCTCCTCTTGTTTGTTTGACTCTTGAGATACAGAAGTGAGGAGTGGAAGATAGTGTAAAAATGCTGTGGTGAACTTTTTTTAAATGCCCTGACTGGGGGAAAAATAACAGATGTCTCATCTCATTGCATCTCTCAAAACAGAGGAGCTGTCAGTGCCCTGATTTATTTTAAAAAGGAGGAAATTACCTGAGCCACAGAAATGTGCTGCTGACACAAGCTACACTTAGACTAGACTACCCTGGGATGAATTAATGAAAATAATGTTGGGCAATTTACAATATAGCCCTGATCTGAAAAATACAATTAGACAATGAAGAACTGGTGCAGGATGTAACAGGAATACAAGCAACTTTGTGGCTGGAGAAGAGAACAACCTCAAACATGAGGTCCCATGCTGGGAGAGGGTGATGTGGGGTGGTGGAACAGAACAAAAAGCTCATGATCCCTTGGAAAGCAGGATATCAGTGTTTTCCATGCTTGATATATTATCAGTATCTGCCATGCTTGTATTCTTTCTTTTGTCAGCTTTACCAAGATATTGTACAGTGATGATGGACCATTCACAGCCTCATACATTATGTGTCTGGCTCTACTAAAGAATTAGTTGGGATATTAAGTGATACTACAAACATATGAGCCCAGGAATTTGATATGCTACAGAATATTTAATCAGTTTTCTTGGGCCAGCAATGGCTGTATATGTCTCTTACAAAATTTACCAAGTGTTTTCTGCATTAGCCATATCTTATTTACATATTATATGAGAGAAAATTAAAGTTTAATTCTGTCTGTCAGATCTGTGGGGGACAAATATTAGAACTCTGAGGATAAAAAGCAGAATCCCTGTAGGAACAGAGTCAAAAAGTGAAGTGTCCTCTGATTTTATAATGCCATCCTTTCTGCTGAATGTTGATGGCTTTCCCCACACGTGTAATTGAAATTTCTGTGGTTTCCTGTGTTATTGATATCACTGTTGGAACCTATGCTACGTTAGGGTCTATGTCTTCTCTGTACTGTGAGGAAACAGACTGGTCCTGTGTCAAGTGTTTTTGTTTCTACATGAGGTGCAGATATATCACCCACACAGTCATGTAAGAAGTTTTAAATATGTGTTTTCTCACCTGTGAAAATGGGTGCAACTCTTAGCAAGAACATTTTGGAAGTAGATGCCTACCACGTAATACACTAATAAGAGGAGTGAAACGCTGAGCCCTGAGTGTTATGACAGTTCTTTCAAAAATATTATTTCAGTTTTGTAGCTTGTAGTTCCACAAGTTTTCCTTGATCAGCTTCTATCTTTTTTGTATTATGTCCTTTTTAGTTTATTTATAAGCATTTCTTTATGCTCATCACCATTAATTAGACAGCAACTAATTGTAGCCAAGAATCAATTTACGTAGCAGCAATTTATCCTGACTAAAGCAGAAAAAAAAATTAGAAGTGGAAGTTGTATTTTTAAGCACCAGATGATTTAGTTTCAGAGGTCTTGATCAAATTAAATGGAGGATCAAATTAAGTGCCAACTGGTGACTAAATTATACTGTAGACACTGTACTTGCAACAACTAGTTTTCCCATGCAAATGCTTATGAGGTGAAAATGGGTAGTTATTTAGAGCTGTAGCAGCTGTGTCCCATATTTTCGACTCTCTTTCATTCATCTGTCCCTCAGTCACTTCAGAGGAAATACTGCTCCTCCAAGAGACACATTCAAACTGCCCTAATGCAGCAGTTTGGTCTCTTTCCAAGAAATGCCATACAAGTAATGCAGTCACTGATTCCTAACTGAGGCAGTAACTAAGAAAAGCAAGCACATCAGAACTGCTGGTATATCAGCTATGCAACTGGCAGGAATAGAAAACATAGACAGCTCAGCAGACCCATTGTATAGCTTTTCCTATCAAATACAACAAGAATCTCTTGTTCACAGTCTTAATATACATAGTTTTAAAGCAATGCAAATTTTGTCAAATAGCTCAATATTCTTCATTCCAAAGTGTAATTGATTTAAGTGCAGTATGGAGTTCTGTGCCTTTGCTGGGAGAGGGAATAAGCAGAAGAAAATGAAGTACGGTCTTGTAACGTGAGATATTAAAACCAAAACTGCAAATGGAGAATAAAATGTTTAATTGAGAAGTACATTAATGTTCACAGTGCTCTTTTTCTGCTCTAGTTGTGCATGAGGCACCTCAGGCCAAATGCCATCCATGGTGTGCCTGCCTCTCCTTTATGCAGTCATGTGGGGTCAGGCAGAGTCAGTAATTAACAGTTGGTAGAATGAAGTCTAATCAGTAAGTCCTGACAGCCATTTTGCACCGATTACTTTAGACAGCTCTATGCTCTGTAAAACCCTACTGAAGAAAACCGAGTGCTTCTCTCTGAGTCCAGTGGCAGATTTGTGTCCACAGATGCAAGGAGTGTGAAAGCTTCCTTCTAGTCTCCCATGCCTTCTCATTTTTCTGTGCAAGCGGCAAATCCTGTGAATCAGCTGAGTCAGTGTTTTCAGTCTCCAAAGGTGTCTTTTGTGCTCTTCTCTGCTGATTACTTATGGAGGGGTATCTTTCTTGTGAATCAGCTGAGATGGAAATTCCATTGCTGTGTTGGTATGGCTCTTGCTTTTAGCTATCAGTTAGAAAGCCAGAGATAACATATTTTTAGAGAAGAGAACATGACATACCTATAAAGAAATTTTGAATAAATCAATCTTGGTGTGAGGGCTAAATATAACATACTAGAGTGAGACTGACACAGAAGTTTGCCTACAAATGGGAGTCCAATGGCCATTGACTCTCTCTCCCAATCCTGTGTGATGTGAGATTTGGGTCGAGCATTATTTGGGGTTCATCCAGTGATCAGAAAGTTCTCTTCCCCTTCACCCACTCTTTCTTGACTGTCCTGGACTGTAGACAGTGCTGTTATAACAAGGAGCCAGCCCTCATGAGATTGTCTGTGTCTGATAAAGGAGGTTTCAGACAGGAGCAGCTGCTCCATTCTGACATATGTGTGTTGTTTGGACCCTACACGTGGTGTTTCACAAGTGCTCAGGAGAGAATGGCAATTGGGGTAAATGGAGAACAAGGAAGAATCACTGTGGATTTGCAGCTGATGGTGTATTGATTTAGGGAAAACCATGTTGAATTTATTGTAAGAAGTGACCGTATAAAAGCAGGATAGCAAAATTAGCAGAACTAATGGTATGTGTAATGGGTTAGGAAAAAAAATGGTGAGGAGAGGTGTGATAATCTTTCATGTACAGAGTAACTTGATAATATTCCTCTTAGTTTACTTTGATTATCATAGTTTAGGATGTTCTTGGCTTATTTGTGATGAACCTTACAGTAACTGGTCAGGAAAATTGTAAAATATAAAAGGGGTAACATTTAAAAAAAAATATATAGCAACTCTGTTATTGTTATGCCCTTCTGGATTTTGGATTCTAGTTATTAGGAGAAAATGTATGGTAGTCAGTAGACTTATTGAATGGACACATTTTTATTTACTGAGTTGTTCCAATGCTTTTCTTAGCTCTGTGATGTAAGTTATAGCATGCAGTGCTGATACTTATAGCGTGTTGCAGATATTTACTTTCTCAAGTGATGGAAAAAAGGGGACAGTGCCTTTCACACATGGAGAGCTGTTGTTTTATAGTAGCTTTCGCTGACCTGTAGTACGGCTGTGAAAATGTTTTGGTCATTTTTCTTGGAAGAGAGATCAAATACTTGTGGGTTTTCATGTCTGTCACCAAAATCTGAGTGCAACCACCAAGAGACAGTCAAATTTCACTCTTGTGCTGTGTCACTGTGTTGCTGACTTAATGAACATTGTCACTCACTCTTGGCACCTGGGATAGCCAGAGGGTTAAATCCTAGCAAAGGCATTTTTCCTTAATTTCTTAGATTTTTGGCATTGCTTCTGAAATGTTGGCAATAGACAGCCTATGGTTTTTCAAATTGCCCACTCTCAGCAGACATCCTGATTTAAGGTGGCCAGCTGTTCATCATTACTCAGAGTCCTCATGAAAGCCCAAATCTGCTGGACTCATCATTACACTCAAGTTATGGAGTAATGTTATTAGTAATGCAAATTGGAGTTGAATCCAAATGCTTAAATTTTGTTCAGGATCTTAAATTTTAATCAGGCTTCTCTTCAGCTGAAATATCATTTTCATAATGTTAAGGTTTATGCAAAGTAACCTATTATTTATTGTGATTTTACTGAAGATTGACATCAAATTAACCCTTAGTTGTCAGTTGTTTTAATATAGTTATTCAATTGCAGCTACTTGAGAGATAATAGTGAAATAGCTGCATATGGTGCTGCTTATATTACTGATTATAGATTTTTTAATAGTAAGAAATCAGCAAAATCTTAGCCTATGCATTAATACCCCTATATTAGCACAGACATCATGGAAGTGCCATTGGTATATCTGTGATGTTATTGTTAAAGCTAAGGGTTGTGGTGATTTGTCATGCAATTAGTAAAAGCACAAACTGTCGAGCTAAGATTGCAGTAGTGGGACAAGGCAGTCAGCAACTTGGTGCTCTGGGGACATCAGGGTATTTTGATTAATGCTGGACTGTACAGAGAGCAGTGGGTGTGGATTAGTCTCAATTCACTCTTTTACCACAGCAATATCAGGATGGTACTAATGTATAAGGATGGTGTTAGAGTTTGGCCTGAATCTGCTACTTTTTCAGGATTTAGTGAAGTGCAGCATAAACTTATATTAGAAAAGTATTTAATTGAAATTTTGCATTAAAAGCAAAAAATCTGAACAAACTAAACCTAGAAAAGGTTTTGTGTTCCAAACACACACAACAGAAGTACATTTCTTATTCTAGTCTGAACATAGCCAGACAAAACTTTAAGTTTCTGGGAATTTCATATTTTTTGGTCTACTAAATTGAAATGCCTTCTGTCAAGTTTTTATTCTCTGTGTATGTTGATATACAGTTGAAACAAACGTCAATGTTCTCTCTGACAACTAAATGCCCTGGGCGTTTTTTGACTGTTCTTTATACAGCATGTTTTCCAAGTCTTCAGTAGTTCTTCAGGCTATTTTTTTAATAAAGTAATATATTGCCACATTATTTTTTGCTAAGTGCAAATCACATCTGAATTCCTATATAATGCTTATTACACAGGCACATAGGCTTGGGTCTTTCCCCTGTTCTTCAGAATTGGTCCTGTAAAGCATCTCCTTTCATGGCAAGCTTCATGAAAACATTTCCTGGGATACTTAGATCTCTAGAACTCTGCAGCAAAGGACTTTGTAAGATAAACCTAGAAATAGAGGTTGTGTGGTTGTGTCTAATACCTGGCCCAGAAGTCTGTATTTTTAGAAGATGAATGATTTTATGCTTGAGGAGAGGGGATTGTTTAAAAAACTGTTTAGGATGATCCAAATGTTTTGCTGTCCACTCTCTGTTTATCTCTAAATTTATTGCCTAGAATCTGGGATGCCTCTCCCCTCCCCTGAGTAGAGAATTTAATATCTAGGAAGTATGTTAGGTCTCAGAACACATCTCCAGAAATACTGCTGTTCAACCGTGGCTCCACATTTAAAACAACATTTTAAGGTCTATTACTTTGGGAGGTTTGAATTTGTGTAATGCATGCCATGCAGATCTTGCATAATTATAATCCATTAATTAAGGTCAAATCTAATCCTTTACAGAAATCTATTACGTTAACAAGTTTACCACCTATCAGCAAAAGCTCATTTGAAAACAAGATTTAGAATTCATAAGCCCGTGTTCATTGTCATTGATTGCATTGCATTCCTTTTAATACCTAACAGTGCCATAAATTAGTCATTTCATTATTTTATTGGGATTGGTGCCAGGTCTACTGATTGCTGATGTTAAACTAGTCAGCCCATTTGCCTTTGTGAAGTATTGTTCCATCACTGCTTTATTTTCTCGTGCTGTTAAACCTTCTAGGCCTCCAGAAGCTAGTGAAAATCTGCTTCTGTGGTTCAGGTTACTTCTCAGCCTGCTCTTTTTTGTATGAATGCACACATTTTGTGGCTTCTCTTTTTGTGCTTTCCTGAGAAGTTTATATTTGAAATGTTAAACTGGCATTTACATTTCAACAATAACTGAAGATGATGCAGAAGTATTTTGTTATCTTTAAGGGATGCAAATACTTTTCACTATTCCTTCACAATATTCAGGAGAAAAATGTTTAATACTTATGCCCTTTTTTATATTATCATACATAGCTTGTAATCCATAGGCACTATTACTGGGATAATTTGTGTACTTGTTGTGCTTAAAAAATCTTTGAGTGCTAGTCAGAGAGGTACTTTTATATCTATTATTTGCTACATGAAATTTCTGTTCTTTCTAGCTTCTAATTCATATTCAATGTTATAATGCTGTCATCTTCTTTGTGTGAGTGTGTGTGTATTGACAGATTTTTCTAGTCTCTCTAAAAGTGTATTCTTAGTCCAAGTGATTTTCATTCAGAACAGATGGATTTTGACTTTTGGGGACATATCCTAGTTGTTTTAAATCATCTTTAGCTATCTTAACTATAACTTGAATTTTTTTGCTCCTTTAGGGTGAGTAGACTGATGTTTATAGGTTTGACAAAAGGACACATTTACAAATGTTACACTTAGGTTATTAAGTTTCACTTTTACACCTGTATGCAACAAAATAGTGACATCTGACTTTAAGAAATGATTAATTCTCTTTTTTGGGGATTATTCATCTGCCAGGTGATGGCTGATGTAGAATGACCATGTGTTGGATGTGGAATATTTGTGAGTCAGATATTTTTTCAAGTAAAATAAGCAAAAATTGCAGAATGTTTTAATTCTAATATTCTAAGGACTCTAACTTTTGAGGTTTAGTTTGCTTTTCTCCTCAACAGACAGCTTACAGGAGAAGTTTATGCTGTCCTCCAGCCTACAGTGGTGGTCTGTAGAGAGGCCACCTACCATCTTAGTTGGTGATCATTTATCTATAAATGTTTGGGAGCTCTTCCTTCAGAGGTGAGATGGAGTTGGACAGGGAGCAATACTCCCCGCTTTCCCTTAATAGCTGATTCCTATTGGTTGCCTTTAAATAATTAGATTTTAAAAACATTCCACTTTTAATTCACTGACTTTTAATGCTAACTAGTTGGGTTGATGTATGTGAGCCTCTCTTGTTTCTGTGAATGGGTCCTCACTGGTAGTGTAGCCATAATTTCCTCTTTTTCAGGCCATATCATTGGTACAGTGTCCCACTGTGGCCAATTTCTGAAACAACTTATGGCACTTATTTTTCTCCCCAGAAGTTCTCTTAAGAGCATATCTGTATTTCTTGAGTACACATGGGCTCAGAGAGGAAAGAAAGTTAATCCTGAGGGCAAAAAGCCCCAGTGATGTAGTGGAGAGAGTGGATTTATGAGCTATCTGTATGCTCTTGTCCTTGCAAGTTTTTATGTGTAAATAAGAAGAGGAAATTCAGGAGATTATATTTGTTCAAGTAGATGCTGATTCAGACAAGAACTTAAGTGTGTGTCTCATCCTCAGAATGCAAGAAGGCTCATCTCTATTCAACAAAGCTTTTATGTCACCACTTAGAGATAGGCATATGCTCAAGTGCTTCCCCAAAATAGAAATGTAATTATTTTCAGTGCTTTGACTTAAAACACTTTGCTTAGGCTGGCACTTGTCATGTCCTCAGTAATCTATTCCCCATTACTAAGCAAACCCTTCTGTCCTTTCCAGTGAAAGGTTTCAGGCTGAGTTTTGCAATGCACATACCTGTCTGTGCCTCCGTGTTTGCAGTAGTGAACTTCAATGGTAGATGGAGAGCTCAGGTGGGGAATTGCAAGCTATGGTTAGCAAAAACCCATGCTTGATTTCCTTTTACCTGTTTAATCAAATCCAGTATCAGCCCTGATGGATTTTTTTATAAATATATATCAGTGCTAGGAAATAGCTTTTTAACATATTAAAAGTGCTGCCTTTGGAAAATAGATTTTTGTCTGTTGTTTGGTTTTTTTTCCCTTTTGTTCATTTCCCTTTTTGCTGTGTTTGGGTTTTATTTTTTTCTTTGAGGTTTTTGTTTGTTTGCTTCTTTGTTCTTTTTCTAGTTGGGTTTGATATAATATTTACGTTGTTGTCCTCAACTGGATTATTCTGGAAGAAAGGAACTGTACTAACACAGTAGGGCACCTTTGCTTGATTGCTGAGGCTTGTATGCAACAGGGCAGTGCTTCTGTCCATACCCATGGCAAATTAAATTTAACAAAGTATTTTCAAAGCTAACTAAGGTGATCTGAGTAGCTTTTCCTCAAAAGTCCAAAATAATTGGATTCTAGAAACAGTCCTTGTGGGTTTTTTGGGGTTTTTTTCCTATTTTTTTGAGTTTTCAATCTGTCAAAAGTCATGTCAACATCAAAAAATTTCTGCTGCAATAGGGGTAGAGTCTCCTTGGACAAGGTTTTGCTTCTGGAAAAAAGAAAATCTATATGCAACAACTTCTTCTAATGTAGAAATAGAGTGTGGAAGAGAATTTTACTCTGACAAGAGATTTAAAAAATGTATCAATGTCTTATGAAATGTTGCCCCTAAGACAATGGCAATGGTGCAGTTCATATGTTATATTACAGAGTTAATGTGTCCTCTCCTCTGAATGTTATCTGGGAAATTAGGGATTCATTGAGTTCTGTTGTTTTTCAGCATGTAATCCTTAGTGAGTGCATAGCTCCCATTATTTTTAGGGTGAGTTCATGTGCTAAATTCCTTATGCTCCACGTCTTTCTCTGCTCCTTACGTTTTTAAACAAATAGGTTGACTCGTTCTTTACACACATAAGCTGCTCTGTGCCCCGGCGAATCCTGTGTATCTCTGCAGTTCCTCACAGACCACACAAAGTACTCCTAGTCCTGTCATGATTGAGTGGTAACACACTTGTTTGGCTTGTAAGGCTCACCTAAAGGCAAGTCCATCAACTCCTGTTTCTTGTGAGCCAGTGACAATACACGTCTGTATCATCTCAAGGGACTCCACAAAAAATATTAGTATTTTTTTTAATTCCTGCTCATATTTGCACATGTTCTTGCAATATATGGGCTTGTCTGTACTAACACCAGCACTTCGTACAGGCAGCAGGAGCATCCAAATTTGAGGACGTTGTCCACAGGGCTGGCCTGGAAGAAAGGGGATGACAGCAGCAAAGCCCTGAAATAGTGCTGAGGATCTGGGATGAATTGTGTCTTCCCCTTGCCCTCCCCAGTGCTGATCTTTATTTAAATTTGTTTAGGAAAGATGAGTACAGATGCTTGGTGTGCAGTGCCACTATTGAAGATATCCTAACACAATTTTCCATTGATAGGTCACTGCCAGAGTTTGGAGGTCCCAAAAACAACTAGGAAAATCAGGCCATAAAATATTATTTGGATTAGTAACAGAATTAAAATGATATTACTTTTGGTGTATTAAGCTGATATATTTGTCTTCTGTTTCAGGGTGTTCACCCATCTCCCTGCTAAAGTTCTTTGCTTGGTTTTTCAATGACTTGTTTTTCTTTGATATGTGCAAGGGACCATCTGGGAAGATTGTCCTTTTGGGACAGAAACTCTTTTGGCTGTGAAGAGAGATGATGGATGCTCCATTGCCTACCCACTACCAGTGAGAGAAAGAGAAATGACTAGAAGCAGAACTTTTTTTCTTTCCCAAATTTCCCTCCAACCTTATCCTGCTGGTCCTCCAGAGGCCTTGAATTGGGTCAATAGGCAAGTGGGTACTTGCCAATGCAGGACAATGGAAATCTGTGTCACTGGAGGGTGCATGTCAGGCTCAGCCACCTGACAGCCAACACCTTAGTTCACATTACCTTATTACTCCTGGACTATATAATTTCCAGCCTGCTTTGTGGTGCATGACAAGGTTTTATAAGTCATTTTGGATGAGTAAGAGTGGAATGAAGGAGACAGAGTGCAAATGACATGTCCAACTCTTTTACTGGGAAGGAGCAGGATTGCTGAGACTATTTTTTCTTTTAATTCTTGTTACTGTGCTGTTTAGAGACTGCAGGCTCTCCTTAGCCTTTATGCTCACATCCCAGCCTCCCACCAACAGTGCAGAATGAAGAAAAAAATCCCTTCTTTCTCCTGGGCATGTTTCCTCTGAAAATGACTTGAGTTTTAGGTTATTGATATGGTGCCGTGTTGCCGTTTATTTGGTTTTGGTTTCTTTTTACTCTTTGTTTTATTTGCCTGTTTTGGGGGTTGTGACACTAAAGTCTAAGAAAACCCAGCTTGAATTTAGGCTTCTATGCCTAGGGCCCAAAACATGTTCTTGTTTGTACCTGCAGAAGAGCATACACAAGGACTGGAGTATTTAGCTCATTAGTCAGGTGTTTAGTTCCATCTCACAGCAGGTGAGACTTAGACCCAGACTTTTGTTTTTGCTCAAAGCATTATTTTTTGCCAGCCAAACCCTCCTTCCTCATCAGCCAGCGAGAAAAAGGGTTTGAATTTGTTGAGGAAAAAAATAACATTTAACATATTTTCTAATCAAATAATGGGGAACCCAGCAATTTTCACTGAATTTGGTTATAGCAAAATTATAATTTGACCATGCACATTGAAAATAATTTTTAAAGCATTAAAGTCTTGAAAACAGAATATGTTACACGGTGCTTTCCCTTTAGCTCCATATAATAAGGTTGTAGCTATTTCTGCCTGCGCAGAACTTCTCTCATGAGATCTTTGATGTGCAGGAAGATTGAAGAGAAGGCATTCAACTATTTCCTTGTGAAATGTCATCATTGCCGCAGGTTCTAACTCAGATTATTGGACTGGAGAGATGATCAGCATTTGGATCCTTATTTCACAGTCATTTGAGACTTAAAATACTGTGCAGATTATATATTAGTTGGAAGGGTGAAAAGAATAGACATTCCATTCACCCATGCCAAATCTAAATGTCTGTGGTCATGCTAACACAGCCCTTCACTAATTACACCGTGCAGGACACAAGGCTGGATGGGCCATAAACTTTAAAGGCCCTCAGTGGGATCTGTTTGTTTTAGACTCTTAATTATGACAATTTTTTTCCTGATGATACAATGAATTTAGAAATACAGATAGTTATGTGTGCTTGCTGTCCTGGATGGGAACACACTCTGTAGCTATCCAAAATGAGAGATAGTTTGATGTTGGAATTAGAAAATAACAGATATTGTAGGCATCAGAGATGTTCCAAATGAGAATCAATGATTCTCAACTAAGCACAGACTCACAGGCACAGTTAGGACAATAAACATCTACAAAAATCTGGAGGGGGTCCACATTAAGCAGAAACAAAATGCTGTCTGGGGAGGTCCACAAAATATAATGAAATAAAATTTGGCAAAGCAAAAAAGGCAAACTGAAAATTGCAGAGGATAAGGGGACAAGGATCCCCAAACCAGCAACATTCTCTTAAAGAAATTAGCATCAGTTTTCACTTATTTTGAGGTATTTGCCTACTGGGCTATCAAGTTTGTCAGAAAGAATCTAGTACTAAGTACTTCTGAACAGGTATATGTTTAGCGTTCCATCCTCTCAGATACAGACCTTCTAACTGGGGAATGCATTCTATCCTTTAATGTGAGACAGCTTGGGTCAGTTGGGGAACCTTTTGGTTGTGGAGATTTTTACACCCAGGTTCTGAAAGATTTCACTGTTTCTCTATTTTTGGTAGGCTTGTGGTTAGCAGATAGGTACATAGTCACAGAAAGGAAAACCTGCTGAGGAGAGAATGAGTGGATGCTGACAGCTCTTTACTGTTCCTTGAGCACTCTGCAAGGTCCAATGTGGTCTGAAGAGAGGTTTTTTGCTAAAATGTCAAGCCTCACTCCTGCTCCTTTTCTTCCTGGTTCTCAGCCTCTTGCTCAGGTCTTCTGCCGCACATCAGAAGGCTGAGAATGGATGTTGTATTCAGAGAAAATACTGCTGCTCCTCACTCCCTGCCTCTTGTAGCCCTCTGTTCCCAGAGGGAGCTTGCATGCAAGTAGCACATAAATAAAACCATTGAAGCTTGGGCTTCAGGTTACCTGCTTGTTTTTCACGTCCTGCTGAAATTCTGGAGCTCCTCCTTTTCATCTTTGCTCTCTTGGGATGGGAATGTTAAGTCTCGAAGGCATGAGGCAGCTGCTGCTAGTTGTAGCTAAAACAAAAAGTGAGAAAATTTTTTCTGCCTTCCATATTTATCAGGCACCAGACCCTTAATAACATAGAGCCAAACACATAGACCTTGTCTGCTTGAATTCAAGGGATCCTTTGTGAAAGTTGCAAGAGATTTGAGTTTTTTCTGTGCATGGAGGTAAAACAGGGTGTGCACAATAAGCTGTGCTTATATCTTAGCTTGTCAGAAAAAGATAAGGTCATCCTGGCTGTTGTTAAAGGCCAAGCAAGGTAACATGGATAAGCATAAAATGTTTAGTGTGTCTTCAGTCTGGGACAAAGAAATGAAACAACTGAAACAGGTTGTCTTTGGTGAAGAATTAAATGCTGGAATACATATTCTGTAAACTGTGTTTACAGAGTTGGCAGTGAACATAGAGGGAATACCTTTTTTCTAGGAGACCCAAAGAGGATGCATGAGAGCTGGACTTGTCAGGCAACAGCAGACTTTTAAAAACAATTTTATGAAATTTGACAGTTATTACTAAGAGTTGGAAATAGTTGAATGTAAGTAGAGTGACTTGGTACCAGGTGGAAAATTATATAGGGCCTTAGAAGTGCAGTTATATGTGACTTGTGAACTAGTAAACTGACAGATACCAAAATCCCCAGCAAGAGGGACCATTACTGAGCAGATGCTTTTTGAATGAAGCTGTGAAAGTGCCAGTATTCGATCCAGATCTGCCTGTTCGGCACTTTTATTGGTAGTCTAGAAAGTAAACACAAAACTGCTACTGAATTGAGGAACAGTCAGAAATGCACACTGGGAGAGAGAGATGAAAGACTTTGGTTTATCAGAAAACTGTCTAGGGAACATATGCAGTGTAGTATATAAATGCAGAAGGGAAAAAATGGGTTCTGAAATGTATTTAGTGTAGTGAGGGAAAAGGTAAAGATAGAGCTAGTGGCTGAAAGATAAAAGCCAACAAATTTAAGGAGGGAAAATCAGTGTGCACACAAAAATTCTAGCAAGGGATTGACCTCTGGAACAAATTACCATGAGTAAAAAGAGCATTCTGTCTCTCTTCACATCAAAACAGTCTGTAAGATATACTTTAAACCAATATACTTTTAACAGAATTCATTGGTCCTAGGGGTATGTGGACAGACTGTAATATTAGATATAAAGGTGGACAAGGCACATAATTCTAAAATGTCTTTGAAACAGTAGCTGAAACAATAAACCACTGCCTGCAGTGGTTTCAATTCAGCATAAGTCTTTACTATTCACTTTGTGACTTCCCACAGGAGGCTGAAGTGTTATGCATTGCAGTAGAATTCCATCAATTTAAATAGCACAGCAGTGCTGAGTAAGAAGGAGGAGTAACACGTAGTATGGAGCTTTCTTACCCTTGCTCTGGTGTCTGCATTTATGCCTGCAATTGTGGGGTTTGGTTTCAAGTCAACAGTTAGTACACAGTTTCTGGGGTCAGCTCTAAGGACACTGGTGTGTCTGTCTTTGGGAGTCTGAAGCAGATTCTTGTGGAGTGTTCTCAGCTTTCCATGGGAATAACTGGAGTTGTAATGATGCAGCATTAGTGCAAGAAACTCTGTTATTCCTTTTCTTTCTGTTATCCTTACAGAAAAATCAGTCTGCTATAAGGCAATGAAGTTTTAATCACTCTGTAATTACAATGATGCATCAAAAACTTGTTGAATACCATCACATAATGCTTCATTAGAATGAAGATTAGTTGTTCCTCAAACAAAAAGGAGCTAATATATCCTTTTCTACAGGAAGCTTTGTCTTTAAGAGGGATGTTGTAATAAGTAAAATATATTTGGTATGCAATGATGTTTTCCCAACTAATAATAAGTGTCTCATTTTCTTCACCTTTTTTGCGTCATGGTTGTATTTGACAAATAATTCAGTTAACAGCATGTTATTGCTTGTAAAATGCAATAGTTTGTCTCTCAATGTCTAGAAGAGAAGACAGACCAGTGAAGTCTCTGTTTGGAAACTTGTCTTTTGCAAGCCAGAGAATTTACCTGGTGAGCTTAAAATGCCTTGCAAAGTGAGCTGCCTTTAAGAGACTCAAAAAACCTAAAAGTCCAGGGATGAGCGGAAGGAGGCTCCTGTATTTGCCAATTAAAGCCTTCTCACAGCCTTGGGAAAGAGAATAAAGTAGATAGGAACATACGGACTTGCATGTCTGTCTCTCTGCCGCCATAAAGGCTTTGACAGAATTAAGTGAACCATAGTGAATGTATACCATGGGAGCATCTGGTCTGTGGTTTCAGCTGAATGCCCTTCATTTCATTGCCTGTTTGCTTGTGTGCTATGACTTCATGGACTGCCTCAGGTTGCTCCCCCTGCCTTGCAGGCAAAGGATGTTTCCCTCAGCACAGCGCTCAATGTCCTTCACAACAGACTGACTTCCCTGGAGAAACACCAGTGCCATTCAAGCACAGATGATACAATGGGACTCTCATTCTCATAGTTTTCTGAATTGAAACAAATTGTCCCATTTCTAGTAGAAGTGAGCATTCCGAATAAAAATATTACATGGAGAGACCCAGTCAAGAATAGATTATGTTCTTGAATTATGCCACTCGGAAGCTGTCTGGAAATGTTGCTATAATCCTTGAAAGAATGAAAGAGAAACTTTCTCTCTGTTCTCTCTCTAAGTAGCATACCAGCTTTGGTATCTGAATGTCAAGAGGGGGAAAAAAACACCATGAAACTAAGGAGGAATGAAAAAAATAGAAAAAATTAAGATGAAATCCTGACTTTTCAAAAATCTATGTGAGTAACAGTAAACTTTCAGTGTTTCTCTCTGTATGGTCAGTCCTCCAGTTATATTCAATTAAAACCCTCTGTGAAGGTCTTGTTATTTTAAATATGTTTTTGATTGCATCTTCTGTGAAGAAGGATCATGAGCAGAACAAACATGAAACTAGAAGAAACAGAAGTACCACTAGGGCTCTGTAAGAAATGACAGCTCTCATAAGTTTCTCTGGTCATTTCTCTTTCTTCCTATCAACTAAGGAGAAAATTCATTTGTCTTGGCAAGGGAAACACTTCTTCCCTTCTATTTTGTGAAAAGAATATGGATATTGAAAACTTTTGAGGGAAGTGGAGCAGCAGTTGGAAAGCTGCCATCAGACCCTGGCACAGCTATTTTTCCCCTGGTGGGCCACTTCTCAAGGTCCCCCAATCTACTGTAGAAAAGACAGACAGTGGAAGCTGCAAATAAAGGGAGGTGAGTTTGTACATGCAAAGGAATTCAGTCAAAGCAATTAGACAGAAGGTCTCTGTGTCTGGGACAGGAAGGTATAAACATTTTAAAAAATGAAGATTAAAAAACTGTGAGCTTTTGGGGCTGTCATTTTGTATAATTTAGCAAACAATCTTTATCTATTAAGTCTGTGTGTGTAAAACATATTCAATTAAGGGTTTTTATTCTTCATATTTGTTTGTCTAGGCCAAAGCAGTTTCCTTTCCTTACAATAAAATAAATTTATTAAAAAGCTGTGTTACACATGTGTGGATTAAAGGAACACAAATGATTTTAACCTCAAAAGAAATAAGAAGTTCAAAAAGTGTTTCTATGTTGTGGTTCATTTTAACTCACCATTACTCTTGAGACATTGTTCTTGAGTGTATTGTTGATGGCCCGTCTCAAGACAGCCACACAGATTTTGAGTATAGAGGACTTCAAATATCAAGGAGAAGAACTAGGGATAATTGTTCCTACCACTCAGATTCATTGTGGAGTACAAGCTGGTATCCATCCGTGCCTGAACATGCTGCAAATGCTATTGCTGAATAATTATCCTTGTGGCTTCTTGTACACACTAATTATAGAAGAATGGAGCATAATACAACTTGTTTTAAAAGCTACTCCATTTCTGTTTGGGAGATTCTTTCCTGCTAGTTAGTAGAAGCAGGAGGAAAGATAATTCTTGTTGAACCCAGGAGAAAATGTAAGACCAGTCAATTTGGTGCTTTGTGTTTGAGGTGGTTGGAATGTGATTGTTTACAGGGAATTCTATCAGTGCAATCTGCCCTTGACCACATGTTCCATGTGTGCAGGGATGTGCCTTTGTGAGTAAAAGTAAGAATATGCCCAGTTTAGATTTCCCTGTCAGGAGAACTGGGTTTTAGGAATCCATCCAGATCCTTTCTTCACCTTCACAAAATCAATTTCATTTTGATGGTGACCCAGACACATCTTCCCCATCCATGTAGATTCTCCATTTTGCAATCTGGGATGTGTCCTTTCCTGATATGTAAAATCTTGCTCTTAGGTTTACACTAAATCTTTCTTGAAAGATTCCAAATACTCAAGTAGTCAGTTATTTTCCCCCTACTCTTCTCAGAATATTTTCTTTTTTATTATTTTCAGGTAGGTGAGAGAAAATTTCCTACTTTTCCAAACCGCATTTCCTTTATCTGAAAATATTAAAATATGGGGGAATTCTGTACAGAAAACTTCATTTGAGAGAATTGTCTGCATGTGAATTTACAAAGATGTAGTAAATAAACTTTCAAAACGAGTTTACATATACCAAAAAAAAAAAATTAATGAACTTTCATTCACAGAAGTTTATAGTAAAAAAAAATTGCATACACACACACACACACACACACACAAAGTGTCTTATTTTGTTGAATAAGCATATACATTAGCAGATGAGGTTTCTTGTAGAGTAGTGGTAGGGAACAATAGATGAATTATCTTTCCTCAATGTACTTTAAAACTACACAAGGGAACCTGCTTTATAAACTAGTTCACCGTAATCATGAAAACTCATAAACAATAAAGACATTACGAAGCACAGCTTTACTTTTCTTGGAATGAAATGCCCATTTTTGAAGGCTTTATTTTTTCCTTATTTGAAATCCCAATAAACTTTATGAGAATGTTGTTTCTGAAATTCTACTTCTGCAAGAGAAATGAGAGTACACATTCAGGTAAGATTTATGTGATATAAAACCACATGCACTTCTTTTTTCAAACTTTGAGAGTTATTTTTAATCTACAGATAAAAGGAATGCTAGAAACAACCTCCAGAAAATGGAGACAGAACAATATTTTAGTTTCCTTTGTAAAAAATGGTTTAGAAATAAATTGTTCACAGTTATGTCTGTGCAATGGAAACAGATTTTTTTTTTCGCCCTCTGATATGAATGGAAAGATGTGTTCAGTGGCTTAGAATGGGTCTTTACTGCAGTCTTTATAATGGAATTGTTATCAAGGACCTCTATTATGAGGTTAGATGCTTTCACAGCTAAAATATCTGCTTTCATTATTCTATTTCAGGTCTTAATATGAGATTCATAACAATATTTTCAGCACGTTAGTATTTAAATACGAGGAGACTTTAAACTTACATTTTTAATTCAGTGCTTACAAAGAGTTAAGCTGTTTTGTTGTTCTTTAGTCCTTGTGTCAGATAAAGACTTAGCCTTAACAGAGGAAGGCCAGATTAGGGAGATGTTGTCATTGATGTTTTTGGGCTTTTATAGTTGTTCTCCATTCTTCGTCCTCCTCCCCTGCACTCTTCAGGAGACTGCAATGATACTTTTCCTTGTGGCTGGCTACGTTTGACAAGGCACACCATGTGCTCTGGTCAGTGCTCTGTGCTGGGCTTGCAAGGCTTAAATATCTTGTGAGAAGAAATTGTGAGTGGCAAGTGGATTTTACTATAGTAATCTCTAATCTTCAGGACCTTAAGCAATCATTGCCACTTAAAATTGAGACTTTAAGAATTAAAGTGTTTAATAGAGAAACAGAACACTCAGTTCAGAATATGTGCCCTTCTGAACAACGCACATGGCAGGCTTGGTTAAACACACTCAGGAGCACTGCATATCCAAACTATGGCTGTAGAGTTTGCTGCTTCTTCATAGCAACAATGGGTTCTCTTAAGACAAATTTAAAACATAGGTATAAATGCAATTACTATAGTTTCTTTTGAAATGTTTTTATTGCAAATTCTTGTCCTTCAAAATTTTATTGGGTTTTTTGCAAATGTTTCCATTTCAGAGTAAAATAAATACACAACCTGTAATTGTGCCAATGTGTTAAAACTGTGAGTAGCTTCAGTAGTAATTATCATAGTATCATAGAAAGTTTTGGGCTGGAAGGGACCTCTTAATATCTTGTGAACACACCTCCCTCCCTTCCTCTTCACCTCACTGTGAGCAGGGATATCCTTCACTAGATAAGGCTACTCAAAGCCCCAGTCCTTCCAGTTCTGGTAATTTCTCTAAGTAATGCAATCCACTGTCTCACACCCTCAAAATAAAAAATAAAAAAAATTTTAAAAAATTCTTCCTTATGTCCTATCTTAACCTAGGACCTTACAGTTTAAAATCCCTCGTCCTGTCACTACAGGCTTTGGTAAAAAGTCTATCTCTTAAAAGCCTTTTTTATATAGGGTCAATGTGAAACAGTTTTCCTAACGTTAGGAAAAAATGAAAAGTAACAAACTCAAGCTGCCAAATTTGCAGAAGATAAGAAACATTTAGTAAGTGATTCATGAAATATAAAGCCTAGCTACACTACTGTTTCTCAAAAACCTGTTGGTGGTATTTTTTGGCTGCTGAAGATGATGCGTCACAAGATTTTTGCTATAACCAAATATCTTCAGTTCTTGGCCGGGAGTTTGAGTAGTCCATAAGTTCATTTCTTTAATTATGCATGGTGTTTCCAATTGTCTTTAGTTATCTATACCTAAATAAAGAGAAAAAAATATCAAGGTGTCTGCTGAAAAGTGTGCTGCTTCTAGCAAGGTCACCCGGAAGCTCTTGACTTAATCTTATTATGTTTCTGTCTAGTAATATTGCCAGGGAACTGAAAAAATGTCATACTGTGACATTACTAGTGGTTTATATTTCTAGCTGTGCTCCTATTTTCATCATCCCTTCACCTTCATCTTTCTGAGGACTTCAAGGACTGAAAGAAAATCTATAATTGGTGCTGTATCCATTAGCATAATTATATAGAGCAGACTGTGTAGTTGTCTTAATATGCTGTCCATACTGCAGCAACTGCATTTCAACTACAAAATGACTACTCTGGTCTTTTAAACCTTTGATAAGAGGGAGCATAATTACTGAAGTAATCCTCTGTGATCTTTTCCCTCAACTGTCTCTGTTCTGTTCTCCAGGAGACAAGGTTCCGGTTTTTGGGTTAGAAGATGGCCATATTTCTGTTATAGTAGCTCCTAAAAGGAGGACTTTCATGTTGTTTTTTCTAGTTGTTTTTATATCGTTCTTCCATAAATATTTAAATTTTCTCTCCCTAAATATGTTCTATCCAGTATTTTCTCCTCAGGTATTTTATTAGACCAAATTCTTATTTGCTGCCAGTTGTGTGGAGAACAGTCCAACAGTGTCATTTACTGTTCATTGCATTGAGAGAGACAAGATTGCAGATTTCAAAGTAAAAGGAGGATCTAAAGTGTTGAGACAAGCAGCTGATGTGTCCATTGCTGTGGATATGGCAGCTCATGTCCTGCTTGCTGGATAGGCAGGACCCAGGCTGGGCACAAAGGAAACAAGCTGTGCTCAGGGGGATTCAGCTTCTCAGCTGGCCTGCAGTTTGGTGACATATTATTTGATTCCTTCAGAAAATTTTGCCTAGGCATGTTGATATTGTGCGGTCTTCTTTAGTTTTTCAGGTTTTGTTGAATTTTGTTGTGTTCCCCTGGCCCTCCTGTGCACTCCAATATGCCCCCACAAATCATAGGTCTTTAACATGACAGTGAAGCAGTGATGCCTTTGGCTGCTGCAGTCTGCTCTGTGTTTCTACAGAAGTCTACATCACCATTCCTTTTTTAAATTTGTTTTTGATTTAGGGCTGCAGTAATGAGACTACCATATACCTTATCATAACCTCACAACTCTTGCAAAATTTAATTGTGGAGTGCCTCTGGTGCACTGCCAGAATTCCCTGAGAAGTTGGCTCAGTGATGTTTTTGTCATATTTCCTGTAAACTCCATACCTAGTGCATTTCAAAAGTTCCAAATGAACATAAGAAAATGGTACTTGGTGCAGCTAAATTAATGTTTTCCTCCATTACTGTGCAAAGTCTGTAGTTCACTATATCTGAATACAGATTGAAACTAATATGTAAAAACATTATTTCAGAACTGAGTTGCTTGGAAAGCAAGACAAAGGAAATAAACTGCTAATTTGAGAAGAGTTAGCTGATCAAAGCTCCTTTTACCTGCTGAAATTGTCTCCAGTTCTTATCTTAGGTGGGAAGAGTTTCAACTGAGGTGTAATACCAGTTATATAGAATGGCTTCATCCTAGCACCAGTCATCTGTGGTACTTTGGTGATAATGGCAGAGTCTGCATGATACATGATCTTTATCAGCCTTGTGCCTTTTCTAACATTGAGCTGCGTTCTCAAGAGTCATTTCATGCTGTTAATATCATCACTATCACCAGCAGAACTTTATTTGTGAATGGACTGAAATTAAAGCAAATGCTTCTATAATTCCATACTTTTCCTACTTGCAGGTCACTTAGGATTTTTTTTTTTCATTCAGTAGATATTATGCCTTGTTTGGATCAAATTTCATATTATCCCAACTCTCTTGCTCACTGCTTTCTTTCAGGCAATGAATCTTGTTTTGCAGGGGTGTGAACTGGTCTTGTATGAAGTTCTTTGAGCTTTGCAGGTTGCAGTAGTTCCTAAGTGAAGCAAAAAAATGTGTGCTTTTTCAGCATTGCCTTTTAGGATTCTGCTAAACTGGAGCTCTAGGACTGATTCCCTACCTAACTTCTGTAGGAAACTCTCTTGCTTTCTGTATAGACTTGATGCATTGCTGTATCTTGACAATTTTTGTTTCAGTAGCTGGGACACTGAATTAATGCAGCATATTGCTGTTAATTCTCAAAAATATCTCATTAGTGCCTGAGAAAAGATGTTTTAATTCAGACACAGTACAGGTGAAACATAAGTGAGAAAAATAGGCAGCTCTTAGAGAGAGCTGCCTATCTTTCTCACTTCTCACTGCCTATCACATAAGTGAGAAAGATAGGCAGTGGTGTTGCAGCATTGCAAAATAAAAATTGTTTTATTTTCCTCTTAAATCTGTTATTCATCACTAGTGAAATTTTGAAAAGTGAGAGAATTATGGCATAAATAATGCTGCCTCAGTGAGTACTCCCTTACCTATACAGTTAATAAACAATATTTTTAAAATAATAAGCTTATACATTAAATGCTTTATATTATATTTTATATAAAGTATCAAAGAAGGAAGGAGATAAAATTACTTTTTAATTATAGAATAAAACAAGGACAAAATTAGCATCACCTGAAAATACAGTGAGTGATGGAGTATTATTAGCATTGAGGGATCAGAATAGCTTTCATAAAAAACTAATTTGCTAACTTTTTTTGTAAAACAGTTGTCTTGAAAAGTAGCTCTGCAAAAAAAGGGAGTAATTTCTTCTTAAAGCAACTGATAATTGGAAAAACAATTGACTTGACTGTCTCTACTGGATTACTTGTTATATACTAGCTAGAAACTGCAAACTGTGTATCCAACCGCAATTCTTCATCTACAAGTGTTTTTTTTGATGTGTTTGAGAATAGCCAGTACCTGTATTAACATTTTCATGGGGAGTTTTCATTGGGATGCAAGATAACTTTTACTACGTGTTTCATGAAGCCTTTAATTTTTGTGCAGCCTTTAATTTAATGATGCATTCTGTTAGATTTCTATATTTCTATTTTCTATATTACACACAGGGAAGGAAGGTTTTAGTTCCATGATGATGTTCCCAGCTAAAACCTGAAGACTCCTGACATGATACTGTTTATCACATCACTTAGTGTCACTTTCATTGTGACAGAAGAGTACAGTCCCTGAAGGACCTTCCCACACTTCATTAACATCCACTAAAATCCATTAAAAATATTAATGAGAATTGATTTCTTCAATAAAAGGAGTGATAAAGATTAAATGTGGACCATCAGATAAATGCCATGAACAACCAACAGTATCAGGGATGAATCTGTGCAAACTATCACCTTTGAACATAGTGTTAAGTAGGAAGGCTTTGAGCTAGCCATAAATTTCAATCCAGATGAAAGCCTACACTTACAAACTGACTCAAGCAAATGTGTAGTTTAGGAAAGACTCAGACACATATTTCCAGCCACAAAATTCCAGCTTTAAGTTTTTTCTGCTTTTTCCTAGAAGTATCGGTTTGTTTGTTTGGGTTTTTTTTTGTTTTTTTTTTTTTTTTTTTTTTGTTTTTTTTTTTTTTTTTTTTTTTGTGTGTGTTTTGGGGTTTTTTTTTTTTTTTTCCAAAGCATGAGCATATTATAGCTTTTTGTATTAGAAATCCTGAGTTTTTTATAAAGAAAGAAGAACTCTTATCCCTTGTTCTTGCAGAGCCACCAGAACAGTTTTGGGCTCCTCACCTGGTATTTTTTGTCTCTCTTGTGTCTAAGACAAAAGATGGTTGTAACATGAGGTGGACTTGTTGCTCCTGAATGAAAATAGAATTTGGGTAGCACCAGTTGGCTGTTTTGTTCACTTGCTTCGCTGTTGCTGTTCTTTTACCATCTGAATCAACACATTGCTCCACTGGAGATACTGGATATTGAATCTCAGAAATCTTCAAGAGATATTTTGTAAATTTTTAAGAGGTTTGTTCATGTGCTAAACTTGTGTTCTCTTTCACCCTTTACGTGGAGTACCTGGACAAAATTTTCTCTCTTCTGTAATCAATGTGTCACTTTGATGCAAAGGAGACAGAGGTAGAAAGACCTGGTGGGACTGGCTGTACCATTTATTTCCGTTTGCTGACTCTTTTGCTGAACACTGTGGCCAGAAACTACTGGCTAATAGCCACAGATCCTAATGTCTGCCCTTTGTGTTCAGTGACTTGGACAGAGTCAACCACTTCTGTTGCATTGAGTACCACAGTCCCACATGAAACAGAAAACCATACTGACCTGAGAGGGGAAGATCCCCTGACTCAGAAGTTGTGCTGATTTCTTAATTTTCCCCAAAAGTAGGAAATTCAGTAGAGTACATCCCTCTTCTGAATCAAACCAGCCAGATAGGCTTTCTCTCTTGAGGCTGTGAACATTGTTTCTGAAACATTCATGTCCTCTGCTGTCCTGAATAGCTCTTTGTTTCAGATTGTTTCCAAATTCATGGATGCTGCTAAATGAAAAACAAGAAACACCTAGTAAATTGTTGGCGCTCCATGATCAATTAATAATCGTTACTTCTTTTCAAAGGGGCTGCAGACTGTACACCAGGGAGCTGCATCAATAGCAAAGAAATCTGTCAGTGCTACTTACAGTTTGAAAGCTCTTTCCTGTTCATTTGTTGAGCTCCCAGAGTGCTTGTTTCTTCACATTCCTCAGGTTTGTAAGATTCCTTTAGAAAAACAGAGCAGTCTGGCTTAGTTCTGTGAGGTGCTTGTAATGGTTTCTGTGATATGCCTGATTTATACATTCAGCATTCCTGGAGGGGTTTATTATCTTATGACTATTAATGATCTTGCTATCTTATGGCTATTAATGATCTTATTATCTTACATACAAGCCTGTCCAAGATAAGAAAATGCAGACCTAGGTGACTCCCAGTGCAAATATTTTTTAACATCTGTCTGCCCTGAGCATCCAACAGCCATGGCTGAAGTAGGACGTGAGCTAGCCCAGGGGAACTGAGACCAGTGGCAGGAGTTTTAACAATGCAGAGTCTCGCCTGGGTTTCGAACAGCTTGCTGAAAACTAGGGATGGTGTTGGTCTGGTACCAGCCTTAACAAATTAATTGCTGCATTGCAGCTGTTTATACTCATTATATGTCCATGTGTTTTGTATTTAGAAGGTGGCAACCTTAAAAAGACCTTGAAAAATTTCCTACTCCATGCTTCTGTCCCTGAGGCAGATCAGCTATGCCTCAATCTCCTCTAATGATGTTTATTTGTCAGGCCTGTTGTCAAAAACCCTCCAGTGGTGGTTCTGCCAATGAACCCACGCAACCTTTTCAGTGTTTTTCGCTCCCTACTGCTGGAAAGATTGTCCTGAATTTGACAGCAAGAGAGGTCCATGTTGAGCATAACTGTTGTTGTTCATTGGCAACAAACATTGGAGAACAATTTATTTTCTTGTTCTTTGCAGCAGTATGTAATCCACCTGGAAGATATTACCATTCAGCCTTCCCTTACTTGTATTGGGCAGCACCAAGTCCTGTAGACCTTCCTTGGAGGGAAGGCTTTGCAGCTGGCTGGGCTTTTTTTGCCTTTCATACAAACTGTCTCCACCTTCTTGAAAGACGGTAGCCAAGCAGCCTTCTCAGTCCTTAGCAAAAGGACAGCTTTCTGGTTTTCGGGCTCTGTTTCTGTTTTCAAGTCAAACTAAAGGCATTCTTTTTTCAAGAACAGAATGAATTGTATACTTATGGCACGCTGAAATCCTCAGATCCCTTTCCAGAGAACTGCTGCACTGAGACATACTCCATCCCATATACTCCTTTGGGTTACAATTGTCTTGGATGAATGGCATTCTCTGTTTCCAGATCAATTTATGCACCTTGATCTCTAATGCTGGCTTTTGAAGCTTCTCCACCCTTGATGCTATTTGCTAAGCTAAATTCTGGAACAGATTTAAAGAAGATAACATGAGATTCAAAGCACACATAACAAAGCAGCAAAATGATCTCATTGCAAATAATTCCAAATATTTCCGGTAGAGCCTGGTACTGATCTAGAAGCCCCAATATGGCAAACCAAAAATCTTAATGTATTTTAGTTCTGTGGTACAACAGGACCCAAGAGAGCTCATTTCAACACTTTGCTAAGCTCTTGATGATAAGTTGTGGGAAGCAAAGATGTTCTTTTTTCCAGCATGAGAATTCCCTCATGTACACTCTGTGATAGTAATGGGCTTCACTTGTGTGATGTATAAACTTGCTCCTTTTGGGTGGATGGTTTATAAATATATGGAAGCCATATCTGTACAGAGATTGATTTTCTTTAGTTTCCTGGGTAAACTCCTTGCCACGCTCAGCTGTGCTGCTCACTACCTCTTCCGAGAGGATAAGCCATAAATAGAGAATTTACTTAAAAAAGAAAGGGTGCAAAGGGAAAAAAAATCTTATGTCTGATACATGGAGAAAGATACGTTTCCCTTTGAAATTAGGATGTGGGAAAGACACGCATCTAGTAGAATATCTGAAGATGACCAGCTCTTTGTTTTTAATTGAATTGCAATTTTCAGTCATCAGAGTAAGAATTTTCATATTGATCTTGAGTATCACTGCAAAAAAAAAAAAAACAAAAAACCATGGCTTTGTAACCCACGTGAGAGGTTCAGAGCTGAGCTGACGTTTACTATTGTCTTGCTGTACTAAAGAATCTTTTAAGCTTGTAATGGGACATCATTCTTTAGTTGAACAATGACAGATATCTCAAAAGAGTGATGGATGTGTACTTAAACTGCTAGAGTGACTAGCTTCCATGAGAATCCTTTGACTATCACATTCAGTGATAGTCATTTAGATGACCAAAGAATGACACCTTGGCTGGATGGTCTCTACTGTAAACAAGAGGTAAGGAAAGTTTCCTTGGAGTAATTATTGTAATTAAGATAGGGTAGTTCTACTGGGTGGATAAACATCTTGATATCTGAAGGTACCTGGGTTTTTCCTCTGGCAAAGAAAAAATTATCCCTGTGTAACTCACATGGATAACATCCTAATACCTTAGTAGCTGAAGAGCTACTCAGAAATCATCAGAAGAGTTAGAGTACCTCTTCAACATACAAGTTGCAACGTACATTTTTTTTAACTCTCAAAGTTTAGCAGTCTCTTAGTGTAATATGTACTACAGCTTTTTTGTCTGGACCCTGATCGGTAAACACAATCATTTGTGTATTTGCTTGTTGGAAATTTATGATGGCATGGGAATGGCTAGTTGACAGACTATAACAACAAAGTTCTGTGCATCCAAGCATTTAAATATCTTTATTTCTGCTCAATATTAAAATCATTACCCATGGTAACTAGCTTTTGCCTCTTTATGTGGGCAATAGGTAGGCTGAAATAGCATCGAAGAAATCTCTGAAAATGGTGGTAGGCAAGAGACAAAAGTGCTTGCTTGGAGTAGGCATGTACTATGACTCATTGTAGCTGTCAGTGGTGGGAAGGAAAATAAAAAGTATTCCCTCCGCAGAGTTGACTAAGTCAAAGAAATACACAGAAGACTAGAAAGAAAGTTTGAAAGCTGCTTCCCTCCTCCCCCTTTTCTTGCTTCACTGAAGCAATCTGGTATAAGTGCCTTCTATTTCTTAGTGTTTGAGTTTACCGTAGAGAATTGAAAGAAATAAAGCAAACCTTGGGTTTAATAGAACTCTCCTTAATTCTACCACATAATATAGACTAATAGTACTTGGAATGTTAACAATCTTAATAACCCATTAAAGAAAAAGATCCTAAACTACCTCCTGAGAAAGCTGAGTTTTACTATGAGTGTAGAAAAATATCTATATTCTGAAGAACTTTACTTTAAAAATTAAGGTCCTAGATAGGCGGGTGAAATTTGTTAAGAATAGGTATCTAGCTATACTGCTAAAACAAACCCAAAAAAAAAAAAAAAACAAGATAAAAAAAAAACAAAACAGAAAAAAGACCCCAAGCAAAACCTTTCTAGTTTAAACTATGTAGTCAGTATCTCAGGAAAGAATACCCTCTTGTCTTCAGAATTTCAAAATGGACAAGAGATTTTTACACTATCTGCTTCCTTTCAGTACAGGTGCTGTGAAGTCATTCATTGCTGCTAGAAGCTCTCACTGCTCAGGGAGCTCTGCCTGTGATCAGAGACACAACTGGGCCCAGAATTAGTAGCATTTGACTTAGCAGGTGAGACTAATGCCCAATACCCTCACCATGGTAGATGCCATTCTTCTCTTTGTGCCCATAAGAGCTTGGGAGTCCCAAAGTGTTCATCAACACTAAGAGCTTGGGAGTCCCAAAGTGTTTTTTCTTCCAGTCTTAAGAGCTCAGTTTTCTATTTGGGATCCCATAAGGAGGTCATGAGGAGCTTTGACTTAGCAAGACTTGTGTCTCACCTTGACAGGTCTGCATTGTAGATGGGAGCGCTGACTTGCATCTGCAGTGTTCAGTGGGCTGATAACTCACTGAGGCTCTTCCTGGCTTAGGAGTTTAACAGCTGCTGCAGATCAGCTGCTGGACTGTTTGTTTTACTAAACTGCCCTTCTGTCTTCCATGTCATGCAGTATCACAGAGAAATGCCGTGTTATTATAAACTGCCAGAAGACTGTAAAGCAAAGGGTCAAAATGTATGTGTATGTAGTTTCTTTGGTTTTACACAATAATTTCAAATGAGTGTGAAGAGAGCACTGAGAGGTTGGAGATTGAAAGCCTATAGTGGAGAAAATAGACAGGATGTGCTTGTGACTCTGGACGTATCTTTGTTCTGCTGGCTCAGTTCCTGGAGAAAACAACAGCTTTTTATTGCTGTATTATCAGCATTAGCTGTTACCCTGAGAAAATCTTTATTCCTGACACACCTGTCCAGTAGCCAAACCAATATTTTTATACTTAGTCACAAAGAATTATGTGTTTACCCAAAAAAAAACAAAAAAACAAAAAAACAAAAAAAAAACCAAAAAAAAACAGAGAAATCACTCCTGTGGTGATTTAGTGTTTGTTGTTTTGGTTTTTCTGCCCTTTTTTTTTTTTTCCTTGTACTCTTGGGTAAATAGTAGGGTTCTAAGAAAAACCACAAACCACCACCACCAAAAATACTTTCCTTTATTCAGGGAAAATGTTAGATTTTCTATTCTTATATATCTGACCCTTTATTTTAGAGGTAAAATACAGAGGAGAAAAGTGAAAAAATCTCTCTAAGCCTTGAACATATGAATGTATTTTGCAAATGAGAAGAAAAATATAATGAAATCCACAAACCTTTAGAAACAAAATTATTTTATTTAAAACTTAGACAAAGACGTTTCACCCAACTATACCAGCAGACAAAGATAAGATGATTTTTTTTTTTTGACAGAAAAGGAGTCATGGCCAGCAGTTTGGGGAAGATGATTCTCCCCCTCTCCTCTGCTCTCATAAACCTAGCCTGGGGTACTGGATGTTATTCAGGGACTACCAGTATAAGGAGGGGTTGGAGGGAACCCAGAGGGTGGACTAGGAAGATGATCAAGAGCTGGAGTTTCTCTACTATGCAGAGGACAGCTTAAGAGTGATGAAGTGGTTCAGCCTGGAGAAGAGTATGGTCTGGGAAAATCTTGTAGCAGCTTTCCAGTGTCTGAAGGGGCCCTACAAGAAGGCTGGAGAGGGACTTTTCACAAGGGTGTGTAGTGATAGACAAGGGTAAATGGCTTTAAACTGAGAGTAGAGTTCAATTAGATTTTAGGAAGAGAAGTTTTTTACTGTGAGGGTGGTGAGGCACTGGATCAGGTTGTCCAGAGAAGCTCTGGATGCCAAGACTAGGCTGGATGCAGCTTTGAGCAATCTGATCTAGCAGAAGCTGTCCCTGCCCATGGCAGGGGTGTTGGAGCTAGATTAACTTTAAGGTTTCTTCAAACTCAAACTATTCCACCATTCTAATTTACTGCATACTGACTAAAGGTGTTCTCATTGTCTATTTCTGCCCCTATGTCATACCATACTCATCCATTGGTTCTGTCATCAGCACTATTTTGTGCCTTTTTGCTGCTGGAAATTTTGTGATTTTACCACTGCTCCTAATCTGTTGGATGATGAGATTTCTGGCCTAAAGTATTTCAATATGAGGAAGCAATGGCCAGAAGCAACTACCTCCTTGTCTTTAGCTCTGCTCTTCAGTGATGGTATGATAGAAAGACATTAGACCTTCTAAGATGTTTTGTTACAGAATCACATATTTGACTTTCAATATTTTTGGGTCTTCTTTGCTTTTGACTTTGTGAGGTCCTGCACAGTGTGACAGGAGTGCTTTCTGCTAAGATAAGGACCTTTTCCAGTACAAAGCTGTATTATTGTCAAAGATGGAAGTGTGCAACCACACCAGGACTTAGAAGGTGCTAGAAGAAGAAAGGGATGTGAATTCAGTTTTGTTAAATGCTTGGGACTGATGATACTATTTGATTATGGACTCCCTCCTGAATCAGTGTATAAAATTTTGTGATCATAAGGGTCCATTTGAAAATTGTAGCCTTACAAGGAAAACTGACACTGGAAATGTGGGCTGGTTTTTTGCTTTTTCTATGCAGGAAGGTAAAGGCAGTGGGTATCAAGATAATTTTACATAGCAATCAAGAAAAAGCAAAATTAAAAAAAAAGGTGCCCATCAGTTTTGTTTTCAAAGGAACCTATTTCAAGCTGAATTGTCTTTGAGTTATACAATGCAAAGAGGGTGAGCTGGGGACATGCATGAAAGGAAGAATCAGCTGCTATATGATACAGTTGGCTGTTTCCTAATGTTTCTTAATGAACAAGAGCATGAGACCGGGCCTTAAAATAGAATTTGGGGGAGGGAGGAGAGAATAAAGTTCCCTAAAGCACAATTAACTAGAGAGACACTTTTCTATACTCATTTATATTAATCTTCAAAAGTGAGAATAAAAGTAGGAGAAAAATACAAAGGAACTAGGGTGAAGTAATTTTCTCTACTTTCTTAACACTTACAAATTAAGTCTGCTTAAAAAATAGGAAAAGAAAAGAAAAGGTTGACTTCAAGGAAGGGCCTTCAGGGCAACAATATAAAATTATATGGATATTTAACTGCTCTGTATCATGGTGCCATAATTAAGACAAAGTACCTTACAATTATTCCTTCTACGAGGTTAATGCATACAGTGAATTTGAATTCAAAATTAATATATATTAATTTTAAAGAAGATTAAAAAGAACCTGAAACCACAAAAAACCCTATGAAAGGCATATATTATAAATAGATTAACAATATCAGTTTAAAGACAGAAGAACCTTGTTAAACACTGTCTCACACTATAGATAGTGTGACGATTTGTTTGCATGTCTCCTTCTGTGAAGACAGTTAGCAATTTTTGTCATGGTAGACGTTTTATCAAAGCATCAAAATGCTAGCAAAACAGTGAGCTCTCTGTAATTTTTTGTATGAATTTCTGAAATGAGGATGCTGAGTGAAGACTCAGCATTAGGTTTTGTGATGAGCCATGCACCTCTGATCATGTGTCATCACTATGTGCCCCTCTGTTTCAGAGTGGTTACACCACCAGGTGTGAGCACACCACTCAGTCAGGGTGGTGTCTCTGATTTCCATGTGATCCCAAAGCTCTTACCCAGGTGAGCTCAGCTCCCTAGTCTGCCAGTCCTGCTTGAAGAACTTTGGGGACAAAAACTTCAGTCAGCCTGATGCTCACATCTACTGCTAGCAGAGTGCAGCACCATCACATCAGTTCTGACAAAGCTAAATGTAGGGTGTTGCCCTCTTATCAGTTCATGTCTGGGTTTGAACATCCTACATAGGAAGAATGTGTGTGCCTGTTTTGAAAAATTTGGTGCTAAGTATCTTCACTGAAATCCTCCTCCACTGGCAATAACCTTTACTTGGGAGTTGGCTGGCATAACTGTGCCAGCTCTTTGTCATTTTTTCACTAACTCATGCTTATGAATTTGGGGCCTGCTGGAACTAGACAACCTGGGGTGTTAGACAGCTGGCAAATTATGATTTCTGAGTGTGTTGGAAGAACCTAAATGGTAGCATTATATCTTTAAAAAAGTAAAGAAGTGTGAAAATTTTGGAGAATTTGGGCCAAATGCTCTACTGAATCAAAACTTTGGCATTCATTTAAAATTGTGTCCCCTAAGTTTTTAGTCAAGGATTATGATCTCCTTCCCCAGCTTGACATCTTTCTAAACTTAAAAAATGTTTCTGTTGATCTAATGTGTGCCTAATAGGACAAAACTAAAGTTCAGGTTGCAACTTGGAGTATCTGCTCTCCTATATCTCAGTTCAGTCTGTTGCACTTCCAATTGAAAACATTTAAAGTAAGGTTCCTGAAACTATTTCTGTGTTAAAAGTTTGTCACTTCTAGAGATTCTGGTGACACTGTCTTATAGTGAATATCACCCAGATAATACTGTGAAGATAGATGAAAGATAGAAAGGAAGAAAAGAATACAGGGTTCTTCCACTTGTTTTGCTGGAAAGATAAGTGCTTGGCTTGGTGTGGGTGAGCACAGAACTACACAGAAGTTTCTGTCACTGCTATCTGCAGTGATGGATGACAACCACTGCAAGTGTGCTCTCTGAACTAACTGAAGGGAATCAGTCCTACCATGACAAGATTCTTCTTAGCAAGGAGCTACAATTATAGTGAATATGGAATAAATTTTCACTTGGGTGTACCTAGTCGAGGTCAACGCTGTCACCTTCATCTCTGAAGGATTTGATACAGCTAGGGAAGTTAAACTCTGGTGTGAGAGACATAGGGGTGTACATTTGACTCTTGTTAATGACACAAAAATGGGAAATTGGGGTATGCCTTAAGTGCATCTTGATTTAGGGATCTCAGCTTAAAGAAACCAAATGCTAAAAAAAGTGTGACTCTGGATTTGGTGCATACATCCTTTCCTTTAAAATACAGCTCACCTCAGTTGGTGGAGAAGAAGAGCTGCATCTTTTCTCCCTGCTCAGTAGGTTGCTCTAGAAGCTGTGAAACTGTTTCAGTGCTGCCCTGGGGGAGTGTTATCTTGCTATGGAAATGAATTCATAAATTTGACATTTTGCTGGCAGCGACAGGTGGTGTCTGTGAGAGCCTGACTGGCTGCCATCAGTTTGCCTGATGGATTGACTCCCATCACTGCTGAGCCAAAATTCATTGATTTTCTTCTTGCCCTTCCTTGGGATGACCTTCTCAAGAGGGAGACTGTACTGATTTTATACTTTACCCCCCCCCCCGCCCCCACCTTTCAACTCATCCCTGATCCCTTTTGTTTATTTCCTTTTGCAATAAGTCACCTTCTTTAATCTCTTCTAATTATAGATTGAAGATAAGGGAGGTAAGTCAATGGGCTGAATAGAACAGCAAAGTGTACAAACAGCAGCTCTTACACAGAAGTATCAGAAGTTGTTCCAGCTTCCCATAGTTGGGAACTGATGTATTGTCAGAAGAGTTGCCCCTGTAAAAATCCTTGTCATGAAAAGGAGAAGGTGGGGGGTGGGCAGGAACAGGACAGACAGCGTAGAAGCAAAAATCTTTAGAATGAATTCAAGATTGAGTCAACTCAAAGGTTGGTGTGTTAGGGGGCTGTTACTTCCATTAAAAACAATAGGAAAAAATCAATTTAGGAAAAGGGCAGTGCTAAAAACATTGCTTGCAGTGTTTAGTCAAGGCTTTTGACTTTCAGGGTCACCTAGTGGGGATGGTGCAAGAGGACTTTGCTATCCTCAGTAGCAGATAATGTTACCTTGAACAATTTTAGCCTGGTAAACTGACTTTAACCTAAAGCAAGGTAAGGAGATGGTCTGAAAGCAGGAAGCATCTGGTGTCTGGGTGCTGATTTGGCAGGAGTACATCCAGTGGGAGCTGTAACTCTTTCTCAGGTTTTTCTGGTAGTAGTACGTCTGCTGCTATGACAGAATCCACATCTTACCTAGAGACAAATGGGTGCTTATAAGAAGGGAAGGCATAAAATATGTGAATTAAAAAAAGAAATCTGTTTTGTCTTTTTTTCCCCCTATTTCATTAAAAAACACTCAAATTCAGGCAAGTTGAAGCTTAAGTTTTGCCATCTGTTAAGTGAAAGTAGTGATGCTTGCCAAATCAAGGCTTTAGGTCCCATCTCTGATGGGGATTTGAGAACTGACAATGTGCAACTACTATAGTTGTAACTACACTACAATTTTTAACATATTTTTAAGCACCATATAAAATGTGTTGAGCGTAAGCCTGCCCCAGCGTGGTAAAGTCACTATTTTGTCATATGTAAGAAATTTTTGGAGCACCTTCTTCATGGAAAAGAGGGGTAAGGGGGGAGGCCTGGTATGGAGGCTGGGGGTGGAGGGGGGAAGAAACCTGGACAGGCAGGATAAGGGGCAGCACAAGAAAGAAGAGAATGGGGGATATAAAACAGAGGGGAAAGGAATATCCTTCACCCCAGATGATGGGTTCCTAGTCCTTTACTTTGGTTAAAAGGAGTTTGTGGATGCCCTGTAATGGTGCATAGAGAAGTATTCACAAGTCGGAATATGAAGAGCACTGAAGGATGGTGTGTGGGCAAGGAACTTGGGGTGCTGTTGCTAGGGAGGAGAGTGCAGCTCCACCTCTCACCGTTGAATTGTAATGGAGGATATGGGGGAAGGTGCATGCTTCAAATGTGAGTCCAGAAGAGACAGATAGGGCAGTATGGAGCATCCCTCCATAAGGTTTGTAAGCACACTGTGGGAGAATGGGTGGATAAAAGGAGTCTTGAGGCTGAAGGACCAGAAGGGATATGACTCCCAAGGCTCCTCTGCCTGTGCTGCTCATTATTCTGATCCCTGCCAGATGCAGAGGTGCCAAAATCCCCTGACCAAGAATGTTCTCCTGGGACTGCCAGTTCAGTGTTGCTCAGTGAGGAGGTGTAAGATGAGCCATCTGCAGTCAGGAATGCTTTTGCTCACTGAACACTCACTGACCGGTCATTTCTGTCACATACTTACATCCACTGCTGCTTCTTGGTTGGAATCCAGAGTAAAAGGCTGTAGCTCAGTTTTTAGTAGCTACTGAGTCTTGCTGACACAATGATGGCGTAGAGCTGGGAGAGAGATTTCTGTAATCAACTGCTTCATTTCAGCAAGTGGTGGTAAGATTTTTTATGTGGCAATAGTTTCAGAATCCAAACCCTAATTATATTGTGCTTTTTACATTTTTGTTTCTTTCTTTTTAAAATAAGGGCCTGAAGGCTTTAATTCTTTGCTGATAGGATGCTTAGTATGGTACAAAACCAAATTGTTAATGACCAAAGTGTAGTTTGCCAGCTCTTTCAAATCCCCAGCATGGTTCAAGGAGAGCCTAGTGTTCTACTCAGTAAAATGCTCTGGCTGTCTCAGCTTTACCTTCACTGAAAAACTGTAAACACCATATTGCAGATGTTGCCTTCAATTCAACACAGTCTGAAATGATTGACAGCATCTGCTTCACAGAGGCCCAGGACAGAGCTAGCATGAACACTTTTTTGAGCACCTTGTGCTCAAAAAAGCCCCACCATGTCACTGGGAACATCATTTGAGGGAGCCCATACTGTGTGGTGACTTTGATTGTATTGCAGCTGCCTTCAGAATGTAGTTTTTGTAGCTAAGGGACACAGCATTTTCAGTCTTGGGGTTTCATTAGATTTCCTGAGCAGCCTGTCTCCTCCCAACCTAAATACAAAAAGTTCCTCTGACAGCAAAGTTGATAAAACTGGAGAAAGTATATTTCTGTTTGTGCATTAGAGACAATGAATAACTAGTCAGTTATTTATAATTTATGGCACTTTCTAAAGGAAAAGAGAGAGAAACCTAACTTTTAATTAGAAACTTTCCAAGGAGAGAAATAGTTGCCTGTTTGCTGAAAGAAAAAAAAATTCTAGCATGTCTACATGGGCAACTGCTAGCAAACTTTTTTGTTTTGTGAGAAAAAGCAATGTAAAATCCTAACTAACAAGCTGATATGGCATTTCAGTGTAATGAAACCTGACGGTTGGTGTTCTTGGGTCATCCACACCTGATATTCTTTTTCTATTCCATACAAAAACATGGTTGAAAAGTAAAATTATTTTTGTTTGTATGTGGGGCAGTGGGAAAGTTGCAAGGAGGTTGCTTACTTGTCTTTTTGCTTTTAATGGGGAGAAGAAAGGTAGCAAGGAGGGACACAGGAGTTTCTACCACCTTCTTCACGGAAGAGTAGAGAAGGCTGGATGTCATGCCCCTCATCAGCTAGAATAGTGGGGATGGAGGATTGGATGGGTGAGTGACTAGCTACATATTTAACAACAGCAGGGGATGTTTGAAAGATTTTTTTTGTTGTATAGATGAGATTTTTTTGTTGCGATATTAATTTAAAAAAAAACACCCGTGGACCTAGAGGGATGTTTGCCTCCCTGAATGTGGGAATAAAGGAGGACAGAGTGCTGCTGGTAGAGCTCTTCTGCAGAATACTTGTTTTGAAAAAGAGTCTAGCAGATCCAGTGGATTTTTTTGAGTGATTCTGAACTTTAAAAGAGAGCATTTACCTTGTGATTATCTTGATCACACAGTTCAGCTGAGAATGAATGACCACAGCAAGCTGTAAAGTAGCATGAGCAAGCTGGCTGAATGCTACTTGCTGATTTTCCTAAACAAGTAGAATAGAAATTGTTAGAGCTATGTGTGAGCTGACCTGAAAATACATTGAATGCAGTAGGTGGAGATGAAGTTTGGAAATAAGGAAGAAATTTAATACTTGACTGGGGGAAAATAAAGCTCTCTAATTACCCAAATTGTTTAGGTAGAAAACATATTCCCAGATAAAACAAAACGCATAGGTCTTCCTGGCTTCATGGTTGAAACTGCTGTAAAAACCCCCTACAGCTTCAAGTAAGGGTGTTGAGGGACCCTAGGGCCAGGCACTGTGATGTGGGATGCTCTGGGTGAAAGAGAGGGAGAAATGCTCCAGGTCTGATCTGGTGATGCTGTATCTGCTGAAGCCTTTGGTGCTGACAGCTGTGTGCTTTGATGCAGTTTCAAAGCCCAGCTCGTGCAGCTCACACTTGCTTCTGTCATAACGGGGCCTTGCTCCCTGGCGTGCCGAGAGCTGATTCAGAGAGCTCCAGTGACCTGCCTACTGTGAAAGGACAGCTAAAATGTGTCTGCTAGGGCACAGAGGGGAAGGAGTCCCCTTGCAGCGTCAGCAGTGCTCCTCATGGGCATGCCTGCAAAAGGAAAATACATGGCTATGCACACGCAGGGTTTCCCTGGGCGAGACAAAAATGCAGTGGTGGCCTCTGTATGGTTGTTGAAGGAAATGCTGTTCAGCACCCTGTGAAGACATAATACCTCCTCTGGGTCTCAGAAAATTGTCACCAGCATCACTACTTGGGTGATGCATCTCCTTCCTCCCTCTCTCCATCACAGAGCATTTTGGCTTTTTAGAGCAGAGATTGCACTTTGTGTCAGACTGATGGAAAGGTGAGCTGTTTATCAGAGGAACTAATTCTCGAGATTTCATTCTGTCTTGTGTGAGACAGTAAACTTAAGAGTGTAGAAATCAGGCTTTTGTAGGCTTTTACTAGAGGAAGAATCCCTGGTTTCAGCGCTGTATGCTGAGTTTGGTTTGTTTTGCCCAGTGATTTTTTTTTTATCTTATTTGCATTGCCTGTATGGAATACACCTACAGTCTCTGCATGTGCAGGAATATCTGTGTATACTTGCTGCAAGATTCATGACAGGCATTCTAATAATTTTAGGGTGCTCTGGTCATTTAGATCCATTTGAGGTAGTCAAGAATGTGCTATTTGTCATTGTCATTTGGAAAAATTCTTCTCTGTGAAAAGTTATGCTGGCAGGTGAGGTTGCCAAAGTCAACATGCATCCTAACTTGCTCATCTTTTTTCCCCCGAAAAATCAACTCTGAGTGGCACATAAAAGGTACCTGAAACTTCAAAGACCTCATTTGCATAGTTAAACTCACTTTCGTTTTGCTTTATGATGTTAAAGCAGGGGAAAGCAGAAGAATTTTATGTTGAGAATCTATCCTGCAAAGTTTTAAATTAGTCCAGACTGCTCAGAAGCAGGGTTAGCAATCAATTATTTTGTATACAATAGATACATTCAATAGGATGTAATTAACAGCATTTTGAGAGCAAAAAATTAAAATCTTCAAAACTATAAAAGTCACCTATGGCATTAGGCTGATCATTGGAAGATTGTGTAACATTTGGATTTTTTTTTTTTTCCCTAACAGCAGTTTTGCAGTTTTCTGGCTAGAAAATGGACAAAAATAACCATGAGGATAACAGCAACTCTGAATTTGCACGTGTAAATTGAGACTTTCCTCACCTCTGACTCAGTTCCCCAAATATATATACATCCACTTTCTCTCTCCTTGCCCCCAGCTGTATTTGTCTGGAGGTACCAGTTGCAAAGAAGCTATGGGAATCCGTTTCTAATTCTGCCAGGCAGCAGGAGGAGAATTAGCATAGTGACTTTCATTATGGGAAGCAGGAGGCACTGAGGATCTGGATCCAGAATCAGACATTTCAGTGAACCTGTATAACAAATGGAGGGCCCCAGAGATTTACTGCTGTCTAGTGATAAATTGCTCTCCCAATTTTTCTCTCAGCAGTTTTGGACTGTAGTTTCAATCTAACACAACAAAATAAGTTAGCTGGAGTCAAGCAGATGCCTTTAAGTTAGGCATGTGGGGATGTGGGAAGGCTGCAGGACCTGAGCAGTGTGTTCCACTGCTGCAGCCACGAATGCCTGCCCTGGGTGGGTGCTGAGCACAGGCAGCAGTCACAGAGGTAGGGCACAGTCTGTGAGTCCTTCTGCCAGCAAGAAAATGAAGTCTGTCAGAATGAGGTCTTGCTTTGCCAATCTGGGGACCTGCAGCTCTAAGCTTTGCTCCCCACTTCTGTCTCTGGTCACAGGTAATTCCCCAGGTCTTTGTTCCCCTCTTACCAGCTGCAAAGTGAGGAAAGTATTATTAGCTTGTCTCACAGGCCTGGAAGATAAATTCATTAATATTTGTGAAACATCAGATACCATAGTGATGAGTGCCACACAAAAGCCCAAGAGGAAATTAATAATTAGGTATTCAGAGCAGGGAATTGATGTTATGCAGTAAATAAGGTGAAACTACACGTTGAATGAAGAGGATGAAAAGAAATATTGAATAGCGAATTTAGTCCCAGAGCAGCATCCAGCTTGTGCACTGATTAAAAGAAGGGTTGTGTGGAAACTTCCTATTTATAACTGCATTATAAAGAGGGCATTGTACATATATATACCAGAGGTCTAAAGTCAGGTCACGTATAAAGCATTAAATGTAACATTTTCCTAATATTTGATAGTTTATTCTGCATCCAAACTTTGTTTTAATGCATCCCTTCAGTTTTTAACCTAGTTCATTTTAGGGAAGTAATAATGTTCCCTGAACAAAATATATTAGGATCTCATCTTTCATTCCTTATATATTTTGGAATGGAAAACATGGTCTGTGGAGAAAACATGCTGCCCTGTAACAGTAGTGAAAATTGATTTGAATATGTACTGAAGTGAAAATTACATCATCACATGCCCTTCCAGTAGCAGGGAACAGGATAATCTGACAAAGCACCAGTGTATTCAAACAGACTAGAAGTAAATTCCCTGCTGGTAAACACAACTTTGAATGTAGCACCAAAGGAGTTTAATTGCTGTAATCTGAGTGTCAAAAGTTGACACTTACTAGGTAAAGGATTATTCTCAGTACACAAGAGGAAAATCAGCTATGCCTGCATGCTATAAAGAAAGAAAAACCTGGTTATGTTCTGTTTGCTGGGTAGGGTAGTTAATTGTGGTGCTGCCAGTTTCCTTCTCTTATTCCTATGGATGGGACCCCTGTGTACATCAGCTACAAAGGGCTAACCTCTCTTTGTCACAGTGCTCATTCCAGTTAACAAATTTAACAACAAGGCAGCTTCCTTTTGGAATGGGTATTATAACTAGATAAATAGCATCTGAATGCACTATTTAATTACTTTACTTAATGTTTTTTTTTAACAGTATGTTTGCTGGAGAGTACTTGACCAGCTATGGCAGCAAATATTTTTTGCTGAATAAATCTGGCAAATATTAAGCACATATATTTGATGAATGTAGTTTGGCAGGCCCCTCATCCTCAGTTAATTTTTAAAGCCTTTTAATTCACTTGGAATGATTCCATTTTCTTTATTCTTTTTTTCTATAAGTGCATTTATAGGTTTTGCAATCCTAACTTTATTCCCTCATCTTTACCATAATTGTCTTCTGAACCTGTTTCTTCTTCCCCACTTGTGCTTTCCTCTCTGAACTCCATGTCATGTTTGCTCTCTTCTCTTGTATTTTTAATATTCTTCATTTCTTCCTTTTTCTCAAGTTCTTCGTCCCTCTGTAAAACCAGTGACTCTTAACTCTGATGTGCATATCTTGGAAACATGCCATGTACTGAGGAGGTTAGTGTCAACCACTAGGAAATAATGGTGTTGGCAGTAGTCAGAAGCTGTATTTAGATGAGAAATCACTCCTTTCACTACAGGCTTCTGGGAAAGGACACTGAGGTCTTCATGATGGTCATGAGCTACTCGGATATGTTACAATATATGTTGACTGGGTGAAATCACAACCAAATTCCATGTTTTGGTTTATACCCACAAGGTAATTTCCAGTCTCCACACCCATCTGCTTCCAATCCATCTGCTGCTGAGTGGGTAGCTACAAGTAGTTGTCAGTTTGTGCTCTAATGTGATGGGGCAGCTCCAGTTTTACCTCCTACCCATATTTAAGTGTGTTTTGCTGTCCCTTTAAATGCTCAATGTTCCTTACCCCTGCTCAGCCGGGAGCTTCCTCAAACGACAGCCCTGTTTGAGCAGCATTGTATCCCTTGCTTTTTGGTGTTCTGGAAAACACTGGCAGCAAGTGATAAAACCCTAAGTGCTCTCCACTTAGTGGCTTGACTTGAGAAACATCTGAACCGCAAAACAAGTGCTGAAGCACCCCTGACAGAAATGCTGGGTGAAAAAATAGTGCTTTATTTTCATGCCAGGATGGTTTTCTTGCCAGTGATAAAAAGTTAGAAATGTTTCTTTTTGTTGGTTCATTTTTAATTGGCAAACTCAGTCTCTGCAGAAATCAGAAGCAATTGTCCAAGTAAGATGTGTGCCTAATTTCCTACATGGGTCTTCAAGCTGTGTTGCCCTTCACTTTAATCCTGTGTTTAAAAACTAGTTTTCAGCTCTCTTGTTTCACTCTATCTTTTGCAGGTAATTAGCGATTGCTTTTATTCCCACAGAGGTGAGGAAAGAGGTCAAAGCTGGTGCTATTGAGCTGAGTAAATTCTCTCACTGAGATTAGGGCAGAGCTGGGATCGAGCTACTCTAAGTCCCCAGGTGCCAGGTCAGTGTTTTGCTCACAGCCTTGTTTTCTTTCCAGGGGTGAGACGTTTCATGGGTCAGGCCCATCTCTAGGATTTGTCTTTAATCCTGACAGCTACTGCTGCTGACAGCAGGACTGGAGCTGTCCTGCTGCTGCTGCCACTGCAGAGTGGGTGTAAAAAACTTAGGCTTCAGTGTAGTCCCCTTCCGGAAAAACAGCATCTATAAAGATTTGGTAAAGTCTAACCCTGTCAGTGCCTCACCTTAAAAGCTTTGTGACAGAGCAAGCATGGTGTTCTTGTGAAGTGAAAGTCTCTGGATGAGGAATTTGAATTTTTTTCATTTCACTTCCTTTGCTGAGCATAAGCCCAGTACAGTGCTGGCAATTGACAGGCACCCAATAGCTCATATCCATGATTTCCCTGTGCAGTGGAGAGTGATTTTTTTTCAGCTGGTTTTCTTTTATCATTCACTTAGTAGCTGTAGTGATTCCCCTAGGCTGATGCATCCTTATAACTTATGAAAAAGTGAGTAAGACAGAAAACACTTTCTGTTGTCTGAAGACATATTGATCAGCTTGATGTCCACTGACTGACTCAAGTGTTGGCTGCAATCAAAACTAAAGCTTATTATTTTGGTTTCATTTCTTTTTAAATCTAACGTTGTTTGTGAGATTTAGACACAGCTGCTACTATTCTTGCATTGTAGAAATATAGCAAAGGCTTTATTATTTTACTTTTTCTTTTCCTCCCTCTGTTATACTGATAATTTTCTGTAGAACAAAGAAATATTTAGTCTGGTTGTTTTAATTTTTTTTTTCTGTCTGGTCTGATTGGGTGTTGATTTTGCATAGTTAGTCATTACTAATGCATGCAATTCATATCTAATATTGTTAACACAAGTTTGCACAAAGTAAAATAGAAAATATAGTTTTGCATTGATTTAAAACTTGCTATATAAAGGGAGCTACTTTTATCTGATATTTAAGAATGATGTGAGAAAATGACAGAGTCTGAAATCAAGACAAACATATTAAGATAAACACTTTTTTCCTGTGATCTATATGGTCTCTAAGAAACAGGAGGAGAGTATGATTTTATTGGTGGGTGAAAGTGAAAAATTTCTAGGAAGCTGAACACGACAAGAGCACACACAGTGGATAGTCTGAAACCTGCAATTATCTGCCTATAGTTATTATAAATGTGTCATGTATGTGTGATAAAGGTCCATAACGTTTTGCAGAAGTACCTATTATGCACCTGTTATGATTTTGCTGTTTATAGTGCCAATTCCTCATATGGTGCTTAGGTCTTTAAAGATAATATGGATGAAATCAGTGCTCTGTGTTGAAACACTCCCACCATCACCTCAGGTGAGTTGCTAGGCATGGTCTCTACAGACAGATTGTGAGTTTCAGGAATTCTTTTTTGTTTTTTTTTTTCTTTTAAATATTAGCATTTTCTTTTAGATACAAAATTAATATCCTGATTAATCTTTCTTAATAATTAAGTAGTCTAGAATTTTTGTTGGTTGTGTTTTATTTCTGAAACTTTCATGACAGTAAAGCATACAGCACACAGCACACAGACTTGACTGATGTACAAAACAAGAAATCTGCTATAGCCCTGTGTGCTGTAACACCAGTGGTTTAGGTGCTTGCTGCAGGGGAATCTACAACCTTACCAAAAGCTTGTATGCTCTAGAGATTATCCACTAGGGACAATTTTGTTTTATACACTCTGGGAGGTTGGATAAAAATTCAACATCTCATCCTTTGCTTACAAATAACTTCTTTACCATTTTTGGAATTCACTGTGTAGAATTGGTTCTGATAGTAAGTGCCTTTTGAAAGAGTAATGGAAATGCAATGGTGCAAAAGTCACTGCTTTAGCCAACAAACAAAAAACCAACAATGACTTCCCCACAGACAGAGGCTGAAAAGGAATTTGGGGTCCTCTTCTTTGTACTTGAAGCAAAGATCATGCAGCAGTATGGGTGGGGAAGGGGAAAGTTCAGAGTCCTGATGTGCCTTGGGGTCACGGACCCATGTCCTATTCTCTTGATCATCTTAATGCCTTGACTGCAAATTATTCTGGGTTATTATAATTTGCTAACAATATCTTCAGATTCTGGGGTCCCAAATGGAGGAGCTGTTCTCTCTCAGAGAGTTCATTTTGGTCACTACCCTGTTCCATGAATATTTGTTGCATGTCACAAAGGTGAAGTGTTTTGCAGAGGAGTCCCAGAGGCAGTTTCTAGGCCCTTTGTGACACAAAAAGCCTCTCTAATGATCTATCAACTGGACTTTTCATAGATTTTGTTATTTTATCATTTAGATCAAACCTAGGTTTTAAAAAACTTTGATTATGCACATTGTCCAGCCTGTTGAGTGGAAGTGGATGAACAACATTGGAATTAACCACGTTGGTGAGTGAGTGCCTTTTTTAATTGAAAGAATGAAGCTGCGAATGAATCTCCATAACTATGACTTTTGGAGTGCTTTAACTATTGATTGGACTACAAAAGAGATGACATGCTGAAGTGCTGTGTCTTTCCTCTGTCCTTTTCATTTTGAAGGAAGGTGGCAGTAGGCACTGTAGGTTTGCAAGAATTGATCTGATGGTGTTGCAAAGGCTGTGTGCTCTAGACTGAATCCCTCCATCCTCCATCTGCCTTTCCTCTTGATTGACTCCAAGATTGACTCCAAGATGGTGAAAAAATGAACCAGATACTGAGTTACTCAGTCTTGCCCAAAATGGCATCCTCTGCATGAGCAAATGCAACTCTTAGGTCTGGGGAACTTTGATGTGGAAAAGAGTCATACCTCTAAAGTTGGTGACAGCAAGACAAGTAATCTGGGGACTTCAGTTCTGGACTTTTAAATCCCACATTAATCCTACTTCCAAATATAGAATCCTTTTGTGGATTTGGGCTTAAGTAATTTCTAGCAGGAAGGACAGTTCAACACTGAAATTGATTTTATTTAACAAGGTTGTGTAATTTCAATTATCAAATGGTTTTTAACTTGTATTAGAGGTCTGTCATGATGGATTTATATAAAGTAGACTGTCTTGGAGCAGAGGTTGAAGAGGACAGGAACTTAAAGTCACTTTTAGCCCTACTTTCTGCAATCTACACTTAGAAAAAAGTGTAAGCTGTTCTGTTTGGCATGAATGCTTTGTCGTTGGCTTGTTTCTGTGGAATGTAGGTTGAAAATCAAGAAAATCTGCTGAGCATTATTGTTGGTCTCTCAAGCTTTGAAGCCATAAAGTAAGCATGCAAGGCTGTCATAAAATTGATCTGAAGACTCTATTTCACTGTTTACTGCAGGACACATGTTCCATCCTGATTTATAGGCTATGAAGTTATGCTTAGGTATATTCCATCTTCTGGAGCAAAGCCACTGAGACCAATTACGTTCTCTGGATTAATGAAGATACAACTGAGAGTGGTGTTTGACTCATTGACTTCTCTGGACTGCATAAATATGAATCGGGAATGGTTTTGTTCTTACAAATGTGGTTGAATCCAATACTTAAATGCATATGTAGCTGAATACAAAAGTACTCTGTGAGATCACTAGGCTAGGAGTGAGTGCTGTAGAATTAACAAAAAATACTCTAACTGTGCCCATTGTCTGGAGAAAAAGCTTATCAGGCTTTCTTGCTTTTTTTCCTGCAATATATGGTGTTAACTAAATGCTATGGAGTTAATTTCAAATGTGTCTCCCTTAACATGCTTCCTTGAAATTCTGTGAAAGAAAATCTTTTATTCAATAAGTGGCTGTGGTCCACAAGTTCTTTAGAGTGAGAAGGACAAAAATTTTGGACTACCTGTCCAAGAGTACAGTGGAAAGGCAAACTGCTGGTAATTGGTATCGTCAGGACTAATTAGATTGGAGTACTCACTACTGTCCTTAAACTGTAGCACTACTGCCTAGTGTTTGCCAGGTATCAGAAACTGAGAAGTGTTTAGCCCGGTCAACAATTGATTTGATAGATGAAGGTGCATTTGTGACTTAGTAGGCAGAGCTCTAAATTAGAAAATGTGATTTGGATCATTTGAGTTCTGCTGCTAGTCTCTAATAAGGAAAACACTTGTCTGTGACCATTTTAGTTGCTAGAAATTCATGCCAGTCTTTATAAAGTTTCTTTTTTGTCTTGAAAATGTAGAGAACTGATTAAAAATTAATTCATACACAAATACACACATTTTAAAACTGGGATCTAGGTGACCCTTTGTGTATACCAGTGAGCTAACATAGGTGTTTGAGCTGATGTGAGGTATGCTTCTGCTATTGTTCCCTCTCCTGTACAATGCAAGATTGAGCCTATTAAGAACTTTAAAATTTCAAGATGTGTTTCTTAAAGATGAATTCTTGAGATATGCTGACTATTACTGCCTTCCATTTTAATTGACTATAAAAAGTAATGGAATTATTTAAAAGTGGAACCATTTTTCTCCTACAGTGGAATTCAAATAGCTAAATATTCTTCCCATCTGTCTGTGGCAGATTGATCCTGACTGGGTGACAGATGCCCACCAAAGCTGCTCTATCTCTTATCTGGATACAGGAGAGAAGGTTTGTGGGTCGAGATAGGGACAGGGACAGATCACTCACCCATTGTGGGCCAGGGAAAAACAGACTTGACTTGGAGAAATTAGTTTAATTTATTACCAATCAAGTCAGAGTGCAATAATGAGAAATAAAATCAAAACTTAAAAAACACCTTTTCCCCCACCCTTCTCTTCTTGCTGGGCTTAACTGTCTCTTCCACACCAGCTGGTACTGGGGAATGGGGAATGGGCATTGTGGTAAGACATCACATGTTGCTGAAACTCTTTCCTTGTCGGGGGAGAATTCTCTTCCCCTAATCCTGTGTGATGTCCCTCCCACAGGAGACAGTTCTCCATGAACTTCTCCAATGTGAGTCCTTCCACTGGCTGCAGTTCTTCACAAACTGCTCCAGTGTGGGGCCCTTCCACAGGGCGCAGTCCTTGAGGCACAGCCACTCCAGCGTGGGACCCCCATGAGGTCACAAGTCCTGCCAGCAAAACTGATGCAGTGCAGACTCCTGTCTCCATGCATCCACATGTCCTGCCAGTATCCTGCTCCACTGTGGGCTTCTCACAGCTCCTTTGGGCATCCATCTGCTCTGGCATGAGCTCCTCCATGGTCTCCAGGTGGATCGTTGCTCCACCCTGGGCCTCAATGGGCTGCAGAGGCACATCCTTCCTCACCATGATCTTCACCATGTGCTGCAGGTGGATCTCTGCTCCAGCACAAACCTTCATGGGCTGCAGGGGAACAGCTCCCTCACCACAGTCTGCAGGGAAATCTCTGCTCCAGCACCAGGAACACCTTCTCCTCCTCCTTCACTGACCTTCATGTCTGCAGGGCTGCTTCTCTTACACATTCTCAGCCCTCTCTTCTTTGGCTACAGTTCCTGTTGTGCAGGATTTTTTCCCCCATCTAAATTGTGTAATCCCAAGGGTGCTACATCCCATTGATCGCCTTGACTAACAGCAGGTCCATCTTGGAGCCAGCTTACATTGGCTCTGTTGGATGTGGGGGAAGTTCTTAAAATTTCTCTTAGAAGCCAACCCTGCAGCTGTATCCCACTACCAGAACTTTGCCACACCAATCCAACACTGATTCTCTGATTCTTCATCCAGAATCACTTTATACCTTCTACTCCATGTGTTCCTAAGATACCTAGCCTTCTTGTGTTGTTCTACTTTTTAAACAGCCTAATGATAAATTACTGACTGTCTGAGAGCCTATTTGCTGAATTCTTTCCAAAGTTTGATTTAACAAATAATGATGCCATGATGGTGAATCCATTGTGAAGAAAGTGAAAATAAAAACTTTGTAAACTGCAGTACTAGCTGAGCACTGCCAACAGAGATGAAAGAATGCTCTATTTAGATTTTGAAGCTCTTTTTCTGCTATTGCAATGAAATTCCTTGGGTAGTGCAGTCCCTCTTTTCCACAGCACTGCACTACTTTGTGATTGGACAAGGCTGCTCTAACTAGGTAGATTCCACTATGCTTGAATAGATACCTGCCAACAGATGAAAGTGCAAAATTTTGTATGATGACTTAGAGGCATGAGATTGCCTTTTCAATGGTATTTCTCAGATGTACGAGTTCATTTTCTAGCTAGGCCTTTTACCCCTCCAACCCCTGTGTCTTCGTTGCTGCCTGTCCTAATGCTACTTGCAAATGCTGAAGTGCTTCCCTCAGGACACTTACTGTTCTACCTTGTACTTGTTGTGCAGTTGTAATTAAAAGTGTAAGTATTATTCCTTCCTTCTTAAGCAAACTGTATCCACTTCCTGAGATTGTGCAATCTCTCTTACTGGGTTACAGAGATGATGCTGAAAATTATGTGTGTTCTTGCACAGAAAAGCCAACAGGAGCCTGAGAGGCTGAAGCAGGGAAATAGATTTATTAGTTATCCAGAGAGCCTCCTGGCCAATGCAAGGTAATCCTCTACTCATTTTCTTATATGTTGTTTCATCTAAATTTAGCCACCCCCAAAATATGGGATTACTGCTATTTTTGCTGGAGGACTATAACAGGTTAATGCATCTCACACAGAAGAAGTTTCTCATGGTGTTCAGTGTAAATTATTTCACAGATGAAATATACCTTGCTGTCAGGGAGCAGCCTAAATTTTCACTTTCTTAATTTCATCCCATTACTCCTCGTTATATCCCTTGTACCAATCTAAATAATTCATCACCCTTCTTAATGTTTATACCCTTCAAATATTTATAGGCAGTTATCACATCTCCCTTTAGTCAGAGCTTAGCTGAGCTGTTCATATTTAGACCTTTTAATCTTTCTTCATAAGAAAATCCTCCTACATGAGATTGAGGGCCTGATCCTCAAAGGTATGTAGGTGCCTGTCATTGACTTGAGCTGAATTGTGCCCTAGATATTAGTGCCATTAGGCAGCAGGTTTTTTTCTCCTCTCTGAATTACTACTAATTTGTCAGTATTAGATTCTAAGGGGTACAGAAGTGGATGTGATATTCCGGGTGCATCGTGGCCAGTCTTCCCTGGTTTGCTGGGTCGTGTATCACCTCAGTATGCACATCCCCCACGGTGTGTTGTGCCTCTTGCTCTCACACAGAATTGGATATCTGCCTCTATGGTAGTATTCAGTATTGCCCTTGCTTGCCTTCTGGACCTCTATATTCCAGATTTCTTACTAATGAATTGGCTATTCTGTGTGTGTGAGTACATATATTTATTATAGATGCATACATATATTAAAAAATGGTACTTACTGCCCATCGTCTGAACATAGATGAAAATTAAGAGGTTCTGCTGAACATTAATCTCTATATCACTACACTATATAGTTTTCCGACTTCATATGGTGGCATTAATCACTACTCTTTGTTTACAGATTTTTTTCAAACAATTTATTGTCCATGCAGCTCTGCTCGTATCCAAGCCAATTTGAATTAGGATTGTAAGGCAGAATCCCTATATCAAATGCTTTACTAAAATCCAGCTACAGTAAATCTAGTGCAGGACATATTTCGTTGTTCTCAGTGGTCTCTTAGGTCCCTCAGGTATGAAGTTTTCTTTGAATCTTTCGTTTTTTTCTTGTGCAGTATGAATTACTACTGCTGGTTATGGTTTCTGGGCTACCACAACTGGAAAAACTCTCTCATTCCAGCTAGAAATGGAAATAGTCATCCCATGTTTGGGCTCAGTATAGACTGAAATTTCTTTAAGGTATCAATTTCTGCCATCACAAAAGAATTTGGACACACAGGTGTAGGTCTGGAACCAGTCACAGCTGGAGAGTGGTAATGACTGAATTTTTGTGGGCTTAAAATGAAATATTTTCAGGTTTTATTCTTTTAGTCCTTTTTGTCTAAATTAAGGAAATAGTTAAAGCAAATATTTTGAAATCAAAATCAAGTACTATGTAAATGTGTAAAAGCAACTTTGTTTTTGAGTGGATAAAACTAATAACCATATTTGAATGAACTTTGAGGGATTTCTTGGCTACATAAAAGTTTTGTCTGAGTAAATAGCTTTTGCACAACTCTACTTCCATTTTGTGTCTGGCAAATGTGAAATCAAATCTTGGAACTTGATACTGCTATTTCAGATGCCATAGTCCTGGTGCAGAGTGATGCTACGTCAAAGCCTGTATATCACCCACAAGCCTGCCAGACTGAACAGTCTCTCCTTTGCTTGTTTTTCTGACAGTGTTTGGGTGGTGGATTTGAATCTTTTTTCCTGAAAGGGCTTGATGCTTGTCAAGTCTGTAAAAAAACAACAAGACTTCAAAATATTACATGGTAGTAGCACCAAGTTTGAATGACTTTCCTAAGGCTGACTTAGCTCATCTGTGCTATTTTTCTGAATGACCTTGTTTTATTGCAGGGAGCACATTTCTCTTTTTAGTATTCAATACAATACATTTATCATCTTTCATCTCTCAGTATTTCACATTTGCTTATTCTGAATCTCATGGTAGAGATTGTCATCTACAGCAAAAGTATTTTACTGAAGACCCATTTTAATCTCCTACAGGGCTGCTGTGCATTATTTTGAGTCTTATACACCATTGCCTTCCACAGGTATAGAATTTCAGCTTCCATTTTGCAAAGATGGTTTGTTGTTAGTTTTGTCATTTTCTGACATCACATGAATTCATGTGAATTCATTACATGAATTCTTCTGTTGTTTAAACTACTACCTAAAATGCTGTATGCCTTATGCGATGCAACTATGCACATACGTGTCCTACCAGAGACACTCGTACTCAGCCTCTTTCTCTGCAAGGACTGCCATGTGAGGGATGATTTTAGGTTACATTATCAAAAGAAAGCTTTTGATTATGTAAAACCTGGTTTTCCCTGACAGTGTTTGCCCATATATATAGTGAACAATACAGAAGACGAAACTCAGAATCTTCTGTGGGAGAGTGAGCACTTAGATGGGCTTCATGCTGGCTTGGGCCAAGCCAGATCATTCAGACTTGCTACATGAGGAATTTTATTTTTTGGTTTTTTAAACAGTAAGCAAAGCAAACAGAAAAGGAATAGCACCTCTTAAGACTGATGTTCTACTACTTAATATCCACTTTTTTTCTCTTATACTTTTATACCTCTGCAAATGTGTAGTGCTGGGGAATCAGGTCCATAATGTTCCTCTGACTGTCTGTAATGATTTAAAAAATACCAACAGAGATAATGTGTTCAGGAATTAAGGGAATAAAAATGATCTCACACATTTATAACTTTAAAAATCACTAAGATGAACTTTTTGTAAAAGCCAGTTTATTTCAATATTATATTCTAAACTCTGAAAAAAGTACTATATCTTTCCAAAATGTGATTAATCAAATGATCATTTCATTTCTGTATAGGAACAGAATATTAGGTGTTTGATTTCATTAGGCTATTTTCTTTTACTGATTTGAATTAAAAACTTTCAATTTTAATAAAATAAAAATGGCAGGAAGTTGATATACTTCCTACTCTCTTATTGGAATAATAGTGTTAGTTTCTTTAGTTCTAGGAAATGAATAATGACACAAATTATTGATCTTGTGACAGGTTAAGAAGAATATTATCTCAATACATACTAGTCAGCTTGACCTTTTATTGACTTGACCTTCTGCTTCCCTGAGAAACAAAATTAGGACACCTACATAACTTTGTGCTGCAGTTTTGAAATTCTGACATGGTTTGGATTATAATTTTGAAATTGGTAAAAGAGTAATCTAGCATTATATTGTTAATCTGTACCAGTAACACAAGCAGATAGAGTTGAGACAGTCTTTGTTCAATAACCAATGATAACATAGCTGTTGGAGATTTGGGATAGGGTGTTTTTTTGTTGATTTTGTATTACTTTTGTTAAGTTTCACCTTTTTTTATTTGCCTTTTTTTTTTTTTTAAAGGAAAAAGGTCCTTTAACAAAGGGAACCTGAACAAAGGAATTAGCAGGCCTTCCAGTCCAGCAAACAGTGTGGGTTGGTTAATATTGTCTTAATTTCAATCCCCAATACCACTATGCCCCAAAATATTTTTCTTGCTTTCTTGTTGAAAAGACTATTCTAATTTGGCTTTTGCTGCACAAAATCTACTAAAAAGCCAACTTAATAACAATAAGGTCTATATGATGAAGATGAGAGTCTGCAAATAGTGGAGTGTAAACTAGTACAATCTAAAATATTTTGTCATAAAAGAGGTACCTTGGTTCCCTGTAGGTCTTGTTGTAACACCAACATCATCTATCTATCTATCTATCTATCTAATCTATCCATCTATCTATCTAATCTATCTATCTATCTCTCTCCATTTTTCTGCTATCAGAGAAGGAGATAAACATGAAAGGGAGACATGGTGGAGCAAGTAACATGTCTACTTATGTGGGAAAACCGAGGATTATGAAGACAAGTGCATGCACCCTGGTGGGAAAGGCCACATCTCCTTGAGAACACCTGAAAGTGTCTTCTAGTAAGAGAATGCCTGCAAAAATGAAGTATGAAATTGCTGCAAATTGAGCCTTGCCTAGATTTGGGGTAAAATATATTGATCAAGACTGTTTTTCATGAAATATGTAGACTTTCCTCTACAATATTTATAATAGTCACAAAAATAGTGCAAATCTTGTTGACCTCTACACCTGATCTATGCTAACAATGAAAGGTTATTCCTGCTATCAGTCTCTCATCTGAAACAGCAGAGGTTCCTGTGACTGATATGAAGGTTACAACCCTACTGACAAGCAGTCTGATGCCATGGGATAAATCCACTTTTGTAGTTTGCTCTCTTAAAAACCATGGCAACCTCACACACACAACTCCAATCAAATAAACAAATATATCCATGTGAAAAGACAGTGAAGTTGCAAAAAATCCTTGAGTTGTGCAAAAACTAGAAAATGTCAGAATTAATCTGTTAGTACAACTTCTGTGTGCTCCAGTGCACACACGCTTAATATAGTGGCCTACTTGTGTGCTCAAATACTACCCTTTTCTTAGGATTTCTGATTTTTTTATTTAAAATGGGCCTATCTAAAAGAACAGTGAGGAAAATGTAACAAAGAACATTATTTCCCAGAAGTGCTTTATTTGTTGTCTATGTTCTTTTAAGTGTGCTTAGTGAATCAGATAGGCAGTTGCAAGGAGAATAATTATAGTTTCTTGGGTTCTATCCTTGAGTATTAGGCTGTAGAAATGCACTTTCTTCCTCCTCTGCCATGGAAATCCTGTATGCTGTTAGGTGAGAGGACTTCAGGTCATTCTTGTCACAGCTAGCAAGGAATTTTCCACGTTGTTTCTTGCGTGCCACTAACAGTCTAAGATGGGAGCATATTCAGCTGAATTTCTTGGAGTTGTGCTACAAACATGAGTGGAGTGTTGTGGAGTGTTGGGCAGACTAGAAAAAAGTGTTCAGCTCTGGAGTCTAAAGTCAGGTAACTTTTGTTCTTAATAAATTTGTGCCATTGATGCTTATCTTCAGAATGTGGGGAATGCTCCTTCCTCACTTGCAGACTAGGAATGCTGACTCGTTTCCAGGCCCTGCCATGAGCAGTGCCATAGAAAAGGCAAGGAAAAATTAATCATTCACATACTGTGAACACACAGCACAGTAATGAATGAATGACTGTTCAAACTGTCCTCACATTGACCAAAATATGGATCCTGCAGAAATATTAAAGCCAATGTGACTGAAAAACGAAGCAGAAAAGCTAAGGAGCAGAAAGTTGAATGAAGTCACATATAATCATATTTCTGTCACATAACTATATTTTATACCATTTTCATGGCTTTCCCTGCAACCTTTTTCCTTACAATTTTTTGCTGGTTATAGGCAATGCAGCAGGAGTTCCTTTAAAGACCTGACTTCCCCAGGGCATCTTGTAAGCTGTAACTGAGACTGGGATAACTCAAAATTTTCAATTTCTAGACATTCAAATTGGATCTAGTGACAGAGTTAGAAAAATTAAACATTATGGATTAGCAGAGCCTAGCCCTAGGTATTCCATAGGAATAACTGAAGGCCTTCTGTGTTATTTCAGCTAAAGCTAGAAAAGCTTTTCTTGGATAAGTTCATTTTGGTACAAAGGGATGTTTTCCCAGGCTTATGGCAAACAGTGGAAGGAAACTTAAGACTATTTTTTTCACTTTTTTTCTCTCACATGCGTAACCAAAATCCACCACTAAAATTATGTGTTGAGAGGAACTTTTGGAGCTGCATGTGTAGCAGAGTTAAAGACCTTATACGACCTACTTACACAAGTACTTCTCTGAATGGTTTTTGATACCTGTGAGCATCCTACAATTTGTTTAAAAAAAAAAACAAAAAAACAAAAACAACCCAAAAAACCATGATTTACCACAGTTAGGAGCATTCTAGACTTGATTACTTCTATTTCATGGTGAGAAATTTCAAAGAGGCAAATTTCAGCCAGAAAAAAATGCAATCTATTTCCTATGTAATGCAGCTGCTTCCATACCTGTTCACTCTTTTCTGGGATCTTCCAACTGTGACAGGTTATCAGAAAGAGTACCCACCAACCCAGGCTACTTAAACTCTGTGTGGATTATTTGAGCTATGCTTAGCCTGTTGTGTCCTTATTCTTACATGGCAACATTTTACTCTGCCAGTGGTGCTACAGAGTTTTGTTGGCATTCTCAGACTCTGCAGAGTTGCTTTGGGTCAAGAGAGTCTGCTCACCAAGTCTTCCCATTATTTATCTCCCATGTTTTTTTTAACCTTGGGCATCTTTTAATCAAAACAAACGCAACGAAATAAGGCAATGGCACATTTCTGCAGTAAATTGTGCTTTTTAACTGTTCTAAATTTGGCAATTGTGTTTTATTCATAGCATATTGCCATAGGAAGGGAGAAAGCTACAGAGATATAACAAAATATAATGCAGTAGTGTCTTTTTACATGGTTTTGTATTCAGTGGAGATTCAGTGTCTTGGAAGGGTGGGCTTTTGGAAGTTTTGCAATTAGACAAAACAATTTAATAATTGTGCTTCTTGGATGATTTCTTGGATGTTTTTAATTTAATTAGCATTGGAGGAAGAACAGTGTTGACAAGTCAGAGTTTACTTTGATGAAGTATAGGACCTGCTGTAACAAGAGCTCCAATTCTGTTGTTAACAGAACAGGCAGGAGCAGGAGGAAGATGATTTTTGGTATCCTGGCAGAGATACTGCAGCAGCAAGAGTGGCAAAGAATTGTCCTAAGATGTCTTGGCCTTTGGTGTGAGGAGTAAAGCAATCTAAAATGATGGCTATCAAGTAATATCAAATAAAATTCCTGTGGAAATATACACGATATCTTTCACATGAGAATAAGCAGTTCGTATGCCCAGGGTGCAAAGGATGGGGGGGTGGTTCTAATGGCTAGATTTTTGTTAAGGCAACTTGCTTTTAACAGGATTTGTGCTAAGATCTGTTTAGTGTTGATCAGCAGACTGTCATAATCTTGGCCTTGGCTCTTCAGTGGGAAGCTAAGAATGTTGGAAGTGTCAAGTGATGAATGCAGAAACAATCTCAGCATTTACGAATATCCCAGTGTTTGGATCCTTTTGTGTGGGAATTAGATACCAAAAGTAAAGGTTTGATACTTACTCTGTCACTTACTGGCTTATCTTCCTAAGTAATGAAATCCCCAGCTAAGCCTTTTCAGCACTCCTGTCCCATGATGCGTGTTTGGTGTTGCTGCTTTGATCAATGCCATTTTGGGTTCTGATCTCTTCTCCTTCCTGCCTCTTTCTCTCTGCCCATCAACAGTAAAAAGCCGCTTTGCAGAATTTAGAAGCGCACTGAACTTTTGAACTTGTATCAATGGTTGGTTATCCAAATTTCTAGGAGGGCAATTGCTATTTAAAATACTCCTATTGTTCTTTTTGCAGTCTTAGCCCAGATAAAGTGATCATTAGTAGTGGTGTGAATCTCTTTGGTACTTTCCTGTGAATGTATTGGGAAATACATATTAAATACATTACATCCACATGTGTAATATGAATTTAATCTCCAAGTCACTAACTCCCAGGTCTACCTCCTGCTTCCCCTGAGGTGGGAAGCCTTGTAAGCTAATCAGTGATAGCACATAAGCTTCAGCCCTGAAGCATACTGTTCATTTTATTACTTGTGCTGTGTTAAAAAATGGAGGATGCTGCTGGATAGTAAAATGCATGGAAGAAGAAACATTTGGCAATGGAAGAAAGCTTCAGTAATGCTCAGACATGACAGTGCAAGACCATCCTGCAATCACTCATTACATGTGCCTGGTCAACTCACAGCTGAATGATTTGGGAAAGAATCAGAAGACAAATTTTAATATATAAATAAATATATATATATGTAGGGAGAGATGTGTGAGAGCTCTAATTGCCTTCATGGAGCTCATTGGAGGGTTCTCAAGGGGTTGTGCTATGGCTGCCCTCTGGCCCTGAGCCAGTACATTGAAAAATTGTACCTGCCTGGTCTCAGTGATCTAGGTAATAAAATGTTGATTGTACCTTTTCCTTTAAATGCACTCCTGATAATGTTTGGTCTAGTTACAAAGAGATTCATCATTTGTATTCCTTTCTCAAAATGTAGGGGGTTACCCTGTTGCATACCTTAGCATTCTGCTGAGGCTTTAGCACTGTTGGCAGCTGGCTGCTGAAAGATTTTCCTTAGAAAAGAGTGGAGTAAGAAAATATCTTTTGTGAGTGGGGGAGGGGAAAGTGGGATCCATAGCAGAGAGAGATGTTCTAAATAGCAGAAATTAGAAATAAATTATTCAAAAACAGTAGTATTTTTATGGCACTGTAACCTGTACTCCTGCTGGGGCTTCTTAGAAAAGCCTAGAAAATAACAAAAGATGTGGGATGCAAAATGACAAAGGTCAGACACAAAGTTCGCTACTGAGATGGAAAGCTAGGCTTGGAGATTAACTTGCTCTTTGAAACCTCTTTCTTCTTACAGAAATAACAGTAGCACAGGCTCAGTGGCCCTTACCCTTACTGAAACAGAGTGAGTTAGAGCACATCAGGGACTTTCAGTAGCTTTCCAAGCATACCCGTGTCAATACAAATTAGCCACTAATTACTCCAAAACACTGACTTTCTATATCAAAAACTGTGTGGGAGTTCAGTTAACTCGTGCCCCTGTGATTGTAGTAATGATGTCTCAATTACATGTGTACGTGTGTCTGAGAGATGCATGAACACCCATTAATGTGCCTACGCACTTTCTTGTGTTTATATACAAACAGCATACATTTTTTCCTGCACTTGTCAGTGGTTCATTTGTTAGCTGGTCATTTTACCTTCTCCTATGTCAGTATTCAGCTGATATTCCAATTGGGGCCTTTTTTGTCTCAGTTAGAAATGTAAAACCAAGTGCCTGAGTATGTGAAATGTACTGGGACTCTACAGGTGTGACATGAAATGCTACTCTTTATATTTCACATTATTTGCAGTAGAAAGTCTCCAGATTCCAGTGGTGTGGGCAACTTCAAGTGAAATGATTTCACTCTCTCCTGGGACAGGAATTTTGTGTTTCCCTTGAACAAGCCAGTAGAGATAGTAACAGAGTGGATGCTGATCCTATACCTCCAGTGTAACCGATCGTAAGTAGAAAGGTGGGCACATGCTTGATGAGAAAAAGAAGTGGTTATGAGGGTGCTTGGTTGACTTTCCCAAACTTCCAACCCTGATCACTGCATAAACCTATGATCAAGCACAGCCCCATTGGTCTAGTTCCCAACCTTCTGGATCTGATCTACATGTAATAGAATCTGGAGTGCTTTCCCAGACTCTTTGTTGCACTATGTTGCTGCATGGAATTGAGCATCCTCACATCTAAAGACTCCAGAGGAAAAGCTTTTTAAAGCAGGTTTCTTCATGCAAAGTTATGTAAAAGGCCAAGCAGCCCAACCAGAGATGGTGAGGCTGTGCAGATATTGGGTATGACCCAATGAGCTGTCCTGGGACAATTTCAGTACTATAGTGCATTATTGCTTTCTTCTTTGAGAACTAAAGACATATTTTTACTTTCCTCTTGCATACTGGAAGAGAAAAGGCTGGTGATGTTGTTGTGAAGTGTACATCATCTAATCCTGTTCTGCAAAAGAAGCAATAGTTTGTATGATGTAGGATATGCTTGATGTCTGTTCTTGTGTAACACAATGCTCTGCTAAAATCCATGGACTTCTATGGGTTTAAAATTTGCTTGAGTTTGGCTGCAAAATCTCTCAAAGCTGGATTGCTGAACAGCAAAAAATTTTGAAATTAAAAAAAAATTAAATGGCAAATAGTAGATATGTATACAGATGTTCTCATTTTCCTTAACTGCCATAAGGCTATGAAACTCAGTCCTTTTTTTTGTAGTGCATATAGTAGCAAAATAATTCTAGATACAAAACATGAACAGTAATGTATTCCTCTAGTACAGTGACTATGTGAAAGAAATTAGGGAGTTTTACACTATTATGAATTGTTTGAATTTAGTGGTAAAATTTAACTTGAGCTAAGGCCCTAGTAGGTGAATTGAAATGCGTCTTCCCCCAATCATATTCCTAATAAATTGTTCTTTTCTACATTCTCTTCTATGACTCAGTGTCTCTAAGATGTGGTTTCAGGTGGTGCCTCTGATTGCTTTGCTGATGCTTTCCTTAAAATGAGGAAATTAAAAAAAAGAAAAGTTAATCTCCATATGTAGGTATCTTAACATTTTTTAATATATTTTAATTAAAAGTGCATACCCAGTGTTAATTTTAGATGAATGATTGTATAGTGACAGACAGCTGAGGGGACATGCACTTGGCTGTATTCCATTAAGACTGCATGACTTGTAATTAGAAATGAGCTAATGCCAAAGCTGATCTTTTCTGAAGTCTAAGTGTCTTCAGAGAGGAAGAGACTGTGTTTTAATTAGAAATAGAGTGGCCAGTAGCAAAGTTCAGGTCCTCTATGTAGTGAAGCAGCATACCACTCAGCAAAACCACAAAGTAGAATTAAGTTTTGCCATCCTGACCGCAGCAATTTATGTGACTTTAAACAGATTTTGAATTTAGTGGGCTCTAAAAACATACTTAATAAAAATATACAGTTTGGAAATAAATGTATTTTTGCTGACTTTGGATATTAGATTTTACAACTTGGGCTGTACTTTTTATTAAGCATAATTTAAAACTATATGATATTGAAACTTTTTTTTCCCCTAGGATTTAATAATACCCAACATTTTCATTAGGTTTTAACAAAGTCTTTAGAATTCCTCATCCTCCTTTTTAAAATCTGAATCACCTGATACTTTTCCAGCAATGAATTTCATGGGCTCTGGGCAATAAATAGGGCATGAGTTATCTATTGTAAGAATGTGAATTAAAACTCTTGTGATTTTGAGTGCCTGTGGAAGTGGAAGACACCCAAATCATTCTTACATCAAGGATTGCAATGACAGTAGACTCTGGTGGTGCTGATAAACTCCTTATGGTCTCCTGAATGCATACTTATTCTTGTTTCTCTTCCGATGAATGCCATTATAATAAACCCTTTTGTTTACAACCTCCCTTCTAATCCAGAAAACTTGTGAATGCATTCAGCATATTATAGAGAGGGACATAGTCATCTGTTCATCTGTCACTGAAGTGCAATCACCTCTGAAGTGAAACATGGTTCTTACATTAAAGTACTGTCGGAGCACTTCCTTTTTTTTTTTTTTTAATCTCTCAAGATTAAACCTCACCATAAATCAAGATTTACCTTTTCCCTTTTTCTTTCTTCCTGTGACTTCTTATACTGGAACCAAAGTAGTTCTCTGTCCTTTGTCAGTGCCTATTTTTGAAAAGAGACTTTGAGTTAATAGTGAACATGTTGTTTTGAACTTCAGCAAAGGATCTGAGTTTGCCATTAAATTTATGCTGCCAGTAGACACAGAGGGGCAGCAAAAATGCCAGACAGTCCAGACCTTAATATGTTTTCCATGGCTGGAGGTGGCGTGACAGTCCTCTAGTCATTTGACCATGAATTTAAAAATATTTACCTGAAGCCAAAACCCACCACCATATAGATTTCTCACTGTGCTGCAAGATTTAAGCCACCAAGGCTATAATTTTATTAAGGTGTCTTAGAGAGAAGCATTCCTTTGTAAACAGCCCTTGTCTTTTGAAAAGACCTTTCTCAACTTCTATAATTTTTTTGTGCACTGATGACAGAGCAGCCATTAAATCTGGGCAGAGATAAGGCCAGATGATAAATTCTTTTTCTCCTGACCTCTTAAATCAATTGGCAGAACTATACCCTGCTTGGTGTTACAGTGTGCCATTTTTAATTTGCTACTACTGCAGCACAAACTGCAGCACAAACTGCTAAATAATTTTAGCACTTTAATGCTTGCTCTCTGATCCAGTTTGCAAAACAACTCCTGGGTAAAAGCAATGCAATAGGTGGCTATATTTATTGGCCTTATACCAACAACTGGCAACAAGAAAATCATAACCGATGCCAGTATTAGTGCTATTACATCTAGGTACTAGAGAAAAAGGTAGTTGTGTTTGTAGTAAGATTTGTATCAATTCACACTATGCTATTAATATTTAGTTTGACTGTAAAAAGTCCCTTGCTGCTATTTAGGGAAGAGAGGCCGAGATATCTCAAGTTTTAGTAGTCCTAGTTTGCCCAGGGCAAAGAAATCTGATTTTCAACTGGCATAGTTGTAGGTAAGGTTTCAAGAGGACTACATGATCTCATTCTCTTGAGGAGTTTGTGGAAGAAATCTTCACTGATCTATTTTCAGAGTTCTTCTCTCATTTTCCTATTAGTATTTGGAAAGGGCTAATGAAAGTTTCTGAGTGGAGGAATTTGTTTTTCTGTATATAAGGAGTTCAAAAGGTGTCACTTTGCTGACTTTGCCACCTTACTTCTGCCTCCTGGGAACAACTTATAATGCCATTGTATTTTCATAGTAGCTCAATCCCCTCAGCTCCTTGACCTGTTTGTATGGTTGTTGCAGGGTCCGTAGGATTACATGTAAGAATGGATCATGGACATATTTTGAAGTCTAGTGTGGAAGGATGGCCATAGCAGTCTTCATAGAGGAGCCAGACTTCCACTGCAAGAGGATGAGACTTTAAACCAGATGAGAAACCAAAACCAAAGAAAATTGAAAAGAGAAGACATAAATATTTCATCCCTGTCATATTTATTCCTTCAATTTTTTTTAAGAAAAGGTCTGCTGTAATTTTTGTCTTTCAAATGAAGTGCTTGTAACACCATGGGAAACTTCAGCTTAATGCAAGAAAATCAGAGCGGGAAGGAGAAATGAAGGAGTCTGGGCAGCACAGGAATGATAAGCTTTGGGATGCAGTGGAGAGTCAGCAATCTGAAGCTACAAAGGAGAGCAGTTGAGCAGTGTGCAGGTACTTAAGAAGGTATTGTATTCATGCAGAACCAGGCAAGATTATATAAATAAATAGATAAGTAATTCTCTTCACATGAGGAGTGAAGGTATAGGAAGTGATGGCCTTGAACTGAGCTGAAGAGAATCAGCTTTGAGAAGATCACTTTGAGGCAAATCCCCAAAGGAGCCATCACTGTAAGAAAAACATCTTAAGATCTTTGTGTCAAAACAAAAAAGTTACTACATGCACAATTGTGTAAGCAGTTATGTTTTGTCGTTTTTGAAACTGATACTAGCTCTCACATATATTTACAAGTTGTATCTTCTTATGGATTAACATTAAAGTTAATTAACCATGAAGCACAACCTGTTATGTTAACAAAATGCTGGAGTGATGTCCCACTTCTGGCTTTGGGGATATCTTTAAATTTACAAAAACATCAGGTTTATTATATCACCTGTGTCTGCATGGCTTATACAACTTTGGTTGTATGAGAGAGAAAAAATAAACCTTCATTATGGCTGAGTGTTTTGCATTTGTATGTTCCATATGATAAATTCTAAATGTAGAATTATTTGGTTGAACAGAGACTGTGACTCATTTTCTGGCTGAAAATATACTTTAGGGATTTTAACAAAGAGGCCAGTGTCTACAAGGTGAGTCCGTGCAGCCCTCTGAGGTGCAGTAGTTCTCCTGTTTCCTGTGCTTTATTGTATATCTCTCTATATGATATCTCTCTCGATGTTCCCTCATATAATTTTATTCTTATTATATATAAATGTCTATATTTTGTATAGATATATAACATATAATTGGTATTTATCTGTATAAAATCTCTGTGTAGATTATCTCAATATATGGACTGTGCACAAATTACCCATGGTTTTCTATATGTCATATAGTATAAATAGTGTCTATATAAATACATGCATATATAGTATCTGAATATAGTCCTGGGCAACTGGCTTTAGGAGACCTTGCCTGAGCAGGGAAATTGGACCAGATGACCAAGATAAAATTATTCTCTTCTGCCTTGGCCGGTCATTCTGTGGCTAAAGAAAACCTTTGTTTTTCAGTTAATAGTGGACTAATGCTGTAAAGTAAGGAGACGACTGTAAACTAAAATTAAAAACTCACAGTGTTTTTGAAGATGGTTTTAAGAAAGAGGTAATTTTCTTATTATTTTGGCCCAACTCACTATTAATTTTTACAGTTTTGGACTCCTATTTCCTTTTGTTTTCTGGCTTATCTTTTCCTATCAGCAATCCTTTTCTGTTCTAAATTCCTAGAGGTGGGTGGAAGAAGGGAAGCAGAAAACACAACAGTTTGCTGTAGCACCAAAGTTAGTGAATCCCTTTTCTCTCCACAGACATTTTTGTAGGCCTTACAAGAAATGTTTTGCTGTGCAAACACTTAGGAGAACAGACAAACTGCAGCTAAAACATTCTGTAGCAGGAAATCAGGGACATTAAAACTGAGACAATATAATTTCCATGCCAGTGACATTATTGCTCCATCGTTTTCTTTCCCCATCTATCCATGCACTTCAGGAACAATGAGAATGAAAATTCAACAGCTTATGTATTCTTGTACTGATTCACCAAAACTTATTCCTCTTTACTCACACTGCTTTTAATATGAAATACCTGTCTTTTGCTACATTTCATTTCTTTTAGAGTAGGTTTTTGTTTTGACTTAAATACAAAGAGTGACTGGCTTTTAGATAGATGTTTGAATATGTAAAGCCACAGTCTAGTCTGGATCCACCAGGTGAGTTCACAACACTCTTGTTAAGGAAATGGCCCTCTAAGAAATAAAACACAAACAAATGGAGATGGAGGGCTGCAGTATACTGTTGTTAGGTTAAGTATATGTCTGGTGTTTAAAGTGTCCCACAGGGGAAAAATCTGGGTGGTAAAAAAAGCAATAGAGCTAGTGGGAGAATAGGTGTCTGTGAAGCCATTACAAACTCCAAAACTGTACTAGTAAGGTTTAGGTACAGGTGAAGCTAAAGACATACTTGTCATTATGGTTCAGCCTAGACGTGGGTCTCGTAAATCTCCTTGTTCTTTACCCTTCTGTGTGTCTAATCAGTCATACTGGTCAAAGAAATTATCTGTCTTAAGCATCTCTGCAAAGAGAGACAAAAAGAAACAGGAACTCCCTGTAGTTAAATTGCTAATATTTAATTCCACTTTGAACTTGTTTTCACAAGAAACATACAGGACCCACTGGGATGTTTGAGAGTATCAACAATGTATTCTGTTTTGTCAATTTAATTGTGTATTCTCTGTTATTTTTAGTCTTCAATTTGAACTGTAATTCAAAAAGGTGTTGATGCAAGGGAGCACACAGCGATGAGCAATTAAGGGTCATTAACACAGAGTGACTTTGCCTTTGTGATATTTATATCTTTAGTTATTGCTGAAGTTCAGAAAACCCTTGCTTTCTATCCTGGTTTTCAGACAGGTGGCAGACTGATTGTTTTCCTTGGGAATTTAACCCAGAGAATGGCTTAGGACAGGGCAGAGGAAACTCAGGAAGGACAAGGTCTGCTTCAGGTTACTTGCAAGAAAGGACTGAGGGAAACAATGAACATGCTGAAGGAAATCATGGGCAAATAAAATCCCTGAAAGCACCGACATGTCCCGTGCAGAAGGGAAGAAACTGCTCATTCGCTGTATTTTGTGTGTTTCCTTTCAAGTGCTGTAGCTCCAGAACAAATTTAGGGGATGCTTCCTAAAAATACTTTTCAAGAGTAGTACTTGTGTCCTGAGGGTGTAGATAGAATGTATTCTACACAAAAGATCTAAAAGCATATGGATCTGTTGTGTTAGTCCCCATACTGTTGTCTGTACAGTTCCCAAATGAAAGATCACAGCCTACACTAGGACTAAATCACAGGCTGCTTTATTTTTTTTAATAGAAATCTGTTTAATAGCAGCAATTTACTGTCAATAGCAAGTAGGAGTAAATTTGAAGATAATTTCCTGAAATAGGCTCTTACAGATGACACAGTTTCATATACAAGAGCCATTGCAATTTGTAAGAACATCCTTAAAATGTTCTGTAAAGTATCTTAAAATATCAGCATACATTGTAAGGTCCATTGCACACTTCCACAATGCTCTTATAAAAGCATTTATCTACCTAATCTTCTTAGTTCTTCTTACAAATGATTCTTACTGTCAGAAGATGGATACCTCGGGCTTTATCTCATTATCTTTTATAGCTGGGTTAAAAAAACCCCAAACAACAACACCAAAACCCTACCTTTTTTTTTTGTTGGGTAGCCATAGCCATGTGTCTCATCTTTGTGTTGCATCAGCATTCTTAATTATCAGCCTGTTCTTCCCAAAGATAAGTCCTGAAAGAGGCTAATGTGAGCTGATTCTACTGTTTATTTCAATTGTTTTATCCCATGTTGCTTTACTGTTGATTCTTCAGCACTGAAGTTGCTGCATATGATTTAAAGTAAACTTGCAAGGTAGGGCCTGTGAATCTTTCCAAATCGCATCATGGTTTGTAATTTCACTGTTTTCAAGGGGAAAATAGTTTGGACTCTTGTGTTCTTTCAGGTTCTGAATCTCTGAAGTTCAGCTAGCACACATTCTCCCAATGTGCTTCTTGGCTAAGGATGTTGAGGATATTTTGATGGTACAGTGATCAAGAGAATAACACATACTTGCATCAATTAAGAGTGAAGTTCTGTGAAAACACCATGTCCAGAAGACTAGAGAACTGGTAAGTTGTTGTAGATACAGTAAGAGAGAGACAGCAATCTTAATATAAGAAAGACAAATACTGTATTTAGTCTTCATTTTCATCTGGGGTAACACTAGAAATAATATGCCTGATCAATGCAAGCTTGAAATCCAAGGGCAGTGGATAAATATGCACTGATTGGACTGACAGTGAATTCATTTTAAGATAGGAAGGGTAAATTTAAAATTAGAAGAGAGCTGGAAATAGTAAGTAGCAAAAAGTGCATTTCATTTGAGGGCCTAGATCCTGCAAATCATTAAAAAAATGTACCAGGAAGGAAGTTTACAGCATGCTCCTTTAAAGTAAGAGTAGAAAAGTTTACTAATGGCAGAAATAGAAGCTGCAGCTGTGAACATGTTCTAAAGAGTGTTAGATAAGCACTTGAGGGGAAAACCACTACAGGTTACAAATGCTACACTTAATTGGCTATATGCCTTCTTCCATCCTGAAATGTCACTATGCAACCAATGTCAGCTTCTCCACTCATCTTCTCTCCTGGGGATAATAAACACAGCCTTTGTACATGTCAAAATTGTGCTCCTTATATTGCTGTTCAAAATAAATCTGCACATTCAGTTTCACTTTCTTTCCCATTTGTTTTTGTTAAGCCCCCATGTAATCCTTCTGTTCACGGAATGTCAAATTCCTGGTGGATTTTTTTTTTTTTTTTTTACATATCATACATGTAAAATTAAGACATGTTTTCAGGTAATATGAATATGCCTCCTGAGGTCTGTCACCTATCTCTACCTTCTCAAAAGCACAAGGTCAAGGACATGTGATTATCTCAGATCCACAGCATACACTTCATTCATGGCATATCACTACTGTGATTACAATGCTTCAGGTATCACAAAAGAATCAAACTAAAAAGGTGAGTAGCCTAACTCCTCAGCTCTGTGAGATGAAGCCATCAACCTACATGCAAGCAATATTTTTATTTTGAAAAACACTATTAGTGGCATTAGGGATTATAATGTTGAAGTGAACCACATCTTAATGTGGTTTGGGTTTTTTTAGACACTGGAAGTGAGATCTGTGTGTATTTTTTCATGAATAATGGTAAATTAGAGCATCAGTACACAAAAAACCACAAACTCATCTATACAATGATAAGTTTTCAAGGGGAATCCACTTAGATGTGTGGGAACCCTTCAAGAGGAAGTTTATTACTTAGGAAGAGTATGGCCAACTAGCCAAGAAGTTTGGATTGTTTTCCCACTGTCTGACATTGTTGAGTCAGGAACAAATAAAGTGACATGGACTCTAGGTCAGAAGGCTAAGAGGCTAAAAAGCGCCAGTTTATTGGAAATCCTTCTTTTGTACCCTGGTCCAATACACATGGCCCTGATTGGTCATTTAATCAATACATTTCACATGATTAGCTAATTAAGACACCCTTTGGGGTAAATATCTTATGAGGAAAATAATTTATTGCAAACACCACCTGCAGATAGTTTACAATTCTTTCTCTCCAGCTCTTTAAAATTTCCCAGACCAATTAACGGGAAAGTTTATCTGCCTTTCTCTCTCTCTGACCAGGCTGTCATATCCACAACTGACCCTGAGTTTGTCAGCAGGGAATAACTTTCTCAGGATCACTGTATGTATCCAGTTGTTTAGAGGAGCAGCTACACCCCTGATGTCTGTGAAATGATGCTTCACATGAGCAGGCTTCACTATCAGACAGCAATTCTTTACAGTAGTACTGCTTCCTTCCTTCTCTGGCAGTCTAGTTGGCACTTTGGCTTTCCTGCTGCTGAATACTTAAAATATTTGTGTTGTTAGTTTACAAAGCATCAAACTCTTATTACCATATAAAGGCTGCTAGCAACACTCCTGAAGTGTTTTAGCAGCTGAATTTCAGACCTCATCTTTAATCCATAATTGCTGTGGTGACTGCTCTAGACAGACTCTTTTTCCTCCTTGTACAAAGCCCAGAGTATTTTTCAAGGATACTCTGCACCTGGGCTTTCTCAGATAGAGTTCTTAGAGAGGATGTGGTGAATTACAGTTACAACAGTGGTAACACCATCTTTACAAAATCGAGTTTGCCTAATGTTCCAAAATACTAACAATATATGTTTGAAAAGTGCATCGGGCACTATTTATTATTGTGAAGTCTGCACATTAAATTTCATTGTAATGATCAGAGGCTGCCTTTCGTTTAAAAAAAGCTGGATAAATACTGAGGTGTGCAATCAAACACTTTGAGCATGGGACTGCCTCAGCTCTGCCTCCCCCCTGCCTTGCTGAAACTTGTGACAAGGCTTGCTGTGGGAGTGGAAAGGGTACCCAAGCATCCTAGAAGGAGTTTAAGAGGGAGATTTGTGAGATACAGTTCTTCACTCTCCCTCCCTCATTCTTACACTTGTGACTTGATATGAACCTTTGGAGGCAATGGTAAACCAATGCTCTTTCCTAATCTAAAGGTGATTGTTGCCCTTTTTCTTTTGGAATAAAGGGTTCTCTTTAAGAGTCTGAGGAGTTCTGGCAATTCAAGTCAAACTGAGTCTTCCTGTACCACAGCAGCTCAGAGCCAGGCGGAGGCTGCATGGCTATGGTCCTCTGAGCAGCATAACTGCAGTGACTGCTGTGGCATTGACAAAATGAGAATCTGGAGTCAAGGTTGTGGTTTTAATCCTCTTGGATGCTTGCCCACACAGCAGTTATTTAAATATAATTCTCATAACTTATTTGTGTATAATTAATGTAATAATGTATTAAGGACAACTTTTATGGTTTATTTAAAAAAATGTCCTCAGTTAAGACATCTTAGTACATACTATTTCATTAACATGTATATTTCGGTATTCAAAGCCTTCTGTGGGTCTAACTGATCAAAAACCATAAAAAATTTATAAAGTAAAAACAGTCCCTTGGCCTAAACTTACACTACTTTTAATTCAATTTTAATTATTAATATTATGGTTGCTCTTTTCATTTTTGTATTTTAGACTTTGTAGAATCTAGACTTGGTCTTGGTTTTCTGTCCTGGATCAAAAAGTTTAGCATTTTCAGCTGTTCCTTTACCCTTATTTCACCACTTTCCCTTGTGCTGGATTAGAAAGCAGAACTTGAAGCAGACAAAATAATGCCTGAGGGGAGGGTATTTCCTATTATGGATTATCAAGGTACTATCCTTATTTTTGAGCTGTGATTTTGTGCAGTGTGAGATAGAAATGAACCAGTGTTTTGGATTGCTATTTTCTTTGAATCAGTCATTTCATTACCTATTTATTCAGCTTTTGAGCAGGGCATACCTTTTAGAGCGCAGTCATCATCTGTTGCACCTTACTGCTGAGTGGCCAAGATTGGCACACTAGTAATGCTTCTCTGAAAGGAAACACCATCCCCCGAGCAATGAGTTTTTTTTTGCAGTGGCTTAGGAGTCTTTTGAATTTTATTTGACCCCCTAATATTTTGAAAGGGAAAGAATTCAAGACAAAGCAACAGACAACCTTAAAAGATACAACACATGGAATTGTAAAATGGGTTCTATTTTTAACTTATCGCCTATCCAAAGATGCCGAATTTCATCCTATGGTTGTTTTTGCCAGGATACTTGAAGCATGCCCTTAGCACATCCCTTTTTCTGGCTCTGTCTGGAGGAGAGATGTAGGTACACACACATATGTACACACTGTGCATTTTCAGAACTTCTGGTTATTCCTTTTGTCTAATTACAGATAGATCAAGCAAGTTGCCTGAGGGGGAGAAACAGAATAAAAAGGAGAGGACAAAAAATAGTATAAAGAGGCTATTCTATTTTAAGGCTTAGAGTTATCACTAGATCACCTAGTTTAAGTTTTGAAATGCAGGCCCAATAAATGTGTTCAGTTTCTTTTTTCTTAGTGCCAAATGCTTGTGTGAGGTGGGTCTGGACCAGAAAGGCTGGTGTTCACATGACTTACAGATTTTTCTGTCTCTTTTCTGGGGAAACCAGGGTGACAATAGTTCATTAAGATCTTTTACAGAGTACTAAGTACTCTTCAGAGAGCTTGGATCTGCTTGAAGTAGCTCTTGTTAAATCTATGAGCTTTTTTGCTTTTCCATCTTACTTGTTAGAATTATTTTTTTCTGTGTGAAAAGTTTATTACGTCTTTGATTGAAAGCTGTTTATTAAAAAAATAAGTGAAAAAATTGAGATTTTTCTAAAAGCACTGGGGGGAAAATATCTGATCAGTCTTCTTAGTCACTGTTTGTAGTTTTACTTTCCATGAAAAGCAGTATTGTGCAGCAAATATTCTGACAGCCACTGACTTTTACTGTGCCACTTTGGCAAAGCAAGGGAATTATATCTTTATGTCTCATTCATAGTATGAAATAATATTACACACACATATATAGAGAGAGGAAAAAATGTAATAAAAAGTAATAAAGGAAGAAGAATATTTAGTAATGGTCAATCTGCATCTGTTTTCTGCAGTATGTTTTTGCTGAAATTTCTGACATCAAAGGTTTTCCTTGGGGCTCAATACCCTGGGAAATATCTAGCTGCAAATTCTTCACTGCCTTTGTATTATAACCCATATATAATAATATATGGGGATATGATAGTGCAGTAAAACTCATGGTATAGATAATTTTAAATGGCATCATGTTACTTTTAAGAATTGTAAGTAAACAGCAATAAGTAATAGGCAATAAAAATAAATAATGATGGATTTTGGCCATCTAATATCTGTTTACTGATAGGCACCATAGTGAGTCCAGAAAAAGATGAAACATAAAATGTGCAGATATTATGGCTTCTTTTCTGTGCTGTGTTCTAGTGATATAAATAGTCTATTCCTATCTGAGTTACTATTTAAATACAGAAAGAAAAGAAACAGAAAAATCACCCTCTCTCTACTTACTGTATGTGAAATTTCTGTGTTGCAATGACCTGGAGAAAACTGAAATGCCACTAGCACTCAGTAAAATTCACTTGCTTTTTGCCATTAGTAATCATGATCATATATATATGCTATAATGAGGATATATTTTACAATTTGGCTGCTTTCTTCTCTGTGTCATTTCTACACTAACTTCTCTATGCTCCCTATGTAGCAAAAAAAAAAAAAAATAAATACTATCCCATGACTGCTTATCCTCTTCTGTTTAGAAGCATCAGGCTACTCAGCTGAGTCCTCTGAGGATTTTGTAGTCTTCTGAGGAAATTAGGTGTATGAAACAGCTTTTTTTCTGGAAGGAGAATGATAGAAATATATCAGATTTTTTTTTTCTGCCCACTTTTTAGGAATGAACTAATGAAAGCAAATAGAACCTCTCTGTTATTATACCACTCTCTATTTTCTCTCTGGTCTGGAAGGGAGCCTTTCCGTAGATTTCAGGTGGTTTGGGTCTGAGCTGATGGCTACAAGCCCCCAAAGTTTCACTTGTCTCTGACATCAGCACTTCTGATGACAACATGTCACCATGAATGTCCCCACTAGTGCTTAAATTTCCAGCTGCTTATTAACAGTGTGACAATTGTTGATTGTGTATGTGTGGTAAATGGTTCAATATGCAATTACTAAATCAACAAAAGTGATTGTTATGAAGTTCTTAATTTTATAGGCTTAAGATGAAGATATAGATGCAGATAAGAAAAAAAAAAAAGGGAGAGAGAGAAATAAAAGCTTTCTGCAATGTCAACAGCCACTAGAAACATTTTATATATCACAGCCATCTTGCCCAAGGCACCGCAGGAGGCATTGACCCATTACCAATGAGATCATGTGTACAGCATTCAAGAATTCATGATGGAAAATGTCTTTGCTTCCTTCATGCTGCTTTATTTCCTAGTTTCTCCTTAAAAATAGCAGAAAAAACAAAAAGGACAAAAAAAGCCTCCTTATTTTATATCTTTGCTTTTCATTTTTATTTGTGCCTCAGTCCTCTGTGGGAAGTAGCTAATTTTCTTTACTACCAGCCCTTTATGGTAATCCAGAGCTCAGCAGTGCAAATATCCCAAAGGGTGAGGAAGTTGGAACTGCTCTTCTGAGGACAGATCAGGAGAGGTTTCTTGCAGAAGGCAGAACATCATCTGAGGTTGCAGACACCATTTGTTTTCCTCCCACAAGTCAAACTGAGCTGCTGGTTTTGACCCAGTGATAAACCCAGCTCTTCCCATCCTTGTTCAACATTATGTGTACTGCCAGGGCAATTAGAACTTAACTAATGAAGGCATTCTTGATTCTTCACTCTGTGGCTTAATCCTGATGCCATTAAAATGTTTTCTGAGGACAGGGCTAGATCCCTTATTTGGTTCACTGTCACTCAGCTCCCCTCAGAGGAAATAAAGAGTTATTTGATATTTGTTCTTATTAGACAGCAAATCTTAAAATTATATATCTTCTGCACATTTGGGCAGTTTGTGAAATTAGGCAACGGGAATGGTACAGGACTCATATCCTTATACCAAAGCTTCTACAACAATTTGAACCCCAAATCTTCTGTCCTTTCCTTCTATCAGCTTAAGGCTTTCAAAGGTTGTGAATGAACATTGAAAAATTAAACAAAAAAAAAAAAGAAAAGGAGAAACTTGCTTTTCTTAATGTGTTTGAAGTAATAGTTTAATGTTTATCCATTTGGTACATATAAGCCTGAAGAATATGTAGCAATTAAGAATCAGTTGTACTGTGTGGTACCAAACACTGCACTATTTAGCCTTTCATTTAGACTGGAGGAGTTCAAAACAACTTACACTGTTTATGTGGTTCATTTCTTTCCTAAACTCTTCCATCCTCTTTTTTACTGTGCATGAAGTCCTGTTCTGTGAACCACAGCCCTAATTAATCTGAATATGTCAGTTCATCAAATAAAGTGCCAGGTCCTGAGCAAAAAGGGTCAGAAACGGGCCATGTGAGTAATGCCTTGATACCACTATCTACTATCTGGCCCTGATTTTCTGTTGGTGAAGTCATTCAACAGTCAAAATATTTGCCATGAAAAAAGCATATAAATAGAAATATATATGTACATATGTCTATATATATATATATGAACAGAATAATCATGTTATCCAAGTTGTTTATCCACATGTCTTGAAGATACACATAGACCTGATGATCCTGATGAGTCCCTTTCAACTCAGCATATTCTATGATTAATGACCCGACCCCTTAGGATTTCAGCTTTAGCCCATCCTACAGAGAGGTGGCCATTGTCACCAGCGTGGGCCATGCACTGGGAATGTGCAGGTAGCCAAGTGCAGAAGCAGGGCTGCTGTGTCTGTTCTTGCGCTTTAGCACAGATAGAGGCAGGAAGCTCAGAAGGGCTGGTGGATGGGATTTCCTCCCCTGCTCTTCTTCACAAGCCACCCTCCAGCCTGTGCTTCTTCTCTCAGCCCCAGGTACAGACACTGTCAGTGCCTGCCCACACCCCTGCAGTTCACACCAGAGGAGCACAATCTGCTGCCCCCTTCATGGTTTCTGTCAAAACCATTTGGCTTTGGTTTGGGCTGTAAGCTCTGGCTCCTGCTAGGAGGTGGAGATAGACTCTTCCCACTACGCTGCTTGTTCATCTTCTGCAGGGACATTCACAGCCCTTGGTTTGAGTTTTGAATTCAGCCCCATTCAAAAAAGTAGTGTTTTTTTCTTGAGAAGGATAAACCTTTTAATGACCTGTAAAATCCAATAAAAATCAGAAGCAGTCTGTGAAGGGATATAAGTATATCCCCCAAACACCACAAGTTGGCCAGCCTTTAGTGTAGCTATTTTTTGTTGGTTTTATAAGAGCCTCTTGAAAATTCAGTCTCATCCATTTTGTGGGGATTTTGTATGTAAAATTGTGCATCCCTTTGGAATTCTGAGGCATACATTTTTAATTTTCTAATTGATTTGGACTACATTTTTTTAATATAAAGTTCTTACCATTGTAGGTTTTTGTGATCATATTGGCAGCGCTGGCTGCATCATCCACTGGCGGTTTTACAAAACGCTAACCCAAGTGTGCAGTTAAAGTATTTTCCTGTAGAAACAAGCCTGTGTGTGTTCAGTGGCACTTATTAAAGCAGGTTGCTGTGCTGATTGATCTGTGAGGTGCTCAAGGTATTTCTTCATCAGTGCTGACTCAGGGGCTCTTGGGCAGTACACGTCTTCCTCCCTCTGTCCACTGAGAGCCAGTGAAGGCTGCTCTGTCCTTCCCTGTCCTCCTGAGCTGGTGTCTGACTGCAGGCGCCTGAAATTCTGAGCCAGTGTGAGAGTACAAGTTGTTTCTGCTGCCTGAGACTGAGCAGTGGGATGTTTTATGTGTTCCTTGGGCTGACTGGCAGTGTCTGCAGCTCGTCTTTTCCTCCTTGTCTCCTCCTCCTCGTACTTGCATGGGCTGGAAGATGGGACTGCCAGAGTTTGCCTCATGGGGCTGACTGAGCCATAAGACAGATTGTGCTGTGGGAAATAAGAAATAGGCCTAAAGAAATGAATTGAGGTTTTACCAGAGCACTTGTTAAGTGGGTCATGAATCAAACACAACAGGGTCTACTGGCCATTCTTTTTTTTTCCTTGTGGTTAGAGGCTGCCCTTTAGTTCTTCAGGTAAGTTACATATCAGAGGCTGAACAGGTGTGGAGGATGAGACAGAAATTACCTTATCCAAATTCTCTATTTAACACCTGAAGCTTAAACTATTAGTTATCAAAGAGAGATGGCTGTGGTCAGAGGCTGAATCTAAGAAAGCAGGTGCTGAAAGCCATGTGTATTGAGAAAATCTTCATTTCAGCATGGATTAGACTGAAAATGAAGCAGTCAAGCAAAGCTCTGGAACTACTTGCAGGGGTGAAAATGGTCACTGGCAGTGGAGTGTTGTAGCCTCATGAGAGCAGACCTGGCATCCTCTCATTGCCGGTCCATTTGGTTAGCACTTCCACTGTAGGTCTAACTTTAGATCTCCATCAGATAAACCAAACTATTTAGCAACTTGAGGCCAGAATGGTCGAGCTCTGTAATGAGCTTAAGCAATCAATCAAAAATTTAGAGCATTGTGGTTTGATTTTGCTTGATTTTTTTCCCCCCTTGTTAATTATGTTACCTGTCAGACTATTGACTTCATCTGGAATCAGAGGAGACGCCCATAATTTAAGGCTAAAAGATGAGGGTGAACCTTCTTTGCAACTTCTTTCCACTTTCCCAGGAAACATTCTTTTAAGTGTGAAATTTCTCAGTCTCTCTGTCTAAACCTATAGTAGTCTTTTAATTTTAAAAAAATGTATGTACTTCACCAAAGAAAAGTATTCAGAATTATGTATTTTTTCTGGGAAGAAGTATTAAGTGCTTAATTTTATAATCTAAAAGTGAGCTCAGCCTTTCATAAAGAAAGCTGTGTTTGAACTAGGTGTGGATTTAAAGCAAAAAGAAAGTTCATTCTTCTATTTTTCTCTTTCTTTGAAGCTCGTAGGAAAAGCCACTTCTTGAAATGTGGTCACATAATATCAACCAGTGAAAAGTATTTGCTGGATGACACTAAATATGTAAATTAATCTTGTGATTCAGTCATTTCTGTTCTTATCTGATACCAAAAACTTTTTCTCAGAATCAGTTTGAAAGGGGGTTCTGAATTTTATCTGACTTTTCTTCTTTTATTCTGCACAAAGATTTAAAAAAAAAAAAAAAGCCAAATAGCAAAGATAATACTTCCAAGGTTCTCTTTCAAGTGTGACAAATTTAACTGCTCTGCTACAGAACACAGTGGATGCAAGACATTTCAGAAGCCAGTGCTTAATGAGGTAACCAGTGGCAAACATTAGATAAAAGCCACTGAACGGAGACTGTGCATTTCTGTGGCAAGTGAAAAAGTCTATGGGCTGTCTATTTAGAACTAATTCTTCATTTTTATTTGTAGGTGAAGCAAATGTGGCAATGTTTCTACCTTATTTAAAACCCAGGACTCTGTGTTTATGGGTTAAACGTTGCACCAGAGATGTGTATTTGACCATTACTGAACTGCCACATACGATTTCTTTCTTGGTTAGATTTCATCTTGCTGCTCTGTCTTTTCATCTCTGTAAGAAACTATTGATGTCTTGCTTCTCAGTCCCTGCTTCCCTAAATCTTTGGTTTTCTTTTGTGTTCCCATAGTTACAGATATTAAGTGGGAAATGATGGGAAGAAAACAACTGTAGAAATGTCTGAAGTGTCTTTTTCCAATGCAGGTATTTGACATGAGTGTCCTTCCCCTCTTCCTAGCCCATACAGTGCTGTGGTAGGACTCATTTTTTATCTGCATCTACTGTCATTGCTGTGATTTTTCTTTTGACTTCTGTTTTCATCCCAAAGTGGCAAGTGGCTGTAGTTCATTGCATGCAGTTTCTGGAGTTTGGAAGGAGAGGGGTTTCCTAGAGGCAAGGTCTGCTGTTGATCTTTGCACTGATCTCTGCATTATCCTTTGTTTTTCTCATTTGCAAGTTGTTGATTTCATCATGATGTGGCTTTGTGTATACCTGAATATATCTGGGGCTGGGAGAGAAAGTAAGACAGAAAAAAATTACTTTTCTGACTCATCAGATTTATTTTTGATTTATATTTTTGCAGCTTTCTGGAGCTGATTTGGGGGTGGGGGCATGGAAAGTGTGTGTGTTGACGTTACTACTGTGATGGATACTGCTTAACCTTTTTGTTTGGTTCATGAATTTGAACCAAACGAAGGTTTGGTTCAAGTTTTGTTGAATTTGTTTTCAATTATTTGCTATGCCTCTCCCTTGTGGTCAGCTATATATCATATCACTTAAAGAAAAAAACAAACAATGATGTTGCAAGTGCTGGAATTGTTTCTGTATGACTGCAGCTCTCACTGGAATGAAGGACAAAATCTAGAAGATCCTTTTATTTCCCAATGTTGCTAAATCCTTGCAGCTTTGAAGATGCTAGTGAAGACACTATACTTTTTTGACACAATTGCTGAAGACCTCCTCTTCATTCCTTGAGGAATAATCCAATTACAGAAAATAAGACAGTGAATAAAAGCGGTGAGAGGAGGATTTGGCCAGCTCTAAAACACTGAGACAGATTGTTGAGTGATCTGTGCAATGCTCTTTGGAGAGCATTTAACACAGTTTAATCCCATTTCAGGGTAGTTTACACGTATCTTTATATGCAAAATTTGGGAAAAAAAAGTTCATGGACTCACAAAACAGGGGTAGCTTTGACTGCAATAACAAAAATAATAGAATAATATCTTTGCTGAATTTGTTGCATTATTTGGTGTATTGCAGCTACAGTTATCTTAAAATAGTGTAATTCACTCAAGTCATTAGGTCTACACTGCTATATTTAGTGTGATTCACTTCCAAATACCTGCTATACAGCAGTTCCAGCACCATTATTCAAGTGTGTGTATGAGTGACATGTGTGTTACTGGAGGAGGAATTGCTTACCTTTTTCTAATCCTTGTATCAATTCACAAGGTTAGGAGAGGGAAGAGCCATCAAAAAGTCTTTTCATATGGGTGGCAACCACAGTCTTAAGGACTCTACAATCTGGCTGTGATCATCCAGTTCCCATCAGATGCTGCAAGGCTCAATGACCTTGACGATTTGGCATAGCTCTACTCATCTGATGAACACAGTGAGCTGGCTGCTTGTTGTATCCAGCTTTCAGAAAGGAAACAGAGCTCAAAACTGGTAGTTTGTGATGAAATGGCATAGACTAATATAGCACTCTGGATTAGAGTCACTGTGGTGGGTTAGAATTTTCCAGGATGATGACAGCTAGATGTCAATGCCTTTCTCACTTTCTCTCCTGATGCTGATGTAATGGTACAATGGCCAAAAGAAGGTATTGGTGTAATAGTAGTGTAATAGTACAATGGCCAAAAGAAGGTATTTGCTCCTCCCACATCTGTGCTTCCTGCAGCATTACAGGGTAGGCTAAGAATGCCCTGGGCAGTCCCAGGGGAGAGTGTGCAAGCTCCCCACAGAAATGATTTTGAGTTGTTATGAGAGCCTGTTTTGCCCTTTAAGAAGCATTATAAGTATTTCATAAATTGCAGCATGGCAGTTGTTTTGTCAGCCGGATGGGTAGGTTGGAAGGTGCTTGCTGGTGTCTGCTGGAACAGCAGCCAGGAAAAGAGGTCTTGTCCAGAGGTGTCAGACTCAGAGCATGCTCTGACTCTGCCTTGGAATGTGTGCAGCCCAAGATTCAGTGACTAAGATAGAAAAGACTATTAAAATAAACAGGAAGCACCTCTGAGCTATTATTATGTCATAAATCAGTAAAGAGTTTTCAGCCTTATCCTGTGGTTTATTCGTTGTGTATGTGTATGTGTAGCTATTACTAATTGCACAGGGAGAATGCACATACATTCTCAAGGTATTAATTACCCTGTGCTGGGAGGCCAAAACAAAATTCCATCTGTAGTAGGTTGCTAGCAGCTGAAAGGTACATTTTTATGCTAGACACTCAGATTTCAGGTTTTCAGAATGATGGAGAAGAGGATGCCAACAAATGGTTGTGGCTAATGTCTGTGGCTGTGTGGAGATGCAAGGTAGGGAAGTCAGGAACCTGTAATTACCTTACTGTTTAATGAAAAAATTGTAGTTTTGATTAAATATCCTTTTAGAGACGTGAACTTTTGCTGCTCTGCTTTTTCCTTAACTTTCATCCTCTAAAACAGAACGTCCTTATGCTCTTTTGCTATTAGCTTATGAACAGTATAGTAATGCAGCTCTGTATGTTCAAGCCTGTAGTTTCCTTATAATAATATCTTGTTTTAAAAGCATGAAGACTCCACGCTGTGAAGTTACCAATGGAAATCCAAAATGAGGATAAGCCTGCTGAAGAAGCATATTTGAGCTTATGGAACAAAAATTATGTGCAAATTTAAAACAGAAATTTTTCTCCTGAAGTTCTGTTCTCCTACATGAATTTGAAGAATCAATCTAATCTGGAAACATCTATCATATTATTTATATCCTTTTGATAAACCACCAAAATAACCTTTTAAATTCAGATGGCTTGTGCCTTTAAAAGTCTTCTGAGACTTACCCTAAAAATAGTTTACAAAGCAACAGAGTAAAATTGTTGAGGAATTGCACTCAAATGCATTAGAGAGTCTATTCCTGTGGCACTTAAACCAGTCAAAGTAATAAATATAAAATGGTAATTTTTCTCCATGAGCTGTGCTTGCTGCTCCCACATGATTTCATTCCCACCCCAGAGTAATATAACACTGCCTGCTCAAACAATCTCCCGGATTCATGGAATAAGGCAGCATGTGGCTGCTAATTTAAGTAGAAAGTGCTCAGAAAAATCAACAATTGCAATTAATCCCTGTTTGCCTCTGAGCATTCCATTATTATTTCCATACCCCAAGTGTCAGTGATTTTTTAAAATTGTAAGGAAATTTAGACCAAGCAATGGATTAGAAGGATATATTGATGCATTAAACAAGAAGTGAAAACATAGCAAAGTAGGATATAGCTCTATTTTGCTCCTTAGCTGTACTTTTAAATGGTTGCTAAATGCATAGGAGCAATAAGCAAAGTACTGTAGGTAGCCTTTCAATAAAGTGTTGTAGTTCACTTAATTTTTTTTTGTCTGATGAATTGATCACCCATTTCTTCCCAATAAATGTAAACCACAAAAATTTCTGTTAATTTTGGGATTTGTTCTGTGCTATGAAAATTCTGTTAGCTTGCTCAACTTGTAGGTTAGTCTGCCCTACTTAGGTTTTTCTTTGTCAGGACTTTGGCTTTGTCTTGAGGGTGGCTACAGGTGCACATAGTCCTCCTGTGTTGGCCAAATCACCTGTGTGGGCAGTTGGCACATTGTCACAGCTGGTATATTGTTTTGAGTACGAAATTTACTTTTAAGATGTAACTCCCAAACTCCTGAGAACTGTTTTCAGCATTCATCTCAGTGATTAATTATTGGCTTATTTCTAGGTATTTGGTTGTATTTGCCAGTATATATGAAGTGCATATGTTTGCAGGTTAATTTTTTTGACAGGGATAATCATGAGCCAGTCTTTTAAAGTCAGGGATGACTGCAAATGACAATCATCATTTTGTTAAGGCGCTTAAGAGAGGTCTTGGCATACTCTTTTCTATTATTTTTTCTGAATTCAATCAGACTACACCTGTTTTGAAGTTCTTTCAAATGGAATGTATTATAGGAGACCCACATCCACCACTTCATGTGAAATGCAGACCAGTTGGGAAGATAGTATGAGCATAATAAATACATAAATTTTAATTTTTTAGTTTAGGCTTACATAGTTCAGGGTTGCAAATGAAACATTCTCATCATAGATGAAACAAAGGGGAAATACAGGAAAGACACTGGGGACAGTAACTCTGGGTTTTGGTCACCTGTAATATTGAGTTGAACACCTTGTCTTAGTCTGGTGTCTTTCCAATAAGTGGATTTTATATGTTTGCATGTTCTGTGTATCCTATGTCTGAAAATTTACTTTGAAGGCATTCTGACTTTTTTCTGTGTGTCAAATCTAGTAGTACAAAATTTCAAATTGTGGTGAGGCTGTGTAGTGTAACCAAGAATTTTTCCTTGCTTACTATCTCTGTTGTGGTTAAGGGCACAGCAGAGCATCTTCCAAAAACCTGCCAATCAGCTAGAAGAGCCCATGAAATATAATACCTTTCTTGGATTGCATTGTGGAAAAATGAACTGAATGGCTGAAGGATAAGATACCTGATGTATGCCATCTACCCAAGGAGACCTATTCCATATCTTGCTGCTTGGAGCTGAGCATAGTTCCAAGCAAGAGCAAGACTGACACAACTATTTAATTTGAGTTCTGGTTCATGTTAGTGGTAGATTTAATCATAATTCACAGTATGATTACTATCAACAGCTGCCTACACTATATCTCCAAAAATCTAGCAGGACTAGGAATGGCTAAGCATTGGGAATGTTAGCTCATGTGCCATTCTTGTTTTTCAGCTCAGCATGTTACCACAAGGATGTGATTGGTGATGGTTCATATCCATTCAGCAGGATGAAAATTTCAGGAGAGCATGAGTTGGATTTGTGTCCTATTTGGCCACCTTGGTTCAAGGATATTAACCTAGGATTTTGGTAAGCAAAGACTCGCAAAGTATAAGCTCTTCATCCAACCTATCTACTGAATATTTGTCATCATCCTTTATTTTGCTATGTGGACCAATGACGTGCCACCTTCTTTCAAAAACATCTTACATAAATTCGAAAGTTAATGTGGTAGTTTTGACATTGTTTACTCCAGCTAGAGTATCAGGAAGAGGTGAATTTAAAAAGTAGCACATTGCATTACGATTCTTCATGGAGTGTCTCACAACTGAACCACAAGTTACTGTCTGTGCTGCTTTCTGGAAAGAAGGGTTCCCAAAGTGCTTGTGGAGGAAGTCCACTACTGCTTAGAAGAGGAGCAGATTGATGCTTTTTCTTTGGGTTCTTGTATCTCTTGGGAAATTACTGTCAATTCTTTGGGCATTATCTCCATTGCTAAAATATATTTGCCTCTTCAATCTGCAGAAAACCTTTTCTCAGCCTGCCCAAAACAGGGGCTGGCCCAAACAGCTCCATTTTATTGTCTTTTTTTCATACAGATGTCATCTCAAAGGCTTTCTGCATCACCTCAGAGGAATACCTTGAACCACCTGGTTTACAGGTCTTGTTAAATACCTCCTCTTCTTCCTTAGGATGATCCAGATTTTTTTCTGTTTCTGTCATATCTTATTTTCTTACCTTAATCAGTATAGTCAAAGTGCCTGCAGATTTTATATGCCACAACTTGTAAATTTATTTTTTTATTGCTTTTGCCCTGGGCATCAAGTGTTGTTTTTTCCCTTTTGCTTATCAATTATGTGTGCCTGAGGGTTGCTGAGGTGATAATAGGCCATTCTGAAGAGCTCTGCATGCTTTTCACCTGCTTTGTCACTTGGAGCTGCTATTTTTCTTTGCTGGCAAATAGGAAACAGTCTAAAAAGTCTCTCCTCGATTTACTTTGGTTAGGATTTTTTTTGTGCTCTGAACTACACTTTGCTGTGTACTTTTACATCTGTGTGATTTTAGTGAATGCTTCATGCCTATTTCATCCTAGTGCATCTTTTAAATGTATATAGATGTGTATTTGTTTGCAAATTTCATCATTGTTTTTCTTCATGAAACCATAAGAAAGTTGATTAGAAAAGAGAAACAAGTGCCTGTTAAACCCTAAAGCCCAAGAAATGTGGTGGCCTTAATTCACCAATGGTTAATTTTTAATTGTGTGTGTCAACCTCGTACCCCTGTGGAATTTGCCTTGAGTGACTAAGGTCTTTGCATGCTATTTGCTGACTTTCTCAGTTTCTCGTCCTTGTTTACTGGCAAATCTATGCCCCTAAAATACTCCCTAAAACAAAAGTTAAACTATAATATAGTCTCCCCCAAGTAAGGGGGAATCTATGATGAGGCTGCTCAAAAAGCGGATGTGGGAGTTTTTTCACTTCTTAGACAGGAAAGAAACTTTGTCTCTGGTCCTTCCATAGATGTGTGAGTGCTGCTTGCATATTTCTGAGGAGAGCAGCTTTGGCAGGACTGCATCCTACCAGGGAGTGTCAGTGCAGTTTCCTACACAGGAGGCAAGAACTTTTCATCTGCATGGTCACCTGTGTGCACGATGAGCAAAGGGCACGTGCCAATTCACTCATGTACCAACAAAACCAACTCATTTGTATTGCATTACAAAACTGGTTTACCTTTAGAGGCTGCTTGGATAGCACCTAGGCAACCTCTCAGAAAATAAATGGGTGATCAAAGAAAAACTTTTGGGATCCAAAAATTTCTTAATTTTCAAGGAGGGGTCAGTCTGGTAATCACCTTGAGTCTTCTGAAGAATTCTGTAAAGTTGAATATAAAGTTGAAACTGGAAATAGTTTCTTTTCCTAAAAAAATTCTGAGGAAAAGTACAAATGGTTTGATTTGGAGATGTGTGTATTTTGTAAGTGATCCTTTCCTCCTCTCCTTACAACATAAAGGAAGCTCTTTCAAAATATGATGGCAATTCTCAGCTATACAAACAACAATCTTCCAGCAGCTTATATGCTCTAATGTTTCCACTGAATGCTCCAGGACCTGGATGTGCTTCTACTTGCCTGGTTTTCTGTCTTTGGAGTGTGATGTGGGAGGTGGGTTATACCAGAGTTTTATTCTTCAGAGGGGACATATACCTAGTCCTATTGGCTCTAGACTCCACAAAGCCTCAGTAAGACTTAAGACATTCTCAAGACTCCAGATTATTTGACTTATTAAGTTAAAGATGTGGTTTCTTTAGTAACCTGTCAGTTTTGAGAAAGCTGCATGCTTCCTGTGGCATGTTGTGGCAGTGTTTCATTAAAAATGTTGTGTTGCTAGAAGAGCTTTGCCTGTGGGAAATAGCTGAAGTGCAAAGAAGTTGCCATGTCTGATCTGACACTTGTAGATTGATTCACTGACTTTTTTTAAGGGGCTTGGAATTTCAAGTGATCAGAACAAAACATAGGTAATATCAAGTAATTAAAAACAAACAAACAAACAACAACCCCAAAATATCTCCATGCATCAACATTTTTATTGGCCTGCTTTGCAGTATTTGATTTCAAATTCTGCTGTTTCCTCCCAGAGACAGCTGATACCATCTGTAGAGATTAAAGAGATGTCAGCAGTCTTGCCCTCAGGATGCACTCTATGCATCCTAACAGTCCATAAAGAATGTAATAAAAAACTTTGAGGTGTTCATTGTGTTTTACCTGATGAGAAGTTACATAGAAATTACTTCTGTAAAACCCTTGTCTTTCATCAAAGAATGGATTTATGGTGATCCCATAAGCATTCCAGGTTAAAAGTATGAGGTTCCTGCACAATACACAGTTTTTAAATGTTCTTGAACTCATTAATATCAGTGGATAATAGCTTACATTACAGCACTTCTACTCCAAGACAGCAATGTCAAAGTTATCTTACTATACCATTCTGTGAGCTGTTTTCCAGCTCAGCTGGAACTGAGCTTGGTGCCAAGTCCTTTCTCCACTTTGGTATTCTTCACAGTAATTTGCTGCAATTGCTTTGCTTTATTATAACCTTTGTTCTCTGAAAATAGTGTCCATAGGGAAATGAAACCATAAGAATACCTGCAAACCTGCTTTCTGATACTGAATTTGTCTTCTGTCATCTTTCTGCTTTCTTTTATCTGGAGCCTAAATCCAACCTTGTTTAAGGGTTACAAGTTTTATCTTATACGCCTGCACTTGGATGTGAAGGGATTCTTGGGCTGCCTTTTTAGCAATTTGCATTGTGCCAGGTTGCACTTCAAGCTACATTTTTAAAGATGTGTGAAGGAGCTACTTAATAAACTAGTTCCTTGATAATGGGCTTTTACATAGAACCTGCTAACACAATTCTTTCAGGAAAACCTGAAAGGAATCTTATGTAAACTCCAGTGTATTCATTCACCTGAAAATTTCTGTTGTTTTGCCCTAACCTCTCCAACCTGTGTGCATTGACATTGTCTTTCACCTTCATTTTCTGTACTGTAAGTGGTCAAATAGAGAAAACACTCCAGACTGTAGGTCTTCATGATCACCTCGGTCCAGACCTCGCCCCCTGCCTTTTAGCTTTATGTGGTCCCTGGGTTTCTATATGTGTTGTGAGAGGGCTAGTACAAATCTCAGTCCCTGGGGGAAGGATCTTCTGAAATGCAAATCAGCTACAGAGACACAAAACTTCTGCGCTAAAAAATGGCAGGGAGTGAAAATGTACATTGCTCCTTCACCCCTCATCATATAGCTTTCTGCCATAATACTTCCTCAAGAAAAGTGTCTACACATTGGCCTCCATCAGCACTGGCTCTACTCAGTGTTAAATTGTTTTAATCACTTTTACCTGTTGAAAGTTCCATTTGTTAGTAGCTTGCTCAGTTCCATATTTAACAGGACTTTCACCCTCATGAAGAAAGGAACCATTACAGAGACGTATACAAATATCAAGATGACTTTTTCAATGTTGTTTGCAATTACACTGTTGATCCGCTGTTATGCAGTGGGAGAGAAGAGGCCTCTGCACAGGTTATTGTAAGGTTGTCACTTGTTGGGATTTTTTTTTCCTCCTCCTTGGTGGCTCTGATATTTGTCTCAGAGTGAATTGTCAGCTGATACCCAGTGCTCTATAAAAACTCTGTAAAGAAGCTCTTGCCATTACATACTGTTCTAAGTACAGGCTGCTTTTTTTACAGAGGGCAACTATTTAAGGTGGGCCATAAAATTGTCAAGAGTTATAAATCTCTGGAGTTAGTACTGTAGAATATTTAATCTCCAGAGAACCAGCAATATCTGTAGTGGGCATAGCCATATTCCGTAGAGACTGCATACAACATTACACGTGGGATAAGCAGCCACTTCTAGCATGGTTCAGACAACAATTTACTTTGTGAAGCCCACCCAGCTTCACCCATGTTCTTACACAAACAGAATCAATAACCTCATTGGAATTTAGATTAGAACATAACCAGATGTGAGCCTGCAGGTACCTAAACTCATCAACTCTAGCCTAGTCAGATAAACATAGACTGCATCTTTTAGAGACAAATATGACTGTCTCAATCTCTGTCAATTCCAATAATGTGGTTTTAGTGACTCACTTGTCATTTTCTCTGTCATCATGCTCTATGGCGTGAGCAGCCAGAGGGGGAAAGAAATTGCTGCATTTCATTGAAGCTTACTGTTCATCCCTTGTTTAGTCTAAAACAGGTCATTTATAGTGTAAAACATAGGATGCCTCACTTATAGTATTTCACAGCACATTTTTATTCAGGCTGAGTTGTGGGACACCTGTAATGATGGGTGTTTTTTTTACTAGGAATCCAGAAAAATCCTGGGGAAATAAACTGACAGCTACAATTGTGTACAAAAATATAATATGGATTATTAAATGAGTCAGCTTTAGAAAAGCCCTTTAAGATTTTTGCTGCATCCTTACTTTTCAGTGGTTTTCTCCCCACTTCTTGCCCTATTGTCCATATGTCTGAAGTCAAGAACCTGTATCTTGGCAGGACCACAGCTCAACTTTTTTATTTCTCTGAACTGTTCTCATGTTTCTTTTTAAATATGTTATCATCACATTGGGAATGAGCTGAAACCATAAAGCAGTGTTGATGTTCCTTTTGCTGATAACCCCATTAGAAGGGTCAGAAGTTCTGACTGCCCTGCTACTTGAGGAAAGAGATATTTGGCTTTCTTTTATATGCCCTGAGAGAGTGTCATGGATCATGCTCTGATTCTTAACAGAAAAAAACCCTAAATGATGACAACATAGAAAAAATCCCCAAACACAGTGGAGCTATTTAGCAAATTCTTCAAAAAGCCAACAAAGAGGGGAAGGAGACACATGGGTGGTGACTCCATAGACCATCCCTTGTTCCTGGACATTTGTGTTGCGTACCTCTGCCCTGATACACCACGTGTTGGCTGCCAACAGAGGTTGGGGCTTGTTCTAGTGTGCCAGATTCTGTGCTGTAGCTGACAGGAAAGCACAGAGCATCCCTGCCAAGGACTTGGAAACCTGCCAAGGTTTCCATTGGGCTGAGTGCAAGATTCATGGTGCATACCTGCCTTCTGCAAAACACCACAAGACGCAATTTTCAGGCAATTTTTTCTCTACCCATCAGTCCTCATTGTAATCAACTGAAAAAGAAAGGATCTTAAAATGTTGTTGAGATGGGAAAAGAGATATGGTTTTACTGTATCAGACAGTGTCACTAAAGAAAAATCCTTCTGAAAATCCCCCATTTTTCCTAATCTAGGAATATCATGAGAGACTGAGACTGACTTTGCCGGGTGGGGGAATCTGCTCTTATAGTTGTTGCAGTTGAAAATGCTAGTGAGAAAGATGTACAACCTAATTATGAATGTTCTGCTAAAATGAAAAAAAAAAAATAAACATATTAAACTTATATGTTCATTAGGACATTTTTAATTATAAGATCTTTTTGTGTTTGAAAGGGGCTTGTTCTAGTGTGCCAGATTCTGTGCTGTAGCTGACAGGAAAGCACAGAGCATCCCTGCCAAGGTTTCCATTGGGCTGAGCGCAAGATTCATGGTGCATACCTGCCTTCTGCAAAACACCACAAGACGCAATTTTCAGGCAATTTTTTCTCTACCCATCAGTCCTCATTGTAATCAACTGAAAAAGAAAGAATCTTAAAATGTTGTTGAGATGGGAAAAGAGATATGGTTTTACTGTATCAGACAGTGTCACTAAAGAAAAATCCTTCTGAAAATCCCCCATTTTTCCTAATCTAGGAATATCATGAGAGACTGAGACTGACTTTGCCGGGTGGGGGAATCTGCTCTTATAGTTGTTGCAGTTGAAAATGCTAGTGAGAAAGATGTACAATCTAATTATGAATGTTCTGCTAAAATGAAAAAAAAAATAAACATATTAAACTTATATGTTCATTAGGACATTTTTAATTATAAGATCTTTTTGTGTTTGAAAGAACTTGCTGCAGGGAAACACAACAGGTCAGGTATTTCTACCAAACAAATTGTTTTTGTTAATCAAATAAACAGCAGAGAAAAGTTGGACAATGGACAATACTTGACCATTGCCAATAAATATTATCATTGCCTCAGCACTGTGCTGGTCCATGAGGAATTTGCAATGTCTCCTAACTCTAATTAACAATCCTGTAACTCAAGCCTCTTTGCCGCTTGTAGAAAAACTTGTACCATTTTTTTAAAATGTAATTTTTATAGTCTTTAAGATTAAAACTATGTTTCTAAGAAATGTCAAAGTGTATTTTGCCAGCAAGGAATGAATTCATTTTCTGAACACTGCAATGTGAAAATACCATTATAATGTTGTGATAAGGAAAACTTTATTTTAATTATGTTTTTAAGAGGTCTAAGTTGAGTCTGATTGGGATGAGTAGCACTAGGTAAATTCCAATTTATGTTAATGATACCTTTTGCAATAAATGCCTATGTACTTAAGCATAGTTTCGTTCTGTACAAAGGGAAAAACAAGCTAAACTTCACTCGTTTTCCATATTGCATTGCCCTGTTTTTGGTGAATGAGCCTTCTCTATGTTCTTTGTTTCATGTTTTCAGGTGTATATATACTCGATAGTTGAGGTTGTGATTATAACATGTTTTCCATGTTCCATGTATTTCAAGCAGGTTGCATGTCATGACTGGTTTGTCCCACCCTCAAAACCAATGGAAAGCAACAATCACACTCCTCAATCTGTGTTATAAGCTGATATGAAAAAGTTCACTAATATTTTCTGGATCTTCATACGCAAGCGAGCTCTGATTCAGCTTTTCAAACTTGTATAAAATGTGACATTGACTTTAGTTTTATGCCAGATAATATCCCTCTGCCTGGATGGCCTTGCTGTCTTCAGAGTGACTACACAGTTTTAAAACTGGAGAAGAATTTAGTATGTGTTTTTAAAAAGCGGCAAAGATCAAAAGAAATTTCCAGCAACATCCTCTACTGCAATATTTTTTTTCTATGAGGGTTGTGCTTTTCCTTTATATCTTGTATCTTTACATTCTTGTTTGTGAAGTTATTTTGATGAAAGGCAATTTTTCATCTTGTGTAAGAACTAGTCTCCCAAAAAGAAGAATGGATAATATACTATTTTTTTTTTGTTAGGATAATGAAAAAAAGAAAGATTGTGGGGATTTGTGGTTTTTGTAAATCTTTATTTTTTGATGATTTTTAAAAATTGTTTTTGTTTTCCTTAAAGCAAGATATTTCCTATGCTTATATAGACACTAAAAGTCTGAAATGAGAAAAGAAAATTAAAAACATTAATTTTTTGAATCTGTGGCTAAGAAGGAATGAAAAACAACCCATAATGCTTTTTCAACAAATAAGGTCATCTTTACCCTCCCATTTAGCTTTCTTCTCTACTATGGCACTATTTTCCCCCTGTATTCAACTTTGCTCTTTCATCCATTACTGCTCCTAGTTCAAAACCATTTCTTTAAAATATAAACATAATACCAGTAAAGATGAAAAGTCTGCTATAATGACTCCATTTGCGTGGAGGTGATTACAGCCAGCAACAAGGAAAGAAGAGGGAGAGCAGATGAAAAGGCCAACAGTTTGTTGCCATGATGTAGCCAATGATTGTGAAAGAGATATAAATTAACATGTTCCCCTAAATAAGATTCTATATTAATATGATTCTTGGAATATCCTTACAGGCTTTCTCCTCATCTTTTTGGTGAACATTTGAGACAATGTTGCACTGGCTTTGGCAGAAAATTGGAGGCTCAGGTAGAGTTTGAACATAGAGCATGGTGGTAAGTAGATACAACTGGTTACTAACAGAGAAAACTTATGCAAACCACTACTCTAACAGTTATCCTTCCACTCAGAGGTTATTAAAATACATGAATCTCATCTGCCTGGAGAATTATTTTAGTTTCCTAGGTCCTATTACAGTTTTCCTTGAGTTTCTTCTTCATTTGTTTTCCCTTACTAGCAGACTTTTTACCTTCTCCCTTTGTGAGTGCCTTCATTCTGTTTCCTGACTTTTCTAGTCTCTTTCTGCGCAAATCTGGAACCTAGAACTGGCTTCCAAAACCCTTCTAAATCTTACAAGTAGCAACCTTTGCATTTTAACTTTGTTACACTTCAGATGAGTCAAAATCAAGAATCCACTTTAGCTTTTCTGGCTCTTCATTCCCTCTTTGCCATGTCTAGAATATTGCATTATGTAATGAATTGATAGGTGTTCTATGGACCCACCAGACAGGAATGGCAGCATTTTGGTCACAAAAAGCTCCATTGCAGGAAGTCTGCATGTACATCTCCCCAGACCATAGACAGAGAAACTCTAAATAGTGGTATTATTTGTGAACTATATATTGCACATACGTGTGTATTCAGATGACACCTTTTTTATCCCCTTCTGAAATATTCTTCTTGGCTTTGCTTTTAATTAGCACCAGAAAGGCAATTACTGAATTCATAAATCTCAAAGTATATTTAGTTTTCCAGTTAGCAGCACTCACCTCTATTAAGACATTTGAAAATAGTAACCTTGAAAACTGCTACTTTATACAGACAAATGTATCACAGGGATTTTTCTTGTACTTCATATGGTATCTAAATTATTAACTTTCCTGATGAGGCTCACAGAAATTCTTTCGATAAGTTGAATTTGTATTAGCCTTTTGCGTAATACAAAAAATTGTATTTAATGATATAATTAGATATAAATGAAGATATTTTTAATTTCTTTGGTTTTAATTTGATGTTGCTGTACTCCAGCTTTGAACTGTAGAAATGGTGAAATGTGTGTGAGACCACAGTTCTGACTCTACAAACAAAACAGACAAACACACCTTTCAAGAGGTGAACTTGTTTTCTTCCTGTGGACAAGAGTTCTCAGCCCTCTTTGTCCCTTTGTTTTTTGTAATGACACGTAGAAATATTTACTTTATAACAGTGGGTATGATGACAGTCATTTCAGGAATTTCATATCCAACTGCCTCCTACTTTAGGTCTCTCTGTGCATGTGGTCAAAGGATATTTTACTTTTATTTCTACGTGAAGAAAGGATAATTAGCAGAGTGCTCTGCACGTCACAATGTCCCAGGATTCTCGGCTCTGTGCTAACTTGAAAAACAGCTGCACAAACTCCTGGGATAAAAGATTACAGAGAACTGTGGAAGGCAAAGATGCCACTCTGGCTTGAAAGTCCTGACCCCGAGATCACTGGTGAATGAGAGTTTATTCTGGACCTGAAATACTTATGTGTATCTGATGTTTCCTGGGTTTATGCTGCTGACCACTACCTGAAGGAGGCCAGTGGCCTAACTGACCCTTTGCTATGACCCAGTGTGCTCATTCTGCCTAACAAAGTGCTTGCTACAGAAGCCATGTCCTTCAAACACCAGCTAAGGTATTTCTGTGTGGCACTTAGCCAAGTAAAGAGGCATTAAATGAATTACTCATCTTGCTAAATCAGGTCACAGGAGGTTGCATCATGTGAGGTGTAATAATGAGAAGAGACCTCTCTTGCTTGTGGGTCCACCTTGTTCTTCAGTGAGATGCAAGTGACAGGCAATCCTTTTATGAAACTTAATCCTAAAATGAAGAATTTTTGGTCTTTGTCCCATGCTGTCTGGCATCTAGCACACTTCTGCTTGAGGAGCAGGTTTAAAAAGTAAAACAAATATTTGAAGTTTTCTGTCATGTTTTTTTATGAGTTGGGGTGTATTTTAGTTTCATTTATTTTCCTAGGCAATTGCCGATTATATCCATATTCTTTAGAGATGTGTGTGAATGAGCATATTAAAATCTGTGTAACGTTTAGTATCTCTACTGTGTGAGAGACTAAAAACAAGGAAGGATGGATGATTTCCAGGTTGCCTGGGGCATCCAAACTCCTTAGAGGCCAGTATACTGTCCTAGTTCTTTATACGCAATTTCTATTGAATTCCGCCTCAGAGAGAAGGGGAATATATTGCCCAGGACTCGAAACAGAATGCACAGAAGGAATCTTTAGTAAAATATTGTACTATCCTCTATATCAATTTGTACTGAAATAGTTTGATTTTATTTGCTAATGTTAAGAAAATTACTGCTTCTTAGTAAAAGTTATCATGGCATCATGGCAGCAATTATTTCCTAGATCTCTCAAACTCATAATTCATTTAACAGCATTTTTTTTGGACATAACTGATAGAGAGATGTCAAAGCATAAGCACTTTTTGGTTATGGAACCTGCAGTAAGGATTTTTATTCTGGAAGCCCTTAGTGATGACCTGCCCTTAAGTGTAATTTTTCACAGTTTTGCAAAAATTTTACTAGTAAGCCTGGAATTTTCATTTCTTTCACTATATTTTTGAAATACATAAAACAAATTTAAAAATTAAAAAGGTCCAATACATGAAAAATGAACCTTGTTTGTTTTTAGAGAATGAACTTTAAAGAAAAATCATTCAGGTATGAAGTGATAGAAAACACTTCTGTAAGAAGTGTTTTCTTCTTCATGTCAGAAAGATCATCTTGTTTGAGTCAGATTCTAATGGAAATATAGCCACATTTAACAGTCCAAAAGAGAAAAGAATCCTTATTTCATTGGTGCAAGGCTCTGAATGGCAGGCAATAAAAACTCCAGACACGCTGGACTTTGGCCTTGACCATAGTTTTTTCCATGCATCTGCTCCTTCTGCTTGGCAGAAGCATCTAGAACTCCTGGTGTAGGATCTCAGGCAAGTAGTTCTCCAATAATCTTCCCATTGTCCATACATCCGGTGAGCTAGGAAGCTGTTTCTGATAAGGAGAGAGGAATTGCAGGATTTCTTTGGCCAGAAATTTTCTTTCCAAAACAGAGAAAAGTCAGATACTCAGGGTAAAATCAGCATTCCTGAGGGTAGCAGCAGAAGGTCACAATCCAGGAGAAACCTTTGGCTTAAGACCATTACTTTCAATTTAAAAATGTGCTGAAATTCTTCATTCATTATTAATACAGAAAAAATATTTAACTTTTTTACATCTAAGCAAGGATGAGGGAAGAAGAATTCATGGACTTTATCTTAGTATTGATGCCTCACCGTTTTTCCTAAATTAGGTATTCTGTGGGAGTGTTATATTGCAGACTATTCTCAAAGTGAGCTATAGGTTAGGAACATGCTAAGTGAGTGAATGAGTATTTATCAAAATTAACCTTTGATTTGATTGTTCTAGCCCCTCCTTGAAAAGATGTAGAAAGAAACACACACAAAAAAATTCCTTTTGCCTCCTAAGAAACAGGTGCTATGTATGCAGAGTTAGAATGTCACAGGTACAGCTAACTTGCTAGTACACACAGCTGCTTAAAAATACTTGGGAATAAAACCCCTAAACCTGATAGGTGAGTTCAAATTGCTTACAGAATAAACATTGAATCACTTGCACTGAGGTCTAACAGTGTTAAACGTGTATAGCACTAAGTAGCAGGATAAGGGGCTGATTATTCTCCACAGGCAGAGGTAATTGTATAAGACACAAGAATTCATAGAAGCATAAGGAATTTTCAAAGCACTGCTTTCCACTGGAGGAGCCAATCCACTCTTTATTGACCTAGTGTAGCTATTAACCCCTGGGGTTTTTTTTCAGTGCAAATAAACTCAAAGCAATTGCAAGAATGTTTCTGCATGCCCTTTAGTTGGAAATTAGATAGAAACGTGAGTATCTTCTGAGGAACAAGGAGTTAAGATTCAATTGTCTGAACAAAATCTGTCTGAAAAGCTAAATAGAGAAATTGCATGTCCATTAATCTATGCCTGTCATGAGAACCCAGATAAATAATGGTTTTAGTTTGAGCCATTTCCTTAGGTTTATCTAGTTTTCCTCCTTGTTTCAGGGCAAGAGGTAAAATGTCATGAAGTTCATGGAAACCATGATTATGTGCAATGCAGTGGAAAACCAGAGGTCTTTGTGGGCACTTCCAGTGTTACTGATAGTTGGCAAGGTACCTGTCAATTTTAGTTGGGATATAATGAATTATAAAGAAGAAACCAACAGTACTGTCAAAGGGGATTGAAGATGTTGCAACAAGTTCTGCAACCCACATGGGATGAAGTGAAAAATATTATTACACTTTGTGTTAAGTTATTGTTACTATTAGATGTACAGAAATGAAGAGGTATATATAGTGTGTATATATATATGTACATTATATACTATATATATGTATACTATATTAAAAAAATTAAGTTACTTCATACATAAAAGAAGATTCAACTGCTTTAAAAGGTTTTATGATGCAAAGTTTTTGAAATCGTCTGAGTAAGGAAATGCATGCTCTTGATATAATATTTAATTTTACATAGTTGCCAGCATGGGGCAAGGTTAATTCATTGTTCCAGTAGCATAAAACAGCTGACAGCAGCCAGATGTATAATTCCATGCCTGTTAAAGGAAAATTAATATCTTCACTGCATAATTGTTGGTACTTTAGAGATAACAGAGATCTCAATTTGTCTGCTCCGAAAAGAACAATAGGTATTCTTCCATTGGAGTCTTGGAGTTGATTATACACTATGATTTCCAATCCAATTGTTCAGTGCTGCTATTGATTGCAAAATGGAGGCTATTTTTGTAGAAGTAAATCTCTTTGCTTGAAAAAGGAAGGAAAAAAAAAGGCTGCCTGTTACTGGCTACTGTTACTGGCTACTGGCTTAAACAAAAAATAATCTCTATGCACAAATTGTAACCAAAAATTCATACTATGTGTTACTGGAACATTGAAAAATATGTCAAGTTTTCAGGTTTGGCAATGATGCTGGCTAACTGGATTTTTAGCTTTATGAGTTTTATTTTTCTGTTTCTCAGAAATTGCTGTCTGCATGTATTTTTACAAGACTTCAAAACTGTGGAAAATTGCCAAAAGATGTGGAAGTAGAGTTGCTACATAAAATTGGATACCAAGGTAATTGCCTATGGTCTTTGAACAGGTAGGTTTCAAGAAGACACAGAGGTGTCTCATGGATAATCACTGAGCCCTGAAGTACTATGGGGCTTGTATCTTCTACGTGATTGTCTTGCACTTCCAGGAAGTCAATATTTGTCTTGCAAGGAAAGATAACTAGTTGAGAATTTTGTCTCGAAAAACTACCACTGCCTTGGTGGAATGGAACTACTACATTTGGAATGGCGCTCTAATGTAATCTTTTGTGGCTAGCAAGTAGCAGGCAGAAATACAGAAATTCTCTAATGGCAATAATTATTCTACATTGCCAACTATTCTATAATGCCATCGTATTGTTCATATTTATTGTTCTTGAATGCTTTGTAACCAATTATTTTTCCATGCTTTTTAAAATCCATCAAATGTACGAACAATGCTTAAACAAAGTTTGTGTAAGTGCCCCAGATTGAATACAGGGAGAACTAGCAGCGTTTCAAAATATCATCTGAGGAAGCTGAAGATTAATGTATTTTTATGGTCTAATAAGGGTAAAAGACATACATAGACCATATTTTTCTGAAGCTGCACAATGTAAATTCTTTCTCTAAAACTTCAGAAAAAAGGCAAGTCTTTATGAGATAAAGACAATAAACTGTTGGCACTTCTGCCTGTCTTGGCGTCCAGGTCAATATTTGCTCATTCATTTAAATGGAGTGCTAATTTTGAAGCCGGTTGTTTTGAAGACATATAATTTTGTTCCAGAAGTGGGTGGTGTGGAGTCACAAAGAGCTCTGACTTCTATTGTTTCAGCCTTGCTGTAATAGGATTTTGGCAGTGGGTGAAAAATGTGCAGGCTTCTTCAGGAATAGTTGAAGTGATCCTATTCAGAGCTGTGAGACAGAAACAAGGTAATGGTCTCTTACAAGACAGTGGGTCATGTAAGGCAGGACATCTGACTGTTTGAATTGTTGCAGAAGGCTCTTCAGTGGGTGTAGAGCCATAAACATCCTGGTTCTCAAAGAGCAGTGGTCTTCTCTGTGGAGGAATGGCATGTGGTTTTTTTGCCTGTGTTGTGAATTGGCAACTTCTCCCTACCACTGACCCCATCACACTGCCCATGAGGTACAAACTACTGACAGATATAATTTGACCTTGTACTAAAGTCTGTTTAGTACCTTCTGGAATTCTATTTCAATATGAATCACCGAGTTTTGTACTGTTTTAGATTTTTAATCTAGAATAATTTTTATTATGCTTTAGTATATTCACAGTCTAATCTCCCAGGTTTGGCTAATGTTCTTCCAATGGTAATCATTATCTATGGCTGTCTTTATCTTCTTTCTGTATTCTAATCCCTTTATGCTTTATTTTCCCTTTCTTTCTGTGACCTTTTTTTTCTTTGCTGAACTTATTGCATGCCTTCCCCTGGCAGCCTCTGTAAATATGTGCATTACTATTAGTTTCATCTCAATGTGTATGGGATTTATGCCTATACAGCTTGCCCTCCACTCAATTTAATCACAGGTTAATTAGATCCTCCACTTAATTTGATCAAAACCTTCCTTGAGCCAAATCACTTACATTAAGAAGACTAGTGGTACTTTCTACCCTTTAGTTTGATCAATATTGATCTTTTTAAGCAGGTACTTTGGGGTAATTCAATCACTGGCTGTGGATGTTTTTCATTTAATTAATAATAAAGAACAACATCCTTAATGAGGGGAGAAAATAAACATAGACAATATCTGCAGACATGTGAAACAGTAATTTTTTGGCGTTTTTGAGGGGGAACAGTTTTTCTTCTGTTTTTGCTTTTATCCTGAAGCAGTACTTTTGTTAGCAACATGGTCAATTCTCCTGTTACAGTGGGGTGGGTGGGGTTGTACTGGTGACAGTATTAATGAATAGACAGAAATAATAGTAAGGAATTTTCGAACGTTATTGGTACATTCCAGCATAGCACAAGTTTACTGAGAGTCCTGGTATATTGTATGCGGGTGATTACTAATAAAATATTAATTCTAAATGCCAGGCAGAAGGATGTCAATGAAATAATTTATATATCTGTTATGTGTGTATAAGAATATTAGTGTTGAATGAAGTTACAGATAGCACAATTCTTTTCTGAAGCATGGTGCTTGCTATATTTTAAAAAAAATTCTATGCTTAATTTAATTTCTCTAGAGAGGTCATTTACAGACCGTAAAATAACCATGGAAACTGAAGGAAAACTAAATGCTCAACCTTGCCTTTTTCAGGAGCTCTGATTGATAGGTGGCAACCTTCATGTATCACACTGTAGATTAGTTATTTTAGTGAGCATTTGTTGACAGTACTATTTCCACTGGTTTCAGGAAGAGTATTTGCGTTATTTCTTATAAGTTTGTGCTGTCCAATCTGTCTCAGAAAAATGTGCTCAGATATGTATTATAGTTGTGAAATATATGTCTACTTAAGCTAGATTTTCAGAGGCATGTGGTTAGCAGGTTAACGCCACCACTGATGTAGAAATTCCAGTCCTCCAGACGAACGTGTTGTTCTCTCCTTATCTTTATCAGCCACTAAACCAATCCCTGATTCTATTCCAGCAGTTTCTTAAAGGCTGTAATTCCTAAACCAATACTGCTACCTACCATACTGGTGAAAATAACACAGGATTCACAGAAATTGCTAACATTTGAAATCTGGTTGGGGAGAATGACAGAAAAGAGTTAATTTCACCTAATTTTATCCATCAAAAAAATCAGGTGTCTAGTCACCTATTCTTCTCTAAAGCTTGTGTGGTCCCAAGCGCACTTGGTTTTATTTTATTTATGTGGGTTCTTTCTCTGTGTTGATGTTATAGGAATCTCGTATTTCTAGCTTTAATAAGCCATTAAACTGTGAGACAGCTGAAATCAGGCAACTAGAATTTCATCCTTCTTATCAGCTGCTAATACCAAGAACCATTGTGGCCTGTGTTAAAAAAATATTTTTAAAGATCTGATGAAAATCTCTTTAATATTGATGTTATGCTCTTCCTTTAATGTTGATGAATTGTTCTTTCTTACTAATATTCCAAAACATACAAGTCTCATGAGTCTTGTATTAGTGATCAGAAATTAGAGCAGAGACGACTAAGAGATTTTAATGCTAGAAGTCAAGATTTCATTAATGGTTTTTAATATTTGGGACTAAACTGGATTAAAATGAAGCTGTCATCTGTCTTTGCTTACCTTAATGTTTATAAATGGACTCTTTAGACTTCAAGAAATGTAGCTTGTCCACAAGTCCCACTTGGTACTCTGGTAAGTTCAAATATTTCTCAATATGAGCTCCAAAGTTCCAGAGGTAAAAATAAAATTATTTTTAAAATTATTATATACAAATTCAGAGACCACTCAGAGTACCAGCCATAGGTTACTGAAGTTTTAGTGAGTACATATGATGGATTTATTATTTTTTAATTTTTTTTTCTTTTTTCATTTTGGTAAAGCTTGTTCCAGGTCTGAAAATTCTTGTTAGCAACAAATGGTGACCTTCATGGAGAATTATATCCTTTTCCTCTGTTTTGACCGGGTCTCTCAGTTAGGATTGTGGTTGTTCCACGCTCCCTTTACAGTCAATAGATGTATGTGACCATGATGGAAGGCTGATTCTTTCCACCTAACTGGTGACCAGAGGAGACACCCAGGTCTCTCTCTCTGGATCTAGGGTATGACTGTGCTCTCAGTGCAGAAGTCTCACCGAGATGCCAGAAGCACATGGGGCTCAGGTTGGTTTTACAGGTGCAACTTTTTATATGTGCATTGGCGTCTTGATTGTGATGGGAATTTTTGTGTGTATAAATTTAAACTACTTTTGTGACGTCAAATGAATGAAATAGCTTCTTCAAAAAGACTACTTCTTCTGTAGAAAATGCCCTCACTTTCAAATATCTGCTGACCTCCTGTGACAGTGCTTAAAAAGAGGAAAGGAGAGAGAAGCAGCAAAATAACTGTGTGCTTTTGTTTGGGACAAAATTGAAGTAATTTGTAATAAGAACTTATTAATGTTGAAGTGTGTGTGTTGTGATGGCTTATTATGTAAAAAAAAACGTAAGAAATATGTGACTGTGAGTGAAAGCAAAGATTTAGAAGATGAGGAATTTTGGCAGATCTTGCGACTCTTTCATGTTGCTGTTGGTCCATGGCTAAGCAGCAGTCCTGGATTTCAAAAGACTTTGCCATCACTTCCATTTCCTTTGAAGTCAAAGCAGGCTTTGTTCTGCTGGAAATATGTTTCTGCATATATGCAGAGAAAACATATGTGATTCTTATGTTAACAGCTCTGACACAAGTGGTTTGTGATTTTCTGGTTTCTATAGAAACATTAAAAGCATTTGTAAATCTTTCATTTTTAGGTAAACGTATTCTATTTTATAACAAGCCAGATGATCAGACTGTTACCCTTTTTATTTTTAACATTTTCAAAGATTATGGAAAATGGTACTGGTAATCTATACTGAGACAAGAAGTAAACGATCATATCAGGCAGTACCTTTCAAACTGTTCTTTCGTAATTATAAAGTTAAACTGCAAAAACTTTATGCTGTCAAAAAACTCCTAGGTCTTGTGTGTAGAAAAACAGACTAGGAAGAAAGCACTCCTGCATGGATAAGAAACAGGTCTGGTACTAAGGAGACCTGGTTTATATACCCAGTTCTACTACTATCCTTCTGGTTTTGTCAGAGCAGTTCTCTCATCTTTCATGTGGCATCTCAAAGAGTGATCTAAATGACACTTAACCATTTTACTGAAGTGTTTACTTATGTGTTATAAAAATGATACAAGCAGCTATATGTGTGATCACACCACCATCTTGCTGCCTAAGTGACCTTGTGCTGTTTTACCCAAAACACCCTCATTAAGAACACAGACCTCTGATCTGGTCAGTAGAAGAGTTTGTACTCACCAGAGGGAGGGATTAGGTTGGTGTGGCATGCATGGTCTTACGCCTGGCTTCTAGCAGGAATAGTATTTAAAACTCTGAAGAGGCAGGAGGGCTGGGTGAGGAAGCTGTTAGCAGGGACGCTGATGGGTCTCTCAGCAGTTGTTTCCCACAACAATGAGGAAGTGGACAATGAGTGTGGATAACTGTAATTCAGATAAAGTGTCATTCAGTTTTTTCAAAGCAGCTGACATTATATATGTTTTTCTTAACTTCTCTTCTTACTACCTTTTACCATGACTGAATTATTTCTCCCTCTCACCTTAGTTCAGAGAGGATATTAACGAAAGGTGAAGTATCCCAGAAAACTGATATGGGATGGAGGAACTGGTCAATCAGTGGCTTTCTGTTAGGTGCTGTACAAGACTGATACATGTTTCTGCAGCTGAGTCTATGTAAGGCTAGCAAGGTCTCTTGGGTCAGTGAGGCCCCCCAATAAAGCCACTTAAATCTAAATGCATTTACCTTTCTTTTGGCTTCATAGACAAGTTTTCATGTCAATCACAGCTCTTTGTTTTTAATGAGGGCTCTCTCCCTCCCAGCCCATCTCCACCAACCATTACCATTTTTCATGCAGAGCAGATATAGTGACATAGCAATATTTTTCATTGTACAAGTCATTAAGGGTGTAGACAGCAACTTGAAATTTGTAAATATTCTGACAAGTTGATTGCCCCCTGCCCATTTTATGCCCATAATCTGCCACGGAAGACCTGCCAGTGCAGACAACATTATCACTAACCCAGCATGGGCCATCATAGAGTGCTATCTGGCAGCATGTTAATAAAAGACCAGAAGAACAACAACAAAAATGCATCTCAAAATTACAACTATAAACAACCTGCCAGTCGCAATAAAAATGTTGCCGCTAGGAAATTAAAAATTGTACACCACAGTGATCATAGCCAATGCATCACTATTCCAATGCATAACGTAAGATTATGGACTTCTGTACAGATGAGTCAGAGTGTGAGGTATAGCAGAGATATTTTTTTCTCAAAAATTTAAAACAAATGCAAATATGCAATATTCTTGACAGATTTTGTATTTTCTTGTCATGTTTTGTTTTATATTTTCAGGTTTGCTTTGGAAGAATTCCACTCTAATGAATGTGCAGAAAGATAAATTTAAAAATACAGTGATATTATTATTAGGTACATTCTTGGTGCTTTAAGTAAAGAGAAAGCAGAGCAGATGCTGTTTGATGTAATCAAAACAAATTACAATCTTAAAAGATCATAAACATACACTGTGTTTTGGTGTTATTCCATTATCTCACTGTTGGAAAAATATATTAAGTGAAATCTTGAATAGTTAACATTTAAAGTACTATGACTAATACACTCTTTGCACTGGATGTTTACATGTTTAGCTAATGATTTTAAAATCATGTTTAACTTCCCTTAAAACTCTTGGCAAACTGAGATCTTCCATCCTGTTTTGTACAGTGGGGGAATTGAAGTTCTCACTTTTCCTTGAGTTAGAGAATATGTTCTTTCCTGTCCCCAGAGTGCTCTCTGTGCTTGGAGGGTCCCCTGGCTTCCCAAAAGCCTGTTGTCATTGCTGAAAAGTAGTCAATGTGCTTCTTAGATTGGAGCCATGGGCTGGAATGGTGATTGGCTATTTGATTATTTAATCTCGACCCTGTGAGAATGTTGTAGGGGAACACTGAGATTGTGTGCTTTGTGGTTCTGGGGTTTTTCTTGCTCCTTAAATCTCATGTTCTGACCAAAACAGAGGCAATGACAAATAACTCCTTCTTGCATTCTAGAACACTAGTGACATCACTTTTGCTTCTGACAGACAGGTTAATATCCTGCCAGGTTATTCATGGGCAAGAGATTGGTTTTCTGACCTCTCCATCACCCTGTGCCTTGGATGGTTCACAATGGGGATGGCTCTTTCTCCAGACAGATGCTGAAGTGAGCTTTTTGATGGCTCTTAATGGTACTTACCAGTTTCGAGGAGCTTGTGTAGAGCTGCTGTCCCCTTTCTGTAGTATTTAGGGATGGGCAGGGCTTTTATTTGGAGCAAGGGTGAGGCTGAAATCAGTCACTGATTGGGATGGTGAGCTATGGGCTGTCCAGCACAAGACTAAATGGCAGCACAAGCAAAGGTGCCAGGTCTTGGGTACAGCTGCTTCAGAGGACAGGAGGGAACAATGTTGAGTGATTAAGTGATGCTCATGTTTTGAAAGTGCCAGCATTTCTGAGCCCTGGTGTTTGAGTAATATTCCCGTCTCTTCAGATTTTGGACAGGACATATATTCAACATATACAATGTGAATTTGTAGTAGAATTTAGCCCAGGTGCAGTTTTACAATAAGTTTTTATCACTATACATGCTGGAATGCAAACTCTTACTTCACTCTGGTGGGCAGACACTTCTAAATTGAGACCCACTGGGTTGGGTCTTGTTCAAAGGCAGCATTGTGAGGGATTTTCCACTATAACATCAGTTCTGTGTTCTGTGAGTGTCTGTTCAGATTTGGGTGGTTGCAACGGAGTGTAGGTGTTTCTTTTCTTTTCAAAGGGATACAGCATTCATTCTGCTAGCAGTGTAAGAAATTGAAGCAGTTGGAAACTGCCTGGACTTGGTTACCATGTGAATCAGTGAGTCCTTAGCTTTACTGTAGAGGTATATTTCAACACATGGTATCACTGCTACATGTCTCTTATAAAGTAGTATTTTCCTATGGATAAGGCCATAGATCATAACTCAGCTATGCTGGGCAGTTATTACCAGTTTTGGTTGTAATATGAATCAAACACCCTGTAATTATCATGTGGGCATTATTTTGCCTCAAACTGATTTAAAGAAAAAACGGATTTATTATCTTTCTGGGTTAGGTATTTATTTATGAAACTACACCAGTGCTATTTCACTGTGCTAGAAAACTAGCCGAGAAAGACAGACTTTCTGACTGAGGAGATCTGATCCAAATTTCCACCTCAGCTTTGGGGACTGACTTACCAAAAAACAAGAAAAAATTGCTGTGGCTTGGTGTCACCGGTGGAAGCATCAAACTGCATCAGTCAGGACCCTAGTGAACAACAAACAGGGAAGAACAGAGGGACTGCTTCATCTTCTCTCACTTTCATTATTCATGTAGGGAAAGTGCAGGTTCCTAGCTTAGGAAGAATAGTTAGATGCTTCAACTTAAGAGTGAAGAATCAGTATCTTAATCATTGTGCTTTAATTCTTCTTTATTTCTTCTATCTGCTGTTACATATATATGGACTGCTGGTACACCCTCACTCACAGTAGCACAGGGAAGCTCTGTTTTCTATTTGTCAAGAAATCCTGGTAATTAGGAATAAGAAGTTAATGCCATTTACTAGTCAAATATTGTTATTTTCTACACCTATGTTTTTGGTTTTTTTCCCCTGCTTTTGTTCATGCATCTAGAGGATTGTCACACTCCCTGCTTTTCATGTCCAGGTTCAAGGTGATGTGAGCTTTTAATCAGCAGGCTCCCCAAACAGTAGCTTCTGAGTTCTGTGACCATCAATCGAGTGCCAAAAACTGTCTTAAAATTGAGAGGTTAAAATTTTAAATATTCTCCATTGTTTCCTTACCATTTTGGGAACAGGTAGCATGATTTGCCCTCTTTACAAAGAGACTTTTGAAGGTTTTTTAGATGTAAATATGGAGTTTTTCATGCCAGAATTTATTTATGTGAGTAGAAATGGCAGTTTTATTCGAAACATTTAATTGCTTTTTGAGTAGTGTTTTATGATTGTCACACTGCCACGTTTAATGGCTGACCTCTCTGCTATCGCTGCAGAAGAAACTACAAGCAGGGAGTGTCTTACTTCATAGCTGCTGAATAATAACCTCAGTTATTTTCATGAAGACACAGGAACCCAAGATATTAGTATAATGGATGCCTTTGCCAAAGGAAAGCAGTGGCTACTGTGATTGCTGAAGCCTTTAACCTGCCTCCTGTTCCTCAGGACAAGTGTGTTAGAGGTGGCAAGAACACCAAACAGAGCCAAGATTGGTGTTTGTGTCTCTCCTTCCCATTCCCATTTACCTCCTGAGCAGCCTTAGGCATGATGATTCATGTACAGGCTCTGTGCCTTGGCTGACCGGTGTGTACAATGGCATGGTAGAATTCACTGATAGTGGAGGTGTCTTTTGTTCTTTCAAATAATGTATTTGAACTGCTTGGACCTTTGCATGGGAGATGTTCTCTATGTGCCATATTCCAAAATCTTTCAAACTTCTAATGTTCTCCACTTATGGGATTTATAATATTGTTTAACTATATATTTAAAGACATTTTTTAAAGCTGTACAGTCTTGAGACTAACACCACCAGAAATTATTTGGATCTCTGATTAACTGTGTGATCAGCTGTTATGTACAAGACAAAAAAAAACCTCCCAAAAAACCAGATTATACTTTTTGCAGACAAGGATGCTGGAAAAGATAAATCTTTCTGGAGAGTGATGGCTGCTGTAACCAGGCCAAAAAAAGGATGTGCTTAGAAAGACAGGAAAAAACCCAAACTGCCTCTAGCATCTAGATCAATAATTATCAAGTAAATAATGCAGGCAGAATCACTGCTAGGAAGAACAGAAATGGATTTATGTGAATTAAGTTTGGCTGAAGTTTGGTTTATCCCAGCGTGTCAAGAAAAATCATGAAATGAATACAAGGAATGTGGTGAATGAATGCAGTTATGGGGAGCGGCTGTAGTGGGTTTCAAGTTTAGTTTAAGAATAACCAATTATTTCTGAGCAAAAACTAGTCCAGTCAGTGTCCAGACTGTCTTTCATTTTGGAATAGGTATTTGAATTTCTTATTCTGATGGTATGTAAAATAGGAAGTTTTGCCTTTTTGTCTCTTTATGGTCAGATGGAGGTTCAGTGGAGTCTGTTGGTGGTCTGACTAAATTTATTTGAGGTTTGTTTGGTGGTTTATTTCTTTTCATTTCCCCTTTTTAGTAAGGGATACTTTCTCATTTAGCATTTTACTTACTGTGGTCTTCACCAGGATATCCAGGAAATCCTGGGTATCTGTAATTTTGGAATGACTTGGAGAGATTCCATGTACACTGGTGCAGTCACAGGTCCATTAGCCCAGCTGAGTGCAGGGAGTGTTTTTATTTTATTTATTTTTATCAAAACATAAATGAACCCACTTACAGGTATAATTTCTGGCAGAAAATCTCCTAAGGGAATGATGAGGCTAAAAGAATCAGAAGCCTTGTGCTTCACTTATGTTTTCAGAGATGAGAGCCCTATGAACCTTGATTGAAAGACAGACAACAAGGTGAAGATCTCAGAGTAGGAGATTTGAGAAATTTCTCTTTTTTAAGGGAATTATACAAGCTAGCTGGAAACTTATAAGATCTCCAATGGCATTGTCATGGAGTTTTCACAGAAGCTTCTAAAAACTGAGATGTTGACACATTTTAATGAATTATATTTTTGATGGAAATAAATTTACCATAAGAATTTTGGTCCCTTTTAATTGTATCTGCTTACAAATTTCCACTGAAGTCCAGAAATATTTCATTTACTTTGTTTACAAAGCTATAGCTTCCATCTAGAAGCTTCAGTGTAGGTGGTTTGCAGAAAGAAGTCTTCTTTGTCCTGAGTGCTGAGTGATCTGAATTACCATAAGAAATACAATTCTAATACCAAGTTTTGGGTCTCTTGGTCATAAGGCATTTTTGTGTAGTGAAATGCCACAAGGCAGGGTGACAGCATGTGTGTGAGAGACAAGGCAAGTGATACAGAACTCCTCATTTTCACAGCTGGAGCCTTGGACTGACATAAGAACAAGTGGCTTGGCATGTAAGTAACAATTCTGCACTTTTAAGTAGCAAAACATAACCTCCATAAACTGTGCATTCGGACTTTTCCTACAGAATGGCCTATAACACAATTATTTGCTTATTCTAGTAGATAAATGGCTGTTGAGCTTGGATTTGATCTCTGGAAGCCCTTGTAAAAGAATTCCTGCATTGACACCCAGTTTTACCTAGTTCTCCAACATCTAAATATCTTGCCAAAATTTAAACAGTTGTGATATTTACAGTGTGAGGTTTTCAGCCTAGCTCAAGAGGTGAAGAAGCTGGCTGAGCCATAAGTAAGTCTCTAATACACTTTGGTCTTTCTGAAATGATTCTGATTTGCATAAAGTAATGCAAAGCTATTTAGAGCACACTGAGTTGTAGCTGCACTAGTGAAGCTACTTGGAGGCAGAGGGCAAAAAACCTTAAAAGCCTGAAACCTGTTTACAACAGGTTTCTGCATGCTCTGGAGGTGTCTGGCTCCAGCAGAAATCTGCACTTTGGCTCTGTCCTTTCTGCCCTGTTCCATTAATTAAGTCAGAGGATGACCCAGGTCTGATTTGCTCTCTCTTGGCAGTTTTTCTGCTCTGAGCACAATGGAAAGTGGCTTCTTACTGTGCATTTCACTTGTGATGAAGAAAATAATGTTCTTTGTTATCTGTTTCTGAAGTCAGGTGATAGGATAGCAAAATACTGTGGAAGCTGTTAATCCCAGCTATTGCTCTAAGTTATTGAATGAAGAGCTTCAAATCATGAAAGTATTATTGCTCTTGTTTTCAATCTTAAGACTGAAAAACAGGAGGAATTCAGATTATTCATAAAATCAGATGCTCCTAACTCATCTGCAGGAGGCATCTTAGGCTGATAAAAATTCTGCTTTTGAGATGTCAAAGCAAAAGAAAGGCTTTGCCAATAGCAGCATAATGTTCTTGCTTAAACCAAGCTGAAATAAATCCATTATCTAATGTAGCAGAATTGAAATAAAGAGTGACTGGAGTTCTTATTGTATAAAGAATTGCCTCAAATTAAAGAACAGTGGGTACAGATACACTTGGATCTGCTCCATCAAATAATTTATTTTTCCTGTACCAAGTGAAATGAGGAGGATGCTAATTCTGTTGAGTAATATTGAAATACACTGTGTGTCCCTGATGACTAAATGATTTTTTCTTGGATGAGTTCTGTTTAATCTGGCAGAGCTAAGACTTGGTCTGCTTTGTTTATAATGTCTGGTACCCCAGTAGCTGATTTGTCCAGAGTCTCTTGACGTATACATATCTATGAGGATGTTTATTGGGCAGAAGAATTGCAATTCTCAGGTGACTCAGTAAATAAGAAAATATGAGTGTACACATGCACGTGAGATAGTTTGATTCCGTAAGCATATTATGGATATAACATCGAGTGAAGATACATGATGTGGGAGAGAATAAGTCCGTGAAAGGTATTGATAAATTGACATATCAGGCTAATGTTTTAATCAAAGAGCTATTTCAATGGGATTTGAAAGTGGGATTTTTTGTGTGGATTCATGGAGCCTTTTTTAAGTTTGTGTGCTCAAGCTATGGCTTGAGCACACAAACTTAAAAATTATTATGGACTTCTTCAGGCAAGCCCTGAAAAAGTCCATAATGAATTAAAACCAAAGTTGCCCTGGTGTCGAAATTGATTGAAACATGGGAGAACTGTCTTTTCCTAAATGTAGTGTGATATGGTGTTCTTCCCTCATTTTATTACACAGTGATGTCTCTGTTTGTATATTTTTTCTCCCATTTTCTTGAAGTCTGGTGAACATAATGAGAACAGACCAGCCTCCTTAGGGACATGGGGAAAAAAGCCAGACAGACAATAAAACCAAAGGGCAGCAATAGAACTAATAAAAGAATTACTGTTTTTTTTGACTAATGCATAGTCACTGTGTCATGAAACTCCGAGCCCTAGGAGGTTAGCCAGACAAATCTTGTATGTATTTGATAACATTAGAATCATAAATAATTTTCGCAGTTATGCAAGATAAGACAGTAACTTAAGCTTGAAGCTCTTCATTGAATGAGGGAAATGCTCATTGAGGGAGCAGGAATTTTCCTATACATATATATGCATATAATATTTCCAATTACCAGTCAGTCTATTTAGGGCTCTTTGTCTTTCAAAACTCTGCTAATCCTCTGGTAACTCTGTGAAATCCAAAGGCCAAATGGAGTAATAACCTGATCACATGGGGAAGCATTGGTATAGATGTCATATGTCTATCTGCTTTTTTGAATGACATCTTGCAAGAATCTGCTAAATGAAAGGACTCCCTGCTCCATGTCTGATTTTGGAACCTCTTGAATTTGACACAGTTCTACAGCAATAAACAGAAGCATCCAAATACAAGATTGTTCTTTCCTTTTCTCCCCACATCCCTTCCTGGTTCTACTCCCGTTAGTAATAATGCTAATATGTCCACGAGAAGTGACAGAACACAGAGCTGTTCATGAGGAGGAGTTCAAATTTAAAACTCCATCCCTGCCCCAACACACACACTCTACTGCAAACCACTGCATTTTACGTTATAACTACATTAATCCTCTAACTGTTGGTGCAAAGTCCTTCCTCCATCCTCCTGACTTGCGGTGGCTCTGGCCCAAATATTGATATGACATATGACTGAGTGGTGTGACAGTTCAGGTAGCCAAACTGGAAGAAAATGCCATTAGGATAATTTAGCTATATCATGAAACTGCACTCTGCAGGGCTATTTTGTGTTTCTTCCCCACATCCCTCATCTAATTGTCAAATTAAGATGTATAACGTGCTGTAAGGTACACATCAGTGGTTTAGGGCCTTTATACTTGCTAAGAGATGCTTGATAGTTCTGGGAAGTGGGGGAGGATGGGGAGGGGAAGATAATAAAAAAGAATCGGGGGAATGAAGAAGAAATAATTTAAAATAATTCTAACCCGCTCATCTAGTCTTAACAGTCTGTGCCTTATATCAGCTTAGAAATCTTTGCCTCCAATTCCCTATATACAACATCACTGTCTTACTTAAATACCTTCAATTTTGTTCTGCATGTGCCTTATCAGGTTTGAGAAATTATGAAATGAGGCATTATAACTCCCCTTATAACAGGATATTGTTCCTCTTCTTATGTACCAGAAAAGCCATTTCAACCTGTTTAGCTACATCTTATTGTGACCTCATTATGAAAGGTATTCCTGGTATTCTTTATAATTTTTGCTATATTTTCCTTCATTTTATCTCAGATTTTCCTGTTATTAACCATATTTTTTCTTAGCACCAATCCCTTGGTGCTTTGTCCTTTCTATGATATGTGTTGCCTCATCATTACTGAATTTAAATCTGAGTAATTTTCTGAGTAATTTTTCCTCAAGTTGCTTCTCAGTTAAGCTCCAAAAAGGTCAGAGCATCTTCTAGAGTTTAGATTCTTAATCACATTCAAGCAACATAAAAGAAAAAGTAATTGATTTAAAAGCTTCCCATTATAGTGTTTGTACTCACTAGTAAAATATTTCAGTCACTAATGAGGTGCACTTAATAAGGAGGCTTTACTATACAGATAATGGAAATTTAATTTATTATAACAATTTTTTTTTTTTGCAATGGAATATTTGTGACTGACAGTCCCAATGTCTTATTGCAAATGCCATTAAGATTGGATGGCCTATGTACACCATTAGTATGTTCAGATTAATTCCTCTCTTCAGAACAATGACAGTCCCTTGGGAAACACCACAAACATTTGAGATATAATTTGGAATGAGGAGGAGTCTAGTGAAAACAGCATTAAGTTGCACCTTAAAGCTATTTATTTCTCATTACCTGTAAGACTTGGTTTGTACACTCTCCCAGAGCCTCTGATAGCTTTATGTCTATGAGGAGGTGAGCTTAAAAAAGTTTATGTGAAAAAAAAAAAAATCTCATCTCATAAATGTTTACCAGAATTAGAACCTGTGTTGCCATCTGCACTGTTTGTAAACCAGCAAACACAGGGGTTTTACAACAATGTGTGCTGATTGTGATACTGCAAATTCTTCCTCTTCAGCCTGGATGACTGCACTTTATTCATCCTAATGCTACATAGCTCGTCTGACATTTCTTATATGTAGGTGGAACTTGGAAGACGTTACATAGCACTAATCAATTCTGAATCTGTCTGAAGGTTGTGAAAATCAGAGCTTTGAGCTAAGGATCAGGCATATAAATACAGAGCAGCAAAACCTCTATAGTAATTATCTGGTAATGTTGCATAAAGAAGAAAAATTACAGGGATCCACTTCAAAAGTTCTAGAAATTGGGAACATATAAAGAAGAAATGCATAGAATATTTAGTTTTAACTGAAGGGAGCTGTTTTCTGCACAAAAGAAACTATCTGCAACAGTTAATGCTTTCCTGTTGCCCACTGTGCCAGCCAGTAATTCCCAGCAGTCCAGAATCAATGTGCTGCATCTATTCGATAATATCACACCAGAAGCTCCAAGGGGTAGAAAGGATGATGTGCTACCTAAGAAATTATGTGGGAAGAAAAAACCAGATGATTACAAAACACCTGAGTAGTTCTGAAAGTCTAGTAATGGCAACTACCTCACTTCAGTAAGGAAAACAACCCAAAAACTTTCATACCAGTAGATGAAAACAGGCAGTAAAGGGTTTGGTCTGGCCAAGCATATATTGGATACTGTCTGCATTACCTTTCTTTGCCTTGAACTTTTCATAGTCTGAACTGAGACTTTTGCTTTATAATTCTGTGTTTCCATAGCAGTAATATGTCAGAACCCAGGACATCCCGCTGGGTACCCTGGAGCCCCTGGCAGGAAGCCAGAGACATTTGGGACTTCATTTTTAACCCATGGAGTAAATTACCAACCTTGTATGAAGAATCACAAGTCACAGAAGTTTAAGTACAATGATAATGTATTTATCACAGGGTGAAAAGTAGAATTTTGGGGATTTTACTATAGGGGTCCAGGAGGCAAGATGGAGGGATTCAGGCATTGTCCTGTCCTTCTTCCTTCTTCTTCCTAGCCTCCATCTTCTGTGTGATGCTGGTATTTTTGAATTGGTTTAGAGTAGAAGTAGACAGTCTAACATAGGTGCTAGGTATTGGAAAATAATGGTAAATAAAGTACACGTAGTTCATAGTATAAAATGTTGGCACCAGCCCCAGGGTGGGCAGAGTGTGTGCCTTTGACAGACCTGCTAGACAGAGCTCTGCGGGTCCAAAAAAGAATGTTTTAGATAAGACACAATAAACAACCTTGCAAACCAGAGCCGAGGAATTCTACTTTTTTCGACCATTGGGCTGGGCAAAAGGACTCTCGGGATCATCCTGGCAACAGGAAACCCGAGAGTAATAGAGCTGCTGTAGCTGCCATAAAAGGGCTACTGTGTCAAAAGCATTGTGCTTTTTCTTTTCCAGTTAAGTTGGCCTTGCAAAAGTCTAGACTAGACTGGAGTAGAGTATTTAAGTTGGAAGGGACCTACAGTGATCATGTAGTCTCTGTGCCTGAACAATCTTGAGCTCAGCAGACGTTGAAGCTTGTTTTTGTTAAGGGCTTCAGTGGTGCCTCTTATGTTCCTAAAAGAAAAGATAGTGTTAAATGATCTGTATTCTGGAAAACCTTTTACTTCTGTTGCTGTTCTGAAAATTGCAAATTAGAACCATCCCTATAAAATGGGGGTGGGGACATATATTCAGGGAAAGCTTGCCTATTATTGTGTTCAGCAGAAGGAAATTAAATTTGGGGATTTTCTGTAATATTGAGCATTTTCTTCTAAATTTTATCATTCTACTAACTGTGTGGTGCATTTAACTTCTAGAAATTATGACAAAATATCAGTGAAAAAAATGTCATCTGCTCACTATTGACCCAACTCATCACTAGAGGTAACACTGACCAAAACCCCTGCTGACTGGCACATTCTGTGGGTGAGCCATGCAAGGGCAGTGGCTGCTTACAGAAGGAGAGGGGAGGCTTGAACTCACCATCTTCCTTCCATGCAAGTGTGCTTTAATGGCCAAACATCCCCCTTCAGCCTGCTTTATTCCTCTATACCCAGTCTCATCTGCCTTGCCTTCCAGTTTTGTTACCTTTCCTGGCAGATTCTGGAACTCCACCTGTATCCATCCTTTTGGTCAGAAAATTTACCTAGTCATCTTCTTGGGTTGTCTACATCCACTCCTGAGTTACTCCTCTGCCTTTACCCAGGTTCTTTTCTTTGGCATGACCTGCAGAATTTGCTTTTTCTTCCTGTAGACCCTGCTCTTCATCCAGTTAATTGGCTCATTCAGGCCTGGTCTTGCACACTGGGGTCTTATTGAGTACATCCCCCCTGCACACTGAGTACCATTTCCCATTTGTCTTGTATAGGTGATCTCAGTTACCTCACAAAACACCCTTGGCCTGAAATGCACAAAATCTACACCCTCTCCTGTAAATCTTTCAGCCTTATTCAGCCAGTGACCTGATCTCTTTGGCATAGTCCAAGTCATAATTCCTCCAGTCCGCATCTCCTCCCCACATTTATTTGTAACATTGGATGCTCTCCTATCCAGTTCTTGGGAAGCTTCTGGGCTCTGACAGTGGTGGAAAGAGAAGTGCTCTTAGTTCAGGTGCTTGCAATTGCAGGGAAACTCCATTTGACCTAAAATAGAACATCCCATGTAAGGAGTGAAAAATTTATGGGTTTGTTTTTTTCTTCTGTGAGGAAGAGTGTTGTTTCTAAAAGGTGAGCTTCTACCATATCAACTGTAACTTTTTAAGTCCAGCTAAGCTTTGACTGACTTCCTGCAAGAAAAAGGCTCAGCACTCGACACAAGGAACCCAACACCAACTAACTTGTGATTGCAAAAGTGGTGTCCACAGGAGTAAAGCAGTCTCTCTGAGTAGATTATTGTGTGGTTGGTGTTTTGTTTAAACAGTTCATTTTTAAGCCAGTAGAGGTAAACTTTAGCAAACCAGTGAGCAGTGAAAAGCAATACCCATAAAAGGAGATGTTAAGAAATTTCAGTTGCTGTATTTTTCATACAGGCAGTATTTTGTAGCTAGGCAATTACTCAGTTGTAATTTTCCAAGCCTAGAGTACCTAGTAGTGGTTATTGCATGTAGCCCTCAGAATCTGTAATACTCAAAAGGTGGTTGTATCGTAGACTAGGTAAGTCTCATGTGAGTGGGTGCACACAGAGCTTGTGCAGAATGTTAGTTACCTTACCTTTCACAGAGTGGTCTTAGGGAGTTGCTTTTCCCTGAAGATTCTTTGTTTATTTCAGAGGTGGAGGAACAAAAAGGTAGTCATGCTGAGCATAGGTTGTTCACAAGTGAGCGCACAAATTGCACCAGTTCAATACCTTTTTTTCCTGTGTTTTGTTTTATTTTTAACATTCGAGGTTCGTCATGACCTATGCTGTGTAATCCTCTGCACTGTACCATCCCACATCATTTCATAACCCTGGCTTGCAGAAGGAGTTTATTTTAATGACAGGCATCAAGCTTCATAAACTTAGGTGTATACAAAGCCACAGAGCACAAATGATGAGGGACACGAACGAGCTATTTGCAGTTCAGATGCACATGATGATATTTTTTATTTTTTCTCCAAAGGTTCTGTCCATAATATTTTTTACTCTGCTATGGCTCATACAGTAATTTGTATTTCTGTTGAGGAGATCAGAATCTTCTGTTTCTCAGCAAAATTTGATTTCCCATCTGCTTCTGACAGATTTCTCTATTCAGCAGACTCTGAGAAAGTCTTGTCATTCTTGACACATGGGAAGTTATGAGCATAACTCATGCCCTTTTAATGTTCATGGGTGTTATCTGAATAAATCACTGACATTAAAGTCTTAACCCTATTTAGTCTGAAAATTGACATTTTCAGAGCTTAATCTCTTTCTGGCTAATGTTTCTCTTGTTCTGCCAGATGTATGCAATGTCACTCATTTCAAAACTGTTTTCACTGCGCCTTGGAAGCTGTAACATCTTTAAATGGAAGTAATTACAGCCTTATTCAGGGGCTGTCATGCTCCCTTTGCATCTTTCATCACTGTTACCAGTGGCACAAGGAAGCCAAGTAGAGAGGGTTCTTTTGTCAGGTTTTGCTTGTTTCTTTCCAGATCAGAGAGAGCCACTCTTAATATTGTCCTGGAGGCCAAGGTGATGAACTGCAGGTGATTCAGCCAATGCATGACCTCTGAATATCACTCCATGTCATATTTCCTTCCCTCAACCCTCATGAGTTATCACTGTTAAGATGAACTCTCTCTAATCAGTTTCTCTGACTGTACTTGCTGCTTCAGTTCCCCATCACTCCTGATTATTTTAAACTGAAGAAGAGCTATTAGATAACTGAATAAAGCTTTATTATTTTTATTTTGTTTTGTTTAATTGTTTTTTTACCATTCAAATTTATATCCTAAATTTTAAGTATCCCCCTACCTCTTTCCCCATAAATATAGATGGTACTTGCTGTAAGAATTATTCTGCTAAATAAGTTATGTTCTTTCAAAATGATTAATTTAAATGAGTTAAGAGTCAGCCAAGTTAAATGAACAAGCTTCTTTGATATTGATTCTTGTCAAAGTTGTCTATGAGTATGATGCAGCATGATAAGAATTAACTAACCAATGACTTTGATGGGTAAGGAAGTGGGCTGTGGGAGTGAGCAGCATTCAGATTTTTGTATATTGTTAGCAGAAATTCCTTATGGAACACTCACTCTCTAACTCTTTAGTATTCCTCATCATCATCATCACTTTAGGCTGAAGTTGTCTCATGCTTCTGTGACTACTAAGTTCAGTAAAAAAAAAAGCCTATTGCTGTGGAGGAGCACCAACGAGAGACCTTAACTTAAGCAGTAAAGCTTTTATTTTTCACTTATTTCTAAAGAATATGGCCTGGTTGCCCACTTTTCTGTCTGCTGGCTTAATGTCATCTTGCAATACAAAAAAAAACATCATTCAGAAGTTAAGGTACCAGTCTGGGGTTAGGGTAATCTGTATTTAGCTCCCTGTCATGACAGCTGTGCAAAATTATTTTTAAAGTCTGTGATGCAGATAGGGTGCAGATAGGACTCTTTCCAGTCAGCGAGACCTGTGCTCCTACAGTTTCCTTAAACAGAAACAAGCAATAAAAGAACTCATTAGTCTTTAAAAACAACATGGAATAATCTGTTAAATGTGAATAGCATCATTTCCAGAGGCATGTGGAAATGAAGACATTAAAGAATTTAAAGCACTTAGATGTTAAAGTAGCTGGTGACACATCAGTTCTAAAAGAGAGGAGTTATTTTCTCAGAATGAGAAGGCAGGAGTTTATTTTTCCAAGGAAAAAAAAACTGCCTGCATACTAGTGTTGGCTTGTTCTTTGGAGACCATAATAGGTAATATAATAAGCAGCATACATAATTTAACTGTACCATCTTCTACTTATACACTTTTGTATGTAAGTCAATATAATATTTCCCTCTCTTTTTACCACTCTATCTTGCCCATTCTGCTGATACAATATGACATGCTTTTTTGAAATCCATATAAAATTCTGGATATCATATATTTTTATTATACAGTCATTCTGGGTTATATATTCCATGCAACCTAAACTCTTTTATTGGCAACATTTGATGCTTGGATGATGTAAGGAGCTCTGCACTGACAGTCAGATTTTTTGGCAATAGCACTGCTGAATTTATGTTTCTCTAAACTATTCTGTCACTTTAGATCTCAATTAATGGTTCTAAGGTCTGTTTTAGTATACTTTGTGCCAAAATCTTGCATAATTTTAAAATCTAAATAAACCTCAAAAATGAATGTTTAGAGTAAATTTTACAATTCTTCTTGTTCCATTGCTCTCAGCAATTTGTTTGTTTAAATTTTACTTTAGAGAACCTTTATCTTTTTTTTTTTTTTTTTTTTTTTTTTTTTGCTTTCTTTGCACTTGTGCTAAGTAGGTCATATTTCATAGATGTCATGTCTATGTTCTTTTCTCATCCAAAACACTCCTATGCTTCAATTTACTTCAGGAAGAAACATCCCTGCACAGCAAAGCAGGAGGAGAGAATGTAGCAAGCACACCACATGTAGTCACAGCTCTGAGGAATTCTTGATGTCCATGTAGGATTGGTGCTATGCCAGCACAGGATGAGGTGAGTGCTCACACCTTTTCACAGATTTTGCTGCCTGCACAGCCCTAGGTACCTTGTCATTTGCTTCTGTGCTGGCTTTTTTTCACACTTGGTTGTGAGCATTTGGCAGAGCTTAACACTGCTCTGAAAAATGTTGCTGCTTAGAGCAAGAGTTGCACACCTTTTTGAAAGGAGGGCTTTGCATCATTTTAATAGCTGCAAGAAAGAAAAAGAAACACATGGGTTACAGTTTAAGAGTTATTTGAAATACTGGGGTGGCAGGGAAAGTACCTAGTAAATTATGAATTTTATAACTGAGGGTTTGATCTGTAGTAGTTAAAATGAGGCAAAAAAAAGAAACTGCATTAGTTTGGTAATCCATTTTTGGGATATATGTGAAATTCTGTACCCAGAAAGGAATCTTGTTAATGTAAATGTTTCCAAATGCCAACCTCAGATGGATTTATGTTCTCTTTTTGGGCTTTCTCCTGTACTATTTCATGTTGGTCTTGATGTTGTACTGAATAAGCTGCAGCTGGCTCATCTTCAGTACCCTTCCTAATCAGAATCATCTGTACTTCATATCCAGCAGGGCATTTGGATAACTTCATATTTGGATACCTCCATTATTGCCAATAATCATACCTTGTTTTCTTCCAAAATGTCATCTGGGGCTGTCAGAGAGTTCAGCAGTGTGAAAGGGGTCACAGAGGGAGGAAATCAAGACAAGGAATCATGGGCTTCCTGCTTCCATGCTGGAAGCCTGCAGGGTGAGTGGAAACAATGCCAGGAGTCAGGGTATTGGAAACTCCAGACTGATCTCAACCTGTGGAACTCCCTGTTCTGAGACGAACTGTTGTTTGGGATCGAGGTGAGGGCCTGGCAGGACACTACAGCCTAGCTGGGAAACAAACCCTTCATTAGCGTTGTCTCTAAACTAAACACTTTAGGACTTGTAAGCATAATGCTGTATCCACAAATGTCTCTCAGGACTTCTTGGACAACATTTGACAAGACATTGCATGTGGTCTTACATTGTTACAGTTTTATAGAAAACTGTCATCCCACTTACTGGAGAATGCTCATAAATCATACTCAGTAATTTGATCAATAGAACATTGCAACACAGCTACTGTACTTTATTGAATAACACAGGTTCATTACAATTTCTATAAGAGCCATGTCATTAATTTTCAGAAGCCTCTTGAATTACAAGGGAACCTTTTGCTTTCCTCCCTATTATTCCTTATAGGCTTTTTTTAAAGAACAGTTTCTGCTTAGCTAGGTGTTGGTGGTGCTCTAGTCTCTGTCTCTTTATAAGGCCAGGAATATCAGCAACACTCTCCAAGTGCTGTGGACCAGATCCAAAGTACACTCCACAGTCAGTGAAAGTATTTTCATTTATTTAAAGAAATGTTGGCTCAGGCCCTGTAATAGTAGCCAACTTTTTCTCTGTCATAATGGTCATGATATGCTTTTAAGAAGTCTGTCTTTTTCTTTCTTGGTAAATGGACCATATGCCAGCATCATAATTGGTTCAGAAAACACAGTGTATATGTTCAAAGGGCACTGAATTGATCTGTGTATGGAGAGCTATCAGACGTAGGAGGATGTTTCTGCTGAGCCATTTAGGCACATGTTTACTGTTGGTATTCCTGTCTCTTCCTGCTATGGTGATAAGTGCACTAATATACTTTTTTTTTTCTCCAATGTTGCTGCTTTTTTAAAGTTATTTCTGCTTTGGGATCCAAAAGAGCATATCTAAGATAATATATATAGGATGTCGTGTCTGTGAGTAATATACAAAGAATTAGCTACCATCTTCATTATTTTTCCAGTATTTCTACTGAACACAGTTGTTTAGTCATTTCCAATATAATATTTAATTTATCAAAAGGAAAATGCAGTAAAATTGCAATGTAAAATCTCTGATTAGGAGTGTGAAGCTGAAGGCTTGGAGTTTTTATTTGTTCTCATTATTTTTACCCTGAAAATGAACTCATTTATTATTCTCTGAGCTTGCTTCTAGAGTCTGTGCAAAACATTGTAATGTCAGTCCACTTGGTGGGTGAAACCCTACTCTCTAAGCAACTGTGGTTTAAGTACAGCATTTCTTCTGTATTGTCCATGGTATTCACTGCTAGAGCCATGGAAGTAATAATGTAACAGTACCTCAACCAGCTTCAATATTTGGACCTCAACTTCATTTCCCATGGATGAAAAGTTTGATGAACCCCTCTTAACCACAGAAAAGGGAGGGCTGAAATAGCCAGGTGTATTTAAATAAATCAATAAGACCACCTAATGCATGATACAGAAGACAGTCTGACTTGGCAACGATGGAAAATTCCCCAACTATTTCATGGGTCCAAACTTTGGACAGTTTGACACTTTTTGCCCTTAAATAGAATTGGATTAAAAATATGGATTTGAGCCAGTGTGGTGATAAAACATGATGGGTAAGGAAGTGTGCAACTTATATCTATCTGGATTTACCTTTTCGTATTGTGATGCACATGCTCATGGTTAATTAAATTACTGTGTGCCACGTTGGTGATGTGCTCTGTCTCAGCTAATTCACCTTAACAAACTTTTGATGAGTAGTTCACCCCAAACAGCAATCTGTGGGAAAGATGAAGGGCACTTTTTGGAATGTTTAGTAGAGATGCACTGAAGATGGATACTAGGTATACATCAGAAGGAGGTATTTTAATGAACAATAAAAGAAAAAACGTAGGCAGAATATAGGAGACAGTACCCTTCTGATACCAAGTAGGCCTTTGGCATGTTGTCCCCCATGCAGCTGGTGACAGGATAGAGCTCTTGCAAACAAAATTTTTTTTTCCTCTAGCAAGAGTTTTCCAGCCAGTGTTGCTGGTCTCTCTGTGAAAGTGGCTGTGCATGAGGCTTGGATGGAGGCTATAAATTAAGCTGCTGTCTTATGTTCACACAAAAATAGTGCCACGCTTATATGCCTTTAGTCAACACGCAGCATGGGCCAGTGCTGGCTATCAGCATCTGTGTTCTCTAAATTTGGCTCCTTGAACATGAAATATCTGACCACTCCAGAGCACTATGAATGTTTGGATGAGAGTTTTTCACTGACAGCTTTTACAAAAGTAGATTTTTTTCCCCTTAAATTGAACCAGAGTAGCAATGGTGGCTGACACATTTTGCTCTCAACTGAGAGAGATTTTTAATGCATCTTGGATTGGTGGGGTGCAAAAGTTTGATAGTTTCTTTTCACTGAATGCACAGAGGAGCAAGAAAGCTGCCTTTTATCTGCTCTGTTTATTTGTTCAAGCTTTGAGCTGAGCATTTCACTTCAACCTTTTCTCTTATAATACTTTATGGTTTCTCCAATTCCCACTTTGTTAAGTGCTGGGACTTCCTTGATAGGATAAACACAGTTTTGCAATCCCAATACCCAGAAATTTGCTAATTAATGATAATGAACTGGTCCTGGAAAAAGAAAAACCCCAATCTATACATCTTCTCAAAGAGTGACATATTACCAGATTCTTGGAGTATGACAGATGATTCTTATTGTGAGAAATGAGAATATTCAGGTAGTGAGTCCACTACATTTTCATCTGGCTTCGATTTTTTCCTATCAAGAAATACCACATACTTCAGGCAAGGCTTATCAAAGAAATCATGGTGTGACCAAAGCTTTTCTGCAGAATGTCAAGGAAGGTCTTGTAAACTCTTCCTGAGCTAAACTTTCTACACTCTTCATAAATAGTCTCTCAAAGTTTATCCATACATTCTCTGTATTTTTGCACGCTCTCACCCTTCTTTTTGATAATTACTTTCTGATGTAGCATTCTTATAATTTCCTTTTATTTGAAATACCCAAGGCGAAGACTGATTTCAGAGGTTTTCATTTACGTATCTTGTGTTTGGCCAAATTTTCTTTTGGATTTGAGATTTATTCTTTTTCCAGAACCACTATCCATACCCAGAGCAGTGGGTTTTTGTCAAATGGTAGCAGTTTTTGCATAAGCTGCTACTCTGTCTCAAGATAAAATTTCTTCAAAGTGTTTAAAGGTTGGACCAAAGTCCCTGTCAGCTTCAGAAAGAGCAGATCTGGACCTTGATATTCAAAGGATTACAGGATTATATGGTTTTGTCATATTTGTTATTTATTGACTAAGTAACAGTGATAGTGACATTTCCCTTCCAAATGACTCTCAATTTATAATGGTGTATGTTAAAAAATGTGGTCATCAATTTCCTGTCACAAGATCAAACCGCCTTATCTGCAGGCTCCTGAGGTCTCATTACCAAGTCCTGTTCTTACATTAGACCCATCAGCTTGGAAAATCACAGGTTTAAAATGTGAATGTTGGTAGAAGTTGCACAGAAAACTATGAAGCAGAGTTTCAGTAGGCATCTTGGTGATTCCATAAAGGTTATAGAGAAAAAGTCTTTCTAAGCCTCTAAAACTTATAGGACAGTGCTGAGGCCAAAACCAGAGACATAATCCAAAAAAAAAAACCCAAATTTTCTTTCAGAACCCCCCACCCATTTCAAGTGGTAGTGAGTAGCATGACTTAATAATTTTAATACATTTAAAATGTATTTGGATTCAACTATTTTTAAATCATACTGGTATTTTAGTAAAACGGTTAGCAATGTGAATATAGAAATAGGAAAAAAAAATTAAAAAAGAAAGATTAAAATATTTAGAAAGTCATTAAAGAAAAAGAATTGAGTCTTTGCAATGCAGATTGTGCTCTACAGATTCTTAGTTGTCATCCTAAAGTAATGCTAGTAGCTCAAAAATAGTATATTAAATATTTCTGGAGTTCCAAATTGAAATAATGCATTTCCTTAAAACTAAGACAAATCTTAGCAGAAAAAAAAAAAGAAAAAAAAATTCATTTTGTAAAAATACTAGTTGGTCCTATTCAGTAAAAAACTAGTTTTGATATGATTGTCTTAGGTTGGAAATGGTGAGGGGAGGCTCTGGCTTTCCCTGGCAGACACCTGTCTTTTCAAACCCAGACAATGGTCAAAGCAATTTGTCCAATGCTGCGCTGCCTAGATATTTTTGTAATATTTTTCCAAAATGGAAGATTTTCTACTCAAATCTGTGGGATACCAATACAGAATATTTGGTTTCACTTCAACCCATTCTTAGAAATCTATGGCTTAAATTTTGGATGTTTGCATTAACACATCTACCACCACATATCCACAGGCAAGAAGTTATTAACCTGCTGCTGGCAGACCAGCAGCATGAAAACAGGAAGGCCATGTGATTGAATGCAGAGCTAGTCCCCATCTGGGGCAGTGGAAGTGGAAGCTTGAGGCTGAAGTGATCATCCTGGTCTTTCATAATGGCACAAAAGAAGGAGATAATATAATGAGGGAACCAAGAAAGGTATCCTTCACATGACTTCTTGCACTTTCAGCTTCATCACTATAAATAACATTTCTTGGTTTATTTTTGATTTAACTATCAGCTCACACATTCCTCTAATAGACTTTTAGCACAAGTGTGTAATTGTAATTGATCTGTTTTTAGGGTGGATTGCCATAGAGGAGTATTAGCTAAGAGTAAAATTGACTGACTTGTATTCCAGATGTCACGGCATCACTATGAAAATACAATAGCAAGGCTTCTTTTCTCTAAATTTCAATTCAGTAGCCCTCAAAGATAAAATATGGAGCCATCAGATGTGGACATCTGCTTCACTATCAGCCAGTAAATAAATTTATTTACTGGCTGAGATGTCCTTGATCCGTCGCAACACAATACTTGTGTTACTCATTTCAGGTGGATTGTTTCAGAAACCACTGTGGGGCCTGGGTGGCTAAAAGGGGGAAAGGGAAATATATCCTCTTTTTTTCTAATCAAGATACTGAATTTGTTATCTCAGGGGAAGCAATGCAGTAAGGGCTTATCTCAGGGCTGAGAAAGCAGTAAGATGCTGAGGGTGATGCTAGGTTGCTGGGGGTAATGGCAGAGGCAAAAGGCTGAAGGGGTGACAGAACCAATGAAAAGCTATGAGCAAGATCCCTGGTACATGGAAAACTCATTCTGGAAAAGGGAAACTGTTTGGCCAAGGCTGAGGAGTTTGTGCAAAAAGACTGGGAGTTCTTTATGTGACTGTGTGTCACAGAACATACCTCAGGCTTTAAAATCTAACAGTTTATGTAAGTTGTATGCACTGTTTGGTTTGAGATTTTTTTTTCCACCAGTATACGCCAGACTGGGTGAACTTGCCCTGCTTCTTAAAGCTCTTAAATGTCTTTTGATAGATGTATGTAATATCTTTTATTGTCTGTGAACAAGAGAGTGGAAAGACAGGGGAAATATAGGAACATAAATGAAATAAGACTTTTATGGAAGCACCAACTCAAACCATTTAGAAAGATTTGTGTTATTGCATTTAATTTCCTCCAGATGTTCTTGCAAAGGGGAAATTTGGATTAACCTAAGAAGGTCAATGGAAAAGCATATTTTCCTGATTTTCAGAATAGGGGAGAAAGGACCCTTATGGCATTCATCTGACAGCTTTACAATTACCAGAACAGTCATTTATTTTGCCTACAGTGCAGAGAGGAGGAAAAATTTTGGAAGAAGCACCAGCATGACAGCTATTAAAATTCTAGGAACTTTCCTGCTATTCAGAGCCCCTGAAAAGCTGATGGGGAAAACGGGCCTCTGTGTTAACATTGGATTGTTTGCATTTAGCCTGGATTTCATGTGACTAAATGTTGACACTGACTGAAAGAGAGAAGGAACAAAGAAAATAAGAAAATGCTATCACCAGAAATTAGCATCTTGTATGACAACATCAGCAAAGTTTGAAGTTTCTTATCACTCTTAATCGACTCTTTTGCAAAAGGTTTATCTTATGTGGAAAAGTAGATTGAGAATGGATTTAATATGATAAATGTGGTGGGAAACCTAGATGGCTTACAGAAGTCACATGAACTAATGTAGTGTCAGATATGGTTTTGTAGCCTGGGGAACTAGAGATACATTATCTGTGTAAATTGCTTATTTGAGTAGTGAAGATTGAATGTATGGGGTTTTTCCCTATCTTGTCTTGCTCATTACATCTCTATTTAATCTTTGCTAATGATTCTTCTGTTCCTGGAAAGACCAAAAGCTGCTGACAAGATAGTGAGAAAGGTATCTGTTTATGTAGCTGCTTTTCTGCTCAATCTTCACTGAGACGAACTGAATTGTGAAAACCTATAGGCCCAGAAGGGCTAGTAGACAAAAACATTACATTGAGTGTCTTCTCTAGAACTTTTCTATGTTTCCTTAGCCCACTACTCAGCTGCCTTTATAAAGAAAATTAAAAATAAATACCATACCATAACACAGAGTTGAGCTGCTGGAAAAAATAAGTTATTGTCAAAACCATGGTAGTGAGTGGCTTTCCTGTAGAAAGAAGATGATTGTGAAGTTTTAGATAATTTTTCACTATCTTGTCCAGTGCAGGGAAAGTGCCAAGGTTGAGATGTGTGCTAGACTTAGTGTGCTAGACAAGCATTTCCCCATGTCTCTTTGCTTCAAAGAAATAAGGTTGAAGACCAAAAGTTCTTTTCACCTATAGTAAAACTAGATTTTCCCAGATCTCAGTTTGCATGTCTGCTATTTTGCTGCCTTGGCCATTTTCAGTAAAGTTTACTCGAAGAAATATGCATTAATTAAAATAGAAACTTACTTCCCTCTCTTCCATTTATTGGTCCCTATCTTCCACAATGGAAGTAAGAAATATTAGTCATTATTAAAAAAAACTAAAAGGCAAGAAGTTTTCCCATGGTAGTTTAATGAAATTTTTATTTTCCCATTTATTTGTTTGTGCTTTTGCTTCACATAGTTCTATACTGAAAATAAGTACAACCTAAGATTTACTCATTTGCTTTCCACTGCCTGTGGCTCTTCTTTCAAATATAATATCTTGTTTTCTTGGCAATGTGCTGCTTTTTGCAACTGTTTCCAGATGGGATGGGAACCATATTTCTGAGTTTCATTTAGAAGTAAATAGTGATGGATTTTCTTGCTATTTGATGAAAATGACACTATGTATTTGTGAAAAATCTTAAGCTTATAAATGTTTTCAAAAATTACTATGAAAATATATAGGAAACCCTCATCGTAGTCTGACTGATGACCATTCATTAATGTAAAAACAACAGCACCCAAACCCAAAAAAGGAATTAAATATGACCAAAATGAGACAAAAATGTATATGCGTCAATTGATTGGAAGGGAAACTTCTCTAATCTGCTTAGACTTCAGAGTTGTTAGATTGGAAGAGCCCAGGGAAGAGAGGGCAGAGAGTGTCAGTAGGAATTGGCAGGGTTTCTGGAAGGCAAGACGCAGAGCCATCAGTCGCCATCATATTTATCTGTACCAGTCTGTCTTCAGTCACTACAACACAAGGGAGTCAGATTTATGTTCCAGTGTGAGCTGCTCCAAATATCATTCCAACTCTTTTAATTTTTTTAATATTTGCTTCTGTGTATGAAGGTGAATTTAAATACTCTTTTTCTAAATATTATTACAGAATCGTGGAATTGTTAGGGTTGGAAGGGACCTCTGAAGGTCACATAGTCTAAACCCCCTGCCAAGGCAGAATCATCTAGAGCTGGTTACACAGTTTAATATCCAGGTGGGTTTTGAATGTCTCCAGAGAGGGGAATTCCATGACATCCCTGGGCAGCCTGTTCCAGTGCTCTGCTATCCTTGATGTAAAGAAGTTCTTCCTAGTGTTGAGACGGAACTTCTTGTGCTTTAGCTTATGTACATTACTCCTAGTCCTGTCACTGTGCACCAAAAGAGTTTGGCACCATCCTCTCAGCACCCACCTTTGAGATACTTCTGTATGTTGATGAGGCCCCTTCTGTCTTCTTTCTCCAGACTAAACAGGCCCAGATCCTGCAGTCTCTCCTATAAGAAACATGCTCCAGACCCCCCATTACCTTTGTGACCCCCTTGCTGCACCCTCACCAGTTAATCCTTGTTTTTCTTAAACTGTGGAGACGAGAACTGAGCACAATACCCCAGATATGGCCTCACTAGGGCTAAACCTGCACTGTTCCCAATGCATCCCAGGATCTCATTGGCTCTCCTGGCCATGAGAGCACTGGTGGCTCACGGTCAGCTTGCCATCCAGCTGCACTCCCAGATCCTCCTCAGCAGAGCTGCTCTCTAGGTCAGTCCCCAGCCTGTGCTGGTGCTTGGGGTCATTCCTCCCCAGGTGCAGGACCCTGCACTTGTTGAACTTCATTAGGTTTTTCTCTGTCCAACTCTCCAGCCTGTCAAGGTCCCACTGAATGACAGCACAGCCTTCAGGGGATCAGCCATTCCCCCCAGTTTTGTATCAACAACAAACTTGATACGGATAAGGATACGGATACTTGATAACTTGATACCGGTGCTTCGTATCCCTTCATCCAGGTTGCTGAAAAACAAGTTGAATAAGACTGGACCCACTGATCTCTGGAGAACGCCACTGGCTACAGGCCTACAACTGGATCCTGCTCCACTCATCACAACCCTCTGAGCTGCTCCATTCAGCTAGTTCTTGATCCACCTCACTGTCCATTAATCTAACACGCATTTTCTGAGCATACTTATGAGTTTGCTATGGGAGACAACATCAAAAACCTTGCTGAAGTCAAACAACATCCCATCGACCCATCCTGCCATGCCATCATAGAAGGCTATCAGATTGGTCAAGCATGACTTCTCCTTGGTGAATTCATGCTGACAAATCCTGATGAACTTCTTTCCTTCTATGTGCTTGGTGATCACCTCCATAATGATCTGTTCCACCACCTTTCCAGGACTGAAGGTGAGGCTGACTGGCTGGTAGTTTCTCAGATCCTCCTTGTATTCCCAGGTCTAGAATTGATCAAATCATCAAAATGGGCTAAAATAAGAGTCTCTCTACCACGTATATCCAGTTATGGTGGGAATAGATAACTGGGATTACCTAACTCTCTCCTATGCAATGCAACAAATGCTCGCTATTGTTGCGGTGCGTTTTGAGGTGGGGTACCTCGGGATGTCCCCGGAGGGCCCCCTAGGCTGTGAGTTGGCTGGCAGTGCAATGCAACAAATGTTCACTATCACACCAGACAATGTTTTATTCCCTCTGAAACATAAGTCCTATGTAATCCATATCCTGACTCTGAAAAGGAAATGAAATAACACAAACCAATGGTAGATATTTTTCCCCTTCTGATTCAGTTTCTATGCCAGTGCCCAGTGACTCTTCCAGTCTATCACATCTTCTCCTCCAAGGATCTGCATTACCCGAGTGAAAAGCTATCTTTGCCAGAAATATAATTAAAGCCCTTGAACACAATTATCAGCTCTTCACGGCCTCCAAACTCAGTCTTTGTGTGGTAACCATTCATTACCAAATCGTATTGATGAAAACATTTCCCTGTGGAATCCATTTTTGTGCCATGTGTGTCAATGGCCACTGTGTGATGACTTCAGTGGGTGTTGCTGGAGCAGACTGATTAGGGAAGAAGTAGAAAAGGACAAGGAAACTGAAGAGAATGGAGAAAAAATAAAGCAAAAAGTAAACCTGAATCAAAACACAAAGCCTTCTGTGCTGTACAGAAACCACATCAGGCACATGTGAAATGGAGAGAACTGAGGGTGGTAGAAAGCCTTGGGCTCAATGCTACTCTTCAATTCTCAAACTGCAATTTTCCAGCCAGTGCCTTCCTGTTTGTGATGATTTGTGACATGTGGGTTAAGTGTAGCATTTGGTTTTCCTTGGAGGTGCTATGCATTTTTGTGTGGTTTTAAGCTTCACAGTTGGTCATCAAGGGAAAAATAATTACACTTTTTGTTTTCTGCTTGTGTGCTCAGCATAGGAGAATATTATGATAACATAACACAACAGCTTTGTCTTTAGTTGTTGTTTTCCCCCATTAATTTAGTTTCTATTCTTTTCCTAGAAGTATCTTGGGCAGCAGTAAGGGGACAATTGTCTCCCTTTTTCTTACCACAAGTGTTCACTGAACCACTTTTGATTAAGAGAATGTATATTGACATGCATAACGTAATCAGGCCAGGGACTTGAGATGAAATTGAGTGCATCTCTTCTATACTTATTTTAATTTATGACTGTTCAGATGAAGATGGGTAGAGAAAAGGTTTAATTTCATTTATGTTGTTAGCACAGTCCTTATAATGTAAGCATTAACTGAACATATTTTGTGTTGGTGTGGAGCAATCATGCGTGTCCAGTTTCCATAAGTGGGGTTTGGAGGTCAATTTTCTTAGCAGGTTCCAAGTGTGCTAGTTACAGAAACATATTTACATTTGATCAGCTACAGTATAAAAGATTATGTTGCTGGAAATCCAGCACTAAAAAAGTAAAATAAAAGTACTGTGGAATAGCAACATTTGCGAAAAAGTAGATGACATTTTTAATTTTATGAGTTATGGAGATGTAGATGTGACATGATTTCTTGCTACTGTTCTCTGCAATCTTCTTTTTTGGTTAGGTCATCATGGATATTCTTGTAAACTCAGGATTTTGCTTCTAATATTCATTTATCATTAAAATCTAAATACACCAAGTTGTTTTGACCTGAAATCCTCATGGTAATAATGAGTTACACTGCTTTTTCAATGTTTGTGGCATGCAGCATTCTACATCTTCTGAGTAATATTCTCTACATCTTCAGCCAAGCAGTATAGAAGGTTCTAAAATCTGTGATTTGTTTGTTAAAGTGTTTTATTCTTTTAATGATCTTTATGCTTTCCATCTTATGAACAAATCTATTTTTTTTTCCTTGCACACTGAATCATGGGTATATGACACATTTTCTATCACCCTTCTTTTCTCATATTCACATCATGATTTGCAAGTGTTTAGATCTTGAATAGAAAACATGCAAGTAACTTTGCATTTTGTCCTAAAGAGTAGTCTGATTTATTTATTTATTCGTTTACTTACAGGGGAAACAGACCATTAAGATACACATCTCATTTCCAATTTAGATACCTCATAAATTCTGCTTGGTTGATAAATTAATGGAAAGGTCTAGGGATTTCAATCTGGGAATTTCTGTCACATAAAACATTCCTCTTTCCCCTGGGATTTTATTGACTTAGAAAGAAAAATACAACCCCCCATTTCTGTAAATCTACCTCAGGGGGTAAGGGCCATAACTTAAAAGGTATTCAGAATGGTGCAGCAAAGTACTGTACCGTACAATATATAGAACAATAATTGATTTCTTAGTTCACCTGCCAAATAAAAAGAAAATGCCACCAAGTGCAATTGGTTGTGATTAAATCAAAAATAAAGATTTTCCCTTTTAAGTCCCTGATTTTCCTTGAATTGTTTATTATATTTTTGTTTTCATCTAAGAGAGGCAGCAAATAACTTGAAACAGGTAGTTGTCATTCTTTTACACTAAAAAATTGTTCACAATTGGTTCAAGGCTCCTTGATTAACTATTCCCTTTTTCCTGCAGTCTGTGAGTTTGTGTTTGCTCAGAGAGGCCATGGACATGCAAGGGGGATGGCCTCTCTCTCATTCTGCATTGCTCAGGCACATTTTCTTTCTCCAGTTATAAAGAGAAACACTCTAAGCTCACTGATTTTAGCTATGCAATGAGCATACTAATCAAGATAAGTGAGCAGGTCGCTCTTCCTCACACTGACACATGCATATCATATGAAACAGTAACATATGCTATAGCTTATCAGACAAGATACACTCATGGAAAGTGGAACATGACGGCTCAAACAGCTGCAATAGGCCATGAAAGTTGAATTCAGAGTTTGTACTGACCTTTTGCCATAGCCAGCAAGAGTTTGTGACCTTTCATTTTTTCATACTACAGAAAATATTTTGCCTATTTTTTAATTTTTGTGCTCTTAAATGTGAGAAGAAATGTACAGGTTTTTTTTTTTTTTAAAGTTCTTGACTATCTAATTCCTATTGAGTCAGAAGACATTCAGGAATTTAGACTTTTTAAAGTTCTCATAATGCTTGACATCTGCTTAAATATACATACATGTGCATTTTAAATATCACCCCAAAGTATTTTCTTGAAAAGGAATTTTTGTGAGTGAGTGAAATGGAACTTCCTTGTAAAATCACGATGTTTTCTCTCTGCTAATTGTGCATTAAGACAGAGGCATGGTAAGGTTTAACCAGACTCCAAATCAAATTCACATTCAGCATATTTTTCAGTGTTGATCATAAATGTCAATATATCTTGACGATATGCCTCACTCCCACCCGTACTCTTCCTGCCTTATGTGAATACATGACATGACAGACAGAAGGCAGCCCACTCCTCCTTTCACATGGCCAGCATGAGATCAGACCACAGTTGGAGAGATGGAAATTGGAAAGTCTCAAGTAAGTGGAGGAAATATACGTGAGAGAGCAACCAGCTCTTGCTATTTCTATCTACTGCTAAGGTGGATGAATGTTGTTCGGGCCTGGGAATCTACTCTGCACAGTGGGAAGTTCTATCCTTCAAAATGCAAATTATCTTGAACACAGCTTAAATGTAACTGGCAATTACTAATACTCAGTGTATATGTCTACTTTCAGGCACGGGGTTAGGCGAAGGATTAGGCAGCATGCTTGATTCTTTCTGCACACAAAATTCCTTGGTCCAAAATTCATTTCTGGTGTTAAATTATTTGAAAAAACAAGAAAAAAAATTACGCTATCATTTAAAAGGACATATATTAGAACAGACATGGTGTGATCTGTGCTTCTGTCAGGTGATTATTTGTGGCTGCCTGCAGCAGAGGATGACAGGTTGCTTTTGGGAAAGGTGGTCCTCAGTGCTTGCAGTTAATGCTTGTGTTTGATTCTCATTGACCAGTGACTGCCTACATTGCAGACCTTGTATTTGATGGTGCTTTAAAACACTGAGTCAGACCAGCTGCTCAGACATTCTGGAAAAGGTATCTCTTTACAGTTCCTAAGAGATATACTAAAATACCATATACTATCCATCCAGGGATATCTAGTTTTATTCAAAGGAGGTCAGATCAACCTCTGGATATACTGCTGAATGAATATTCTTTAGGATAAAATTACTTTCCTTGTTATTTGTAATTTAGTATGCTGTTATCTCTAGAGCAGTGGTAAACTCACCAGACTGATTATATCTTCTATCTTTTAAACTGTGTCATACATTTTGCAGTTTGTTTTCACTCTCAAATAAAAACCTTACTCTCTATCGTCCTTCATGGACTGGTATAAATCAATGTCTCACCATGAAATCCTCTAAGGCAGTTGGCCTCTGCAGTCTCAGCACAATTGCATCATCTGGGCAACCAACTCACACCTCGTGTTTCTATGCTTTGAGAGCTGACACAGCTTCCCTGTAGCTGGCTCTGGGGAAGGGTTTCAGTTCTCATTTAGTTTTAAATATCTCTAAATGTACCTAAAGCTGCTGCATTGGAAAGGACCAACATGTTCAGGACTCCATGAGACTCCTGTCTCCTGTTCTGTTGAGGCAGACAGCATGGTGGGGCTTGTCCTGTGGAATTCCTTTTGGGGGGATCTGGGTATGCATCCACATCATGCACAAACATAGAGAAGGGTGTTGGGAAGAAGTGCCCTGGGCATGTGTTGACTTATGCCAAACTCCTAAGATTTATTGTAAAGCTTCTGGAATATTCAAATGGGTACTTCTATGAAGCAATAGATGCTTGATTTCTTCATTGACTTATCTGCATTCACTTTCACAATGAATACTAGAAAAATTAATGCAGTCAATACTAAAACATAAACAGACAATTATGTGACTCAGAAGTGAAAGAATACTTTTACTGAATAACAGTGACAGTGCCATTAAACAGCTCTACGTATTCAAAACTCATTTTGTGAGCTGGCATGACCATCAAATTGTCCGAGAAATCCAGTTTTTCAGACAGGACATTTATACTAAATTTTATAATATTACTGCTGTTCATCCTTGAAAAAGGTATCTATATCATTCTTAATTATTTATAGGAAAAATTCAGTGCTGATTTAAGAGTTTAAAACTAGGCATCTTGACTGGTTTTCTGATTTTCTAAATTGCTTTTTGACTTTTTGTGATAGGAGTGGCTTTCAGTGGTTTGGTAAACTGAGTATCTTTGAAAGCTGGTTTAAATAATTTTGTAATTAAAATACTTGCATTAGTGAGAAGGCAGATGGGATTGGGCAGTTTATCTTAGAAGCAATAGTCCCAACAGGAAGCACTACCAAAGACAAGGAATATGTGCCACAGACAACCAGCCTGCTGCTCCTGGGAGAAAGGCAGATAGATCGGCACTGAACTGATGGCAGAAAAAACAATTCACTTTGGCTGGAAAAACAGAAAAATTTCAATTTTAAAAATGTTACCAATTTAGTTTCAATTTTTCTTATGAAAAGTGAAGGGGTATGCTTTGTTCTGTTTGATTTATCCTAAATCCTAGGGACTGGAATTTTCAAAGAGCTATGATATCTGTTTGTGGGTCTTTGGGGTGGAAATTCAAGACAGAGAAACCAGTCTGCTTACAGGCTTTTGGTTTTTTGTAAGATGATGTTAAATAAATGCAATATGTTTTGTTAAAGAAGTTGTCTGTGATGGGATCAGTAGTAAGTCACACAAGCAGCAAGGATGAAGGCTGCTCTTCCAGAGTAGGATGGGAAAGGGGAGAAAAGTCACTTGTTTGTTTAGAATCTGACTTGTTAAAGAGTAAAGTTCAGCAAGTCCTCATGTCTTTCAAACAAAAACAGACAGAAAACAGAAACAAAAATGCTGTAATCTGGAGTAAATGGAGAAGTTATGCCAGGTGTCTGTGTGGATTTTTGTTTTGCTCATTAAACAGGAACAGTAAGGAGTAATAGCAAAAGGGCAGTCTCACAAACTAGATTTTCTAGCCATAAGCAACCATGAAAGTCCTCTGCTACTTTGGGTTCTTGCAATTTCTAACACATGGAGATATAAACCAGGCAGTGGAGGAAAAATTTCTTTATAAAGTTCTGAAATGAAATTCCAAATCCTGAAACATGCCTTCTGTAGGGATATGTTTAGAGCAATACTGAAAAACCCAACTTTCAGAATACAAATTCCTGGAAATCTAGAGCAGGCTGATAAGAGAATTCGTGTTTGATAAGAATGTGTTTGCTGATTTGGAGTAAGCACAGCTGTCACCTGAGTAAGCAGAGCTGGCACCTGATCTCTACAAAGCGGGAGGGGAGGGCTACTTAACTAGAACAGAAATTTAGACATACTTTTTCTCCAAATGGATTATCAGCTTAAAGCGTAAGTAGAACTGAAAATTCCATCTTTTCTGCTTAATATAGATCTCTTTCATGAGGGTTAGCTAGAAATACTTCAAAGATTGTTGGAGTCATGTACACAAATACAATTCTCTCCGTAAATCACAGCGTGTTTGGTTTTGATGTGAATATTGAAAAGCTCAATCAATACTATTTTCCTTTTTCTTCTTGCTCTTGAGTTGAAAATCATTGTACAGCACCATGTATGACATATCTTGGAGGGGTAGAGGTGGGGTAATTTTTGTGCATGTAGCCACACACCAAACATTTATCTTTTACCTGCACCCCAAACTAAGGCTCAGCACTGCTTTTGTTACAGTCAGTCAAGAAATCCATGCTGACAGGGATGAATTGAGACATTCAGCTCCACAGGCAAACCACATGGACAGTCCCTCTACAGAGCTTACTGGAGGAAGGAAAAGACAATGCTAACAACAAATATTTTTTACACTCTTCATGTGCTTAACGGATGTGATGGACTATCAAATGTCTGTGAGAAATAAAAAAAAAGTCTTGTCTTTTGAATAGCCTATCATTAAAGCTGGCAGTTTTCTAAGTAGAAGAGAAAATGCTAGTTTCAAGAAGATGAACTGTGACAATTTTATCAATTTTTTAATTTATAATATAAGGAGTTCTTAGTCCTTCGTATTTGAAGCTTAAAAAACCCTGTTCATATGGTTTATCTAAGTTAATGTATCTGAACCTGTCTAAAACTATTTGGATTGGAAACTGAGATGGAAATTTCACGAGAATGTAATGGGAGAAGTTTTCAATAGCTCATAGACCCAGCACTGGTGAGGTCAGCCCTTGAGTTCTGTCTCCAGTTCTGGGCCCCTCAACTTGGGAAGGACACTGAGGTGCAGGAGCTTGTCCAGAGGGCAGCAACAAAGCTGGTGAAGGGTCTGGAGCAAAAGTCTGACGAGGAGCAGATGCGGGAGCTAAAGGAGGCTCAGGGGAGCTCTGTACAGCCACCTGAAAAGAGGGTGTAGCCAGGTGGGGAGCATTCTCTTCTCCCAAGCAACCAACAACAGGATAAGAGGACACAGTCTTAAGTTGTGCCAGGGGAAGTTTAAGTTGGACATTAGGGGGAATTTCTTCACGGAAAGGGTGATTAGACATTGGAGTGTGCTGTCTGGGGAGGTGGTGGAGTCCCTGGAGGTATTTAAGGAAAGACTGGACATGGCAGTCAGTGCCGTGGTCTAGGTGACATGGTGGTGTTTGGTCATAGGCTGCTCTCAATGATCTCAGAGGTCTGTTCCAGTCTAGTTTGTTCTGCAATTCTGGTATTAGTTCTGCCTGTGTTGAAAATAATGCAGAGAAGAGCCTTCTTTTCTCTCTGGCCTAAGAAAAATTGAGATTTTCCAAGGACAGGAAAATTCAAAGAAATAACTTTGAAATCATAAATTCTGTGAGATGATTAATTAAAGATTATTTTTTATTTTATTGAAGGCAGTTGAATTCCCTCTTTTAATTGATGTAATGATGTAACTGCAGAGCTTGCCCACCCTTTTGTCATTCTCCTAATCTGTCCATCTGAGAGAGAAGGGCTTTGCTCTTAGTGGGCAAGTTGTTCTATAAGACCAAGATAAAATACATAGATTAAAATTTTAATAAGAGATTACAGTGCTATGATAAGTGTGTGATAATTTAGAGCAGAAATTTCTTCTCACTGTGGGATCTTCTGTTTTGGGAAGCAGAACTGCAAGTATAATTTGTGATGTTTTGTGTTTTACTGATACCTGCTGGTCTGTTGTGATACATCAAAGCTAAACAGAAGTTGAGCAAAATATAGACCTTAGATTAGATTTAGCACTCCAAGGAGTGATCATGCATGATCATTCTTTGTACAGAATTGTTCAAGACTGGTGAGACATTCTCACCAGACAAGAGAAGCTTTGTACACTGCATTTCTTTAAGCACTGTGTTTGCCCTAAAACATACATGGAAACTATAAAATCAAATTGAAGTTCAGACATGCCCATTAGAAATGTTGTTCTATGTTTTGCTTTTCTACTCTTGTCAGGAATTTCTGCTGAGATAAAATGCTACTATGAGTCTCTGGGAATCCTTTGTTTTAACAGACTAGTGGACTATGTTACCATGATAGAAGTACCAGATCAAATATATTACACTTCAGTTCAGTAGTGATGTCCTGACTAATATTATTTTGAGTGGACACATTAAAACATGATAAATAATTCTAGATCTGGTCTTTACGACTCCTTTTAAAAATCTACATGCTGTTCTTCCAGATTAAAAGCTTGATGATGAAGACTGTTCTTCCTTAACACAATAAATATTAACAAGTTAACAAACTCAGGCCTTTGAGGATGCTTGGAAAAATATTATTTTAACTACTATTTTGTGTTCTAAGAGGAAATAATGGGGTAAAAAAAGTCAGTCCTTAGGTTTTACAACTAAGATTATAAACATTTTCCAGTTTTATTTTCCTATTACACTGATAGACCCTTCTTTTGACATGAATTCTAAACCTCTAAAACCATTGGCCATGAGCAGCAAAATTTTGTGAAAACTGTCTTCCTGTAATTTCTGTGATGAAGCTCAAAGAGGTCACAAAGCAAAGGAATTGTATAAGTCATGTCTTAACCTGACTGTTTCTGGTTACTAACTTTTTTCTCCCAGAAGATCAAGCTGTCAGTTAAATTTCAAAGATTTTTCTGAAGTCTTAAATTCTTAAAATTCATCACCTTTGCATAGTCTCCTGCTATTTAGCAACCTCATTAATCATAGTACAAGTACCAAAATGGCCAGCCAGTCAAAATGCACAAGGTCAGAAGCTCAAGGCATCAGGAAGGTTGATGCCAGTTGGTGCCTATTGCTGCTCCATGCCAAGTCAATGCTGCCTGTGTCCTTAATTGTTATCACTTATAAAAATCATAACCCTATTGATTTTGGTAAGGTTTTTAGATTCGATAGGGATCCTCATAAATGATATCCAAATCTGTGTAAAAGGAGTAGAATGTGATTAAATCTAATAACTTAATCTTAATTGTGCTGATGAAAAAGATGGCATTAAGACAAGGCAGAGTTTCTTGCAAGAAGTTATTAAGAAAATTAAGGATTAGAGACTGAGACACTGATTATAACAATTTAGCAGGGAGGAAAAAAATACATATCAGGAGGAAATTGTTACTCTTTTAAAATGGTACAAGATCAGAAGACTAATCTCTGATCTCTCTTAAGACTGGTCTCAACTCCTGGGCTGTGCCTCTGACATAGTATTTGAGAATTAGGTTTTTCTTCATCCAGATTTTATCGTAAAGGTCTTGTGCCTTAGTGTTCTTTGGTCAAACAGCTGGTTCCAGGTAAACAGGTAGTTTGTCTTCTTGTGTAGGTAGCTCTAAAAGAAAACATGTGTAACAGCAGGTATGTGAAAAATTCAAATCAGGATTATTTCCATGCCAGACAGCCAAGAATAAGATTCAGTATCTCCTAGGATCTCTGCCAAGAAAAATAATGTTTTACAGGAACATCTTCAAAATATTGGTTACAATGTAGCTACCCCAAAGCTTACTACTTTTTGGACAATCTATCTTTTAAAAAAAGGTGAATAGATATGGAAAAGAAAATATATTTACACTGATTATTGCAGTAAGAGTAATACAAAATTGTGTCACAGATGTCCTTCCCCGTCTTGCTTACAGTGTTGTGTTTAGCCTAATTATTGTCAGAAAAGGGTCAGAAGTCCAGCTGTATAAGATGTAAAGATACGTTAGCTTCGTTTGGATCACAATCTTCAGCTTGCATTGAAATAGCTTAATTGTCACATTTTCTGTCATGTACTAATGCTCTGCTCTTTTACACATAAACTTCCCACTTCTGGGCAAAACCAAAATTAAATTTTTGTATATTCATGTAATCGAGCACTGGTGATCAGTAAAATAATTTCTAGATATAAGATAAAACTTACTCTTTCTACAGTATTTAGTCTTACGGTTTAGGTTTCTTCAATATGTATGTTTGTGCCTATTAAACTTTAAAGAACAGATAAAAATCTACAGACCAGTAAATTATTTTTTTTTTATTAGTAGGGTGGACATTACAGCAGTGGGAAGCTATAGTTACTTGAATTACTTTAATAGTAATTACATTAATTACATTGCACCTCTGCTACTCTAATGAGAAGCTGGTCATGTGTGTCCATGCAAGTAAATAAAGAGTATTTCTCATGCAAAAACACTGAAGGTGCACTACTACTGAACATAAACTGAAAATGATTGTTTCTAAGGCAGGGAAATGTGTAGAGGTTTGGATATTTTTTCTTTTTAAAATACATTTATCTGTATCAGTGACCATCATTAAGTTGAATGAAGTACTGAAATATTTGTGACCTTTGGAGCTCACAGCAACTTAATTTCTAATAACCTGCTACTTCATATGAGATCCAGGAAAATCTGCTCCTAAAGAGTGAGCACAGTGCTGACTTTCCCCAAAAAAATCTCATTTTTATCTAAATGCAAACAAAAAGGGTTCTCAAGAGTATATCAGAGCGGTGGAGCCATTGGTGTTCTGATGTCTGGTTTTTCCACCTAACAGCAAATAATTATATATTGGCAAAAGTAATTTGCCATATTTATTTTTCAGTCTTGGGAAGGGATTTCAGCTTTCTAAATTTTTAATTTGATATAATATTAATGTTCATAATATTGATGTTCATATAATGAACATCATTATGGTCTGCCCGGCAAGGTGGTAGAGTCACCATCCCTGGATGTGTTTAAGAATGGATGTGGCACTCAGTGCCATGGTTTAGTTGAGGTGTTAGGGCATGAGTTGGACTTGATCTTTAAGGTCTCTTCCAACCTCGTCATTCTGTGAATTCTGTGAATAACATCAGACCACTAAATAGTGTATTTTTCTCATTCAGGAGCAGTCCATTAGAAAAGTTTCTCTGACCCAGCTTTTTGTTTTTTGTGCTGTGTTCTGCAGGATGTGACAGTTTGGCAGTTTTCCCATTGGTTGTGATGATACTGTAAAAAATATATTAAGAAATATATATAATGCATCATAATAGAATAATTATTATATATTATCTTGTAATACCTACGTATAGTCTTTAAGAGTTAAATGTGTGATGCATATTCACAATTAAGTCAGCATTAACTGTGGTGTGATATGAAAAAAATTCTGAAGAACAGAAGCAGCACATGCACTCTCCCAAAACCTAATCTCTAGCAAGAGGAGCTATCAGGCACAATAACTATTGCAGGTCTGGAGACAGTACAGAGGAAAAGAGCTTTGTGGAAGAGTGGAGTCAGAATAGTGCTTTTCACATTGTTATCAGGAAATCATTCTTTCAAGTCAACGAATGCAATTAAACCTCCAGGATTTTTTTTTTTTCCTCTAGAAGACTACTATGCATGTAGGATAAGGAGTCTTTTTTATTTGTTTCTGTAATCACAGTACACCTAATTATGAAACCTGTTGCCTCAGTACAGATTTCTCTTTTTTTCCATAGGCTCAACTTTTGCCCTTTTAGTGCAATGCTGCAAAAAATGTACTACACTGCCAGCTTTCAATAATACTTTAATGTAAAAACAGATCTGTGAGTTATGTATCATTGCATGATTTCAAAGGAAGGAAAGGCAGTGGAGGTCTTCTGAGAGTTTAAGTCTTTTCTGTCTTTTAATGAAAACCTGTACATTGTGTTTCCTACATAACTGACACCTTTGCACACAGTTGCATCTAAACTGATGTTACATGTACTGTATTTGAAGTAGATCACAAGACTTTTGGTGCCAGAGACCTTGTGTTCTACTGTATTTCATAAAGAATTTTTTGTGCTTACTGTATTCCCTAAATAATAAGTTTAAAAGGTAAAGAGCTTTGCAAAACCTTCAAACAAACATGAATGAGATTTCAGTCTATCAATACGAAAGGACCTCCTGCTGAGGTGTGAGATTACAATAAATTATTATTGTGAATTAATAGGGATTTTTTTTGTGTCAAAACAGGTGTTCAAAAAAATTGTACAGGTCGTTTTATCTCTGGTTGTCAACACTGCAGAAGCTGAACACTGTAACACTAATGAACTTAGAAAAGCTGTGTTAAGCAGTGCAGCTTACAATGTCTGTTTTTTAATAGTGAGTTAGGTGGGCTATGAGCTGAAAGATAAACTGTTCCTGCTCTGATTTTCAAGAATTACTGAGTACATAAAGATGCTGAGATGCTCATCTCCTGTTACCTTGGGCCAAACATTTGGTGGGCTGCCTCAAGCTGTGCAGAGGGGCCATGGCAAGGTGGGGATTGTTTAACCTACCTGGAGCTCCATCTTAGCATCTTTCTTGCAAGGGAAGAGGACATTGCAGCTTATAGCAGGAGGGAAAAGGCAGCTATTCCTTAACTGTGAACAGCAGAACCTTGAGGGCTCAGAACTGAGGTCAAGGGTCTCATGCTCCACATTACACAGCAACAGGAGGAAACTCAGACCATGTGAACCTGGTCTAGCAAAGTGCAAGGAATGAAAGGAAAACCAGGGGCACAGAGGAGGGAAGAAATAGCCACAGGTCTTGCTGCAAGTCATTGATAGATATGTATGCACACTTCACACTAACAGAAACCATTTTCCTGCTTTGCTGTTCCTGTGAATAATTGACCAGCTGAACAAGATGTGTTTAAACAATTGCCAGCTTGCTCTGATCTTCAGCACACAACTGGCCAAGTGAACTCCAGCTGTGGGAACTGAACATCTCATCCCATGTTGTGTAAATTTCCTGTATCAGTAGTGTATAATTGGCAGTTGCCTGTTTTTCTCTTTATATTAACAGGATGAGAAAAGATAATTGTAGCAGCTGGTTATACAAGAGCAATCAATAACCAAACCTATTTTTGTTTGAATTTCTACTAGGAGGTAGACCAGTACTGTATTTTTTTTTATTATTAAGCAGTGAAAAAAGGGATGAGTGTTTTGAATTAGGTAACTCTGCCATAGAGAAATCACCACTACTTCTGCTTACTTTGCTGGAGGAAAAAGAGAGCTGGTTTTTCCCTTCAAACAGATCTTATTCCCAGACTGCATATGCCACTTGCCTAGAGATCTCCTGGATGCTGCAGGTGATCAACATAATGTGACTCACAACAGCAGAAGACTTGGAGTCAGCAGTATCCTTCAAAAAGATTGGTGGGAGAAAAAAATGAAAGTAAATAGTGATATGTGCAAAAAGATTTCCATGTGGTTCTTACTCCTACTTTCTCACATCTACTGCTGCTCTGCTGATGACAAAACTCACAAATTATTAAAATTTAATGTTATTCAGAACCATCTTTACCTACACATTCCAAGCACTTTTCATTTCTCACACCTGTCCTCAGAAGTACTGCCATTCCTCAAGAATAGCAGGGGAATAAAATATTTCTACAATGTATATTATGTTTAATATATGGTGGCTGATCTTTAGTTGTGTACAAAAATGTCACATAAGATCAATTGCTTGGTATTTTTTGTCTCTCTGAGGTACTTAGAGATTTTTATTCCCTTTCCAAAAAACTGTGTATGCTTATGAACACAGAAGATAAGGAATTATGCTATTTGAAAAAGATACTGTGCATTAGGATGTGAAAAATACTCAAAGACACACACTGTGCCGTCAGGACTGCAGCAGCAGCTGCTCTGCTGCCCTTTGCTCTCTCCAGGGAAGAGGCTGGAAGTAGGGATGTTCATGTGGGTGTTTTGTGTTACAGCTTGGAGCTTGGCCATGCCTTTGGGTGAGAAGTACCTTGCTGTGCTGGAGCCCTGAGATCATGAATAACTCAAGTAGAGTTAAAGGAAGATGCTGTGGCTGTGCACACACAAGGTAAGCAGCACAGTTTTAAAATACAGAAGAAGGGGATCTGTGTGTCATTTGCCTTCCCAATCAGGAGGGTCTGTCCCTCAGCTCAACTCACCTGCTGCAGCTTTTTCTCATGTACACCTCATTAGGAATCCTGGACTTGTGTCCATTTAACACTAGGGGTTGTATGCTGTGGAAAAACCCCTTGTGGATGCTCGCTTTTATAGTGCGTCTGAAGTCCTCCAGGAGGTACACACAGATTTAATCTTCCTCTCCACGATTTCCCTCTTAACTGAACTAAATATCATTTCCTGACAGGTGCCAGTTCTCTCACTTAGTCCAAGTGCCAGTACTTGCCCAGTTAATTAATGGCTCTTTGCTTTGAAAAGATAAAGGTCTCCCTTACACAAACACACACACAGAGTTTTGTGAGAGAGAGACCTGCTCAGCGGCCGCTTAGGCTGGTCTATTTGAGGCTGTCATTGCTCTTTGTGCTCCCTGGCTGTGTAGTCCTGCTGACTTTCCTGTGAATGTGCAGTTGCTGTTCAGGGAACGGAACAGCTTGAAAAATGATCTTCTCTTTGTTTTGCTGGGTTGCTTTTGACTGGGGTGGCCTACTTGTGCTGCTACAGCGGAAGGGATAGTGCCATCCTGCAAAGTGTCAGAGCAGGGAACAGGACTGTGGCAACTTATCTGGCTGTGGAGCCATTTGAATTGTCACTTTTCACTGGGATGTGTATTCTCCACTGACTTCTTTTAGGTTTTATGTTAGTGCAGACAGGAACAAATATTTTGCACATGAACAGGTGGATGGGATAGATGATCTAGCTTATTATTAGCTCTTAACTTCTGTCACATACTACATAACCAAGCTTTTACAGGTGACAGTAGGATGGGCATATTGACATCCCCCACCCCCCCAATATTTTTCTTCATTGACCTCTGTGGGAGTTACCAAATTTGAAGTGACCCCTCAAATGTGAGTTTTTTTCTGAGGGAAACATACAGGGAATAGAATCATGCTTCCAGATATTAAATTTTCTTCTATCAGGAAAATTGACATAATAATTTTCATTATGAATTTAAAATATTTTGGTTTCTTGAAAAAAACAAAAATATTTACTCTTGAGTCACAGAAGATTTTTTAAAACTCTTAAAATTACAGTGTGGGTACTTGATCACTTATGTCTTTCACCCATAGTTTAGCTGTGCCATATGTTAACAAGACACATAGCACAAAAGTAAAGAATGGATTGGTAAAGGAAGCTAAAAGCATCAATAATTTACCCCAAGATAATGACAAGTAAAAGGGTAATTGTAATTTAATATCAAAAAGATTTGGAAACAAATTTGTCAGTTAGATTCAGTAAACCAGACCACTTCCATACAAGAATACTGACATGATTATTTCAACTTCAATGTTGCAGTGGAATATTTTGCTCTGTTGCCTTAAAAACTTGCTGAGACTTTGAAATCATGGAGCAGGTGAAGCTGGGAGAAGCCCATAGTGGTCTCTGATCAGAAACAGGGTCCAGGCTAGAACAGGTTGCTCAAGGCAACATTCAGTTGGGTGTTGAATATATCTAAGGCTGGAAACTCCACAATTTGTTTGGGAAACCTGTGCCAGTCAGCCAGATCACTCTCACAGTAAACTCTTTTCGTTGAATTTTCTGTCTGTATGTTTGTGCCAATTGCCTCTTGTCCTCTTGCTAGGCACCACTATCTCCCTCTTTTCAACTTGTTCCTGTCCCCTCATTAGGTATTTGTATACAAATCAACTATCAAAATATTAGAATATCCTACACAAAGAGTATTCCAGTTTTCTTTTAGAGTTCTTTAAACATTGGACTGATGATATGCAGGTAGAAGAGACGAGGAAAATGCAGACTTTTCTGGGGATGAGCTAGTGTGCATAAAATAGCTCCTATTCTGAATTTTTTATTAGATATGGTAAGACACATACAGGACACTCAGTAACATTTCTGTTCTGTGTACACCAAGACAGATCATTGCAAAAGCCACTACTGTTTTTATTAGACCCATCTGAATAGCGTTGCAAAGGACACTTGGGGCTGCCTTTTAATTTATATCCCAGACTGGGCTATAAGTATATGTGTACGAAAATGCCTCTTTCCGTAACCCTAAAAATTAAATATCACCAGCACAAAGCTGCAGAGATCACACGCTAGTCTTTCCTTGCATTCAGATGCAAGCAGTCTCTGGTTTATTTATCTTTGAAGTGCAGTTGTGTATGGCCTAGAGGCCAAGATTTCCTAAATGTTAATAATTTTTTCGTGAAAATTTAAAGCAGCTAGTATCCAGGGTGTAATTTCCTCTTTTTTTTTTTTTTTTTTTTTCTTCAGTGAATTGCATCTGAGTCCTTGGTTAAGAGGAACTGTCTCCTACAAAGTAGGAGATGTGCATCTCTGTAGAAGAGGGATGTGATGTGATGTGATGAAGGGATTGCTGTGATAGAATGGAGCTCATGACAAACACTCTGACATTACTTCAGTGATTTCTCTCAGTGGTTGATACAAGACTCCTGACCATTTGCTGGGAGCAATGGGAAAAATACCGGGGTACTTTGATATTGTGTCCTTTTCCCCAGTATTAAAGCATTCTCTTTTATTCTGTTCTTTTCAATAAAAGCCAAGATGCAAGTCTCTCTCCAAGGCTGGCTAGCTACTGGGAAAAATAAGAATGCCCATGGAGTAGTAGCAGGTAGGAGTTCATTCTGCAGCACCTGAGTGCAATAGTACTGAGGTCTCTGTGGACCCCTGTGTGAGTTTTGGATAGAGAAATAAAATTTTCCACATTGAAAAATTCTCCTGTACTCAAGCCCCACTGTTCCAACAGGAAAAGGCAGGGCAAAAAGGCAGGTGCAATGTGGGTCTATGCATAGGGTAGTGTACCTTCTTCATTGAATGTGTCCTCCACTCCATGCACAGCAGATATGTACTGATTGTCTTGCAGTGGGGTTTATTTTCCCTCTTCAGAGCATGCTGAACTTACCCCTTTTTAAGTACTGCATTTGCAAATGTCTTCCAAATGAAGAATCTCTGCTTGATAAAGCATTTTTATGGTTCTATTGAGCAATGTGAGGAAGGAAGTTGAAATTTAAACGGGACACTCATCCCATATATTTTGACACTTGTCCAGACTGTGACAGTAATTTTGAATTCTGTTAACCCTATTATTGTTATTAGGTGGTCTATAGGAGGTTACAGTCTTCAACAATCTTCAGAGGTTTCACTTCAGTCCATAAATGGCAAGACTTTGGCTGTCTTTCACTTCACAAGAGCAATAGGAAAGGGGAGAAGGGATGCTGAAGAGATTCCCTTACAGAGGTAATCAGGGGACAGCTGAGATGAAAGAGGTTTTTCTTTCAAGCAGTATAATGCAGGTTACAATCATTAACTCATTTAAAATGCCTCTATTTTGTGAATGTATGCCAAGAAGATGGAATGATGGACAGAAAAATTCAGTGGCTCAAGTGAAGTTGGCAGCTTTCCATATGCAATAGTGTTTGTAAGCATCCATAGTAATGACAGAAATGTGAATAATATTGCAGGATGTTATATTAATGTTACAAAGAGCTATATGTAATTAAAGAATTACATACATGTAAATGATCTTAAAGCTGGGTTACAATTAACTACAAGTCTACAGCATAATGATATCATGTTGGATTGGTGCCAGTCCTAAGGAATGCTTACCCACTAACTCCCAGTCTGGAAAATTTCCCCAGCACAGTAAAAGGGTTCTTTGTGCTTCAAAATTACCACACAGATAGATTATCACAAGTGATTTTTTTCTTCATTTGTGATGTATTCTGCTACAAAAAAACAATTAAAGCTGTGTTTCTAACATAAAGAAGGAGTTGACTACTGTGGATTACCAATTTTAATCACCATTTAAACCAGAAAACAGGAAAATTAGTTATAAATAATCAATTTTAATCTTGGTTTGCATTTTTACTTATTAGTCACCTTCCTAAAGGAATATTGAACTCTACTGATTAGCAACCATGGGAGGGTGTTGATTTTCATATAAATACAGCTTGTCTGCTAAATAAACTACTCATTTTAGTGAGGTGAATATATTATATGGATTTAGTCAGGGTATAGACTGATATACATTTAGTTGGATTATGATTAGAAAGTAATTTAGAAAAATGGTGATAGATACATTTACTATTTACCCTCTTATGATAATGCTTGTATTTGTGTTTCTTGCCAAGGTGCAATTGGATGGAATTTGCAAATCAATTAAAAGTGCAAACCTAGCTTTATAAAGTTGTTTGTTTTAGTTAAATTAAATCACCTTAAATAGCTGGTTACTTAGGCAAAACATTCATTTATTGAAATGAGTTTTGAAACTAATTGATTCATTAAACAAAGGAAGTATTGTCCGCAGTTAACAAACAGTACTAATAGTTTCTGATCATCATGTCTGTCATGATTTTAGAACTACCAGATCTCATGCTGTTACACCTCATTTATATTTATGGATTGGAAGAGGGATAATAAGCTATCCCATTTTCAGCAGCCAAAATTTTCTCAGCTATGAATAAATTAGCCACTGAATTTAAGTAACTAAAGGAATAAAAATGCAGAAAATATTATCCCTGCAGTTGCAGAGGAGTCTATAGCTTTTTAACTAACTCAAAACGTTTGTAGATTCAGATCTAGGACTCCATAGCTCCTGAATTACCTGGTTCATAGATTTCGCTTTACCAGTTCACATATACTACAGAGATATTAATGTTTATTTAATAGAAATATTTTCATTAATTACAGTAAATGCAGGCTTGGATGTCAGTTGCTAGTATTTACATTTCAGTTTTATATATGTTTGCTAATAAATGTATGTGGATTTTAAATTAGGAGTCTGTTTTGAATGTAGGCTTCCCCTCTGAATCCTCTTTACAGAGTTATGTAAAAGAACAGAAAAGAAAAGGTTGTCCATCAACAAGTAGCTGTTAACAGAGAATGTTACAACAATCAAAACCCATCTTGTACCTAGACTGAAGCTGGACTCTTTCACCTTAAGTGAAACAACATTAATGATCAACTCACACTTCTAAGGTATGAGAGAATCTCCCCTGGACTAATACAGAAAAAAATATTATTGAATGATGCTAAATCCGCTTGAGAGAGAGTGTTAGTATGGCTTGTTGGTGCAGAACTAACTGCTGATTCATCCTGACAGTCAGGTCAGGCAGGCCGACTCATTAACTCAGAAGTATAAAACATTGAACTTTCTTTGAGGCAAGAGAAAGAGAGAAGGGACATCAGAGGTCTTGCAGGCAGAAGTCATAAGAACAGTCAATTCAGGAGGGACTTGAGGACTAAAGCTTATGTTTATGAATACATTTCTGCCTGCAGCCATTTCCTCTACTGGAAATAAGAAAAAAGTCTATATCTGAACTCTGTGGGAGGACAGGTATGTAGATGGGTCCAAGAGGCAATCACGGCTCAAGAGCTCAGCTGTCCTGGGCTCAAGAGCACTCAGCAGCAGCTTGGCTTTCCTGCTGTCCTCTGCTGCTGCTGCTGACAACCTCTTCTGGGGCTCAAGCATGCTTCTGAGTTCTCCAAAAGTACAGGAGAGCTGAGAGCTGTGAACCCACAGCCCTCTAGCAACATAACCAGTGGCATTGTCTTCCTAAAACTGACTCTTTGAGTGCCCATGGCAAAGCATTGCTCCATGGATTAGAGTCACTAATGCTGATAATTGTCCACACAGCTCTTGCAGGCTATATTCTGGATGTCCCAGAGATGGTAGTTTTAAACTACATCAAATGGATGTGTGAAATGGCAACAAAATCATGGTGTTCTTATAATCTCCTCTAAAACCAGTGATATGGTTTCTTTTATCAAGTGATTAGTAAATTTTCAGAAAATGTCCTGAAAAACAGTGTACAACATTTCCATTTTGAATCAGACACATTTGTTTCCAAAACCAGCAGCATCTCTTTCAGCAGATTGTTCCATGGTGGGGTGGCTTAATTCCACTTGATAATTAAGTCCCACACAGCTGCTTGCTCACTTCCACCTGCCAGGATGAGGGAGAAAATATGAAAGTAAAAGTGAGTATACTTGTGGGTTGAGCTAGAGAGTTCAATAGGTAAAACAAAAATCACACAAGCAAGCAAAGCAAACCAAGGAATTAATTCACTGCTTCCCATGGGCAAACCGGAGTTCAGCCATCCCCAGGAAAACAGGGAGTATTACTTGGGTATACAAATGCCATGACTCCAAATGTCCCCCCACCTTCCTTCTTTCCCAGCTTTATATGCTGATGGTGATGCCATATGTTACAGAATATCTCTTTGGTCACTTGAGCTCAGGTCCCGGCTGTGTCCCTGTACAACTCCCTGTGCATCCTCAGCCTACTTGCTGAGCAGAAAAGGCCTCCACTCAGTGAAAGCCCTGCTCAGCAAGAACTACAACATCCCTGTGTTATCATCACTGTTTCCAACTCAAATTCTAAACTTTGTCCCATACCAGCTATTATTGTGATGAAAAACAACTCAACCCAGCCCAAACAAGCTCACATAGATAAGGGGCTACTATGGATGGGGGCCTCTCCTTCAGGCTGGAAAAACATGAGTCTGTTTGAAGAACAAAGGTACTGAGTCTTGTAGTGCCTTTCTCTATGCTGCTTTTGCAAGCTGCCCATTCTTTGGAAGAATTTGTAATTCTTTGTTGCTTCCTGTAAACAAAAACAGGATAACAGATATTTTGAGGCGTGTTGAAAGGCAAGGCATTCACACCACAGAAGGGCTGTTTTCTAATGTGGACATGTGTTAACATCTCTACAGGTACCAAAGGAACGATATGAAACTATTGACTAGCTTGTTTCCAGGCGTCAGTTCTGATCTCACTCCTACAGCTTTGGAACTGTCTGGGAGGATTAACAAAGGCCAAGATATTGATGGACTGCATCTGACACACTGCAAAGGCGATTACTTGTAGTGCTTTCCCATGATAGTGATCCTACAAGGTATTGAAAGGTCCACAGAAGGAACAGGAAACCTTACTTAAAGAAAGAGAAATATCCTTTTAATTCACTGGATCACTAAAATCTCATAACCACTCAGTGTTCCAAGGTATTGCAATGATAGAATGATGAGGGACAGGAACAAGAGTTGAGTTGCAAAACCATTCTGGCACTTTATTCCATAAGTGATCTTGGGGTAAAAAAAATGAAAAAGATAAAAAAAAATAGAGAAAAGCAAGCCTAACAGGTTAAAAAAAAATTAAATTAAGTTAGGGGACAGGGCTGGAAGGAGAAGGTTGGCTCTTCAGGTAAGCCTAGTCCAACACAGCTTTACCTTGTCTTCTTGTAATGACAGATGGTTTAGGTAGACTACCTGAATTCATCCAGGAAACATACAAGCAAGCACATTTTGCTAGGCAAGACCTGTATTTTTACATGATTTAGAAAATAACATAATACTTATTCAAACTGACACACAGCTAAATATTGCATACTAGATTATTCTATTTTGCATGGAAAATTATTGCTTCACAATTCTGAAATATCTATTAAATTAGGAAAATTATTTTTTAAACCACTGAATCTTTTTCAATATTTTTCTGAGCCAGAGGAATTATTTTTAAGTATTGTTCTCCTCACTTCTTTTGATATTAATGAGCTACAAAAGTCAAATTCAGTCTAACCCAGAGACCATGCATTACACATTCATGAAGTAAAATAGATGCATAACAGCAAATGATGATTTATGACAAAATATTAAAATAAGGGAGTTTTTGGCATAGGCCACTTATAATGAGCACTAGTGTCACAAGATATTCCCAAACCAAATCATGCATATTCTGCTTTATATTAAATATATGTGTCTCAGAGGGCTGGAAAGGACTCAGTAGACCTTTTCAACAGGACATTGAGCAGACAAAGCACTTGTTAGATCAAATATACATACCAACTTGTAGATGAGTAAATGATGCTGAATGTACCACTCACCATGTGGATAGAAAATCAAAAGAGAAGTTTTAGAGGAGCAGAGCCTTCTCTGGAGAAGCTTGCTGGATCTTTCCTGACTGAAAAGACTAATTCATGTGTAGACAGTGCCAATACTTCCAAAACTGCCAAAACTACGGGAAAAATCCGGGGTAAAGTAGTAAAATAAGATAATGACAGCCAAAAGAAAATGTGAAAGGATAAATTTGAAAAGGTGCTGTGCCCCCATGCCCATCTCTTGGGATAACAACTGGTCTCCCCACTGGTTTTTCTCACACCTGTATTGGCAAAGTCACACTTTTTCTCCCCTAGACACACTGCAAGTAGAAGTGCAAAAAAGGGATGTTGTCTGTTGGCTTCTGGCACCACTTCCCTGAATGACATCTTTTGTGTCATGGGAGTTGTGCCAGCATAGCAGAACTGGTTCCATATCCCTCCCTGGAAGCAAATCCTTGTTGGCCAAGGATTTTGGGTTTTGTCATCCCAGAAGGCTGGACAAAAATAAGACATTCATCCCACATGCCTTGCTCAAGCTTGAAGGCAGCTGGTGTCCTAAAATATAAACCTTTGTTATTCCCGTGAACTGTCTTCCAAGAAAATAGACTGCTATTCCTGAATTGGAATCATCAGCAGCAGCTCTAGTGATTTACACTTCTGTCAGGTCTTTCATCCAGAAATACTGTTCATAGACTGTTGTTGGTTTATCTTTTTCAGGCCAAACACGGAATTTTTAGAACGTGGCTTTTATTGAGTGTCGGATGGATTTTGGCCAATATTGACACCATGAACTGAGCCTTTCACTGTCCTTTCAGAACACTGCAGAAGAATGTGGCATAACCTATAGATCATTTATCCACAGCTTGCACACAGCTCTGGCTGAGTTCCAGTATGTCTACTGCCTAACAACCAACACTGCCCATTGTTTTTGCCAAGGGGAAACTCATACAGGATATAAAACTGCAGCATGAATACACATGAGGATTATAAAGTTAACTGCACTGAACTGAACTGAACCAAACTAAAACAACTCTGTCTTCTTTTGGACACTGCCACCTTCTCAGGTTTAGGAATGGCATGCCAGGATTCCCATAAACTATGAAGCCAGGGGAATAATAGACTGCATGAAATGACTGTAAAATGCTCATAGAGAACTCAGAATCAGTTTTGAAGTACCTTATGGCTGACCTCAAAAATAAGTGTGCAGGGAATGAATTGCATTTGTGTATTGAGAGTGGGCTTGGAGGCTATGAACCACTGAACCTGAGATTCCAAGAGAAAGAGGAGATATAGAGGAGGAGAAGAAGGGATGGAGGAGGAGCAGGAGGAAGAGGAGGGCTAGAGGATGAGAAAAAGGCAGAGGAAGTGGCTGAATCAGTCTTTTGTGGGGGAGGGTGGGTTTTATGTTCACAAGATGCTTGATGACTTCTGAAGATAGATTTGGGCAGGAGGACCCTCAAGCCAACATACTTACACCTTGCTTTCCCCGCGACCCCAAACAGTATTTTTCATTCCCAAACCTTGAGTGGCTGAAGAAGGAGGCTGTGAGGAAGAAGATGTTCCAGAATACCCAGGCAGGTGAGGAGGAAGCTCTCCCTCTCCAGCTTTCCCTCTCTCTTCTCTTCCATCTTTTATTGGAGCATCACCCCCAGCTTCTGGCCATCACCCAAGTCGGCTTTCCAACATTATACAAAAGAAAGGGAAAGTGCCTTCTCTAATGTGACTTTGGGTCTTCAATTGGATGAGGTGACACCATTGTTTGGGCTCCTCTGTACAAGAGAGACGTGAAGCTGCAGGAGTGGGTTCAGCAGAGGGCTGCAAAGCTGAACAAGGGACACTGGAGCAGCTCTCTGGGGGAGCTGGGCCTGCTCAGCCTCGAGAAGAGATGCTGGGAGGGGACCTCATTGGTGTCTAAGTATCTGAGGGTGGGGCCCAAGAGGATGCAGCTGGGCTCTTCGTGTTGGTGCCAAGCAATAGGACAAGAGGCAATGGGATGAAACCGATGCACTGAAGTTCCACCTATAAGGAAGAACTTTACTGTGCAGGTGACTGAACACTGGAACAGACTGCCCAGAGAGGGTGCGGACATTTCTCACTGAACCATTTCAAAGACCACGTGGACACAATCCTGTGCTCTAGGATGATTCTGCTTGATTAGGGAGGTTGGACCAGATAACCCACTGTGGTCCCTTTCAACCTGATTCATTTTGTGATTGCTAAGGAAGCAGACATCTTTCTGCTAGGAAAATTAGAAGTTTAAGGGGATGTTTATTCTGTCTGTGTAATGTTCCCCAAAGACACTGTTGTGAAAATGGTAGAAAAGTTCAGATCTGCATATTCTTTGAATAGTTTCTTGCACTCAGATTTTTCCTCCTCAGGAATATGGTAGATGGAAAGGTTATGATGTTCTTCAACACAGTGCTCAGATGCAAAATATCAGTCATGCCAATCATGATAATGGTTAGGGCAAATAGACAAGTAAGATCAACATCTACTTGGTCTGCATTGTGGGACATAGTTAAAGAGTAAATCAGCACAGGTGAGTAATGTAGACAAAGGCTTAAAACAGTGAAAATGCCACTGTCACCCTTTTCCCTTTAAAGACTTGATGCTTTATGTGATTCTTAATGTCCACTAAATCCCACATTCCCATCTGTCACAGTGAGGTGTCCTCTGCTGAGAGCTGTGGCTGCCTGCCACTTCTTTGGAAAGAGTAGAGAAAAAATAAAGGCTCATCATCCCGAAAGGAGATGGATGCTCTCCAAGAAACCAGCCTATGTAAAGGGCATTCCTTACAGGCACCTTTTCTGTCATCACTAACAGCACTGGACTGGACTGACAACAGCTCAAGGCAAGTAGATGGAAGACAAACAACATGTCTGCCCACAAGCACATCAGTTAATGAAGCTATTGTTACACCTTGATTCATTGTCTAGTTGGGAGTCAAGAGTAGTTATTAAACATTTCAGAGAGAAGAAGGATTGCTATGACAACAACATAATTCATCTGAAGGGGAGAGGGGACATACAGTAATAGAACAATTGCTAAAATTCTTATTACAGGATTTGTGTGCATCAAAAACAATAATAAAAAAAAGAGGCATTTTAATCTATGCTGTATTTCTAACTGCAGCTTAAAAAACATCTGTCATTTGTGGTAGCTTGAGTAATAGAAGCTAGAGTACAAAGTCAGCAGCTTCTTACTTCTTATAAATAAAGAGCAAGGGCACAAAAACCCCATCAGTTACCCTCTCTGAACATTGATGTTTTGGGTGTCTGGATTAAAATTTTGGATTTTGTTTTTGCTATAAATGTTGAGCCATAAAAGTCAGTGACATGACCCAAAATATAATAAAATACTATAAAGAAATGTTCTTTAGATTAAGTTCTATTTCCATGGGAACTTTTCAGTCTCTTCCAGAAAAATTTAAAGGAACTGGAGGAAAAGTAATTGTAATATAAAAGTGAAAGTGGTCTCATCCTCTCCATTGCTTTAAGTATCATTCCAATCTCTTACAAAGAAGATTTTGCCTTGCATTTTTTTGATTCTCTTCAACGTGCAGCATAGTATTTTTAACAAAGCATGGGAATTCTCACTAAGAATATTTTTCAAAAAACAATGGTTCATCTTTCCTTTCTATAGAAAAAGGACTATAAAGATAGTAATCCATAAAGTAATTAAATAAAAAAACCAAAGCTACCTTAAATTCATCTACAAAAGCAAACAGAGTAAACATCTGCAATTACTTTTTTTCTGGCCTGTTTTCTCCCTCTGGACCTGAAGTAGAAGCTATTTTGGAGACTGATCATGATGCCAATTCAGGCTTTTGTCTCTCTTGTACCATGGAGAAGTGTGTAACCTCCTTACCATGTATTCACACACGAGAAAACCTAGATGAGATCAAGACAGAGAAAAATCTATTCTGAGTCTAAAAGGAAGGGAAGATCATTTACTGTTTTAAAGGCAATAGTATGTGAAGGTGATTGACAAAGGAAGAAAGAAAGGGAAAAAAACCTAGGATATTTGTACCCAGTAAAATAGGAATGTATCCAGCTCTGAAATCTTAAACTAAAAGCCTCCTCCATGTCTCTGATTACATAAATAAATACATTAAAATAGAGCAACATAGATTGGGTTTTAAAATTATATTTGCATAAATTAAAGTAAATTTGAATGATAATGCAAATATATGATTAGTTGAATAAAGTTTGATATCTGGTACTGTTTTCATAGAATTAATTTAGGTAGCTTTTTTCCTGCGGTATAAGAACCAGTTACTGTGGCTACATTGCTGTATTATTATACTCAGTAAAAATGTCCTTAGGATTCTTTTACCATGTGAAATAAGCACACAATACTATCACCTAAACTGATAAGAAAAAAGGTCATAATTCCTTTATCTGCTATATGGTACATGATCTGAAATAGATCTACACAATGTGCCTGAAAAATCAGCTCTGTAGAAAGTCTTAAAGCTCATATTCATGATTACCGATCACTTTTTAAAATTTTCTTTTCCCAGTGTGAACTTGCATAGAAACTAATGTGATTCATTCCAGAGAAGCTCTCAAATTCAAAATAATCTTTAAAAGTCAGGTGTGGACTTACTGCAGCACTGAATTCCAGAAATAAGCTATACTTTGCCTACCTCTATGAGGCTTTTCATGTGATTTGGACTTACGTTTTACCTTCAGTCTTTTTACCCTTGTATTTTGAAACAAGTTTAAGAAAACTCCTTCTCCTTTACCTTTTCCACATATTAATTGCTTCTTTTCTTCCCTTTCCTTCTTCCTTGATGAATTAAGCAGATAAAATAAGATTACACTGAAAAAAAAAAAAAACCAAAAAAAAAACCCAAGAGAAGAACATATAGTTGCTTGTTTCATTTTGCAAGGCAAAACTGCTCAAGATCAGGAGTCACTGATGTGTGCTGCCCACACCTGCAGGCATGGCAGGGATGTGCAGCAATGTACAGCACATTGCCATGAGGAAGAATAACAGGGTTACCAGGCCAGAGAATTTAGGTCCAGTGGCTGTGGAGTTCATGAGACTTTGTGTGCGATATGGGAGGCTCAGGACTTGTTCATATAGCAAGATCAGTGTCTGAGATGCAATTTCTTCACTTTCTTGTGAGGACTCAGGAAAAAGGTAAGGTTATTACAGAAAGTAAGTATAATTTTGCAGCAGCTAATACAAGACAGAAATCCTATTTGTGCACAGGGTGGCTTACTGCATGGCTCAGTCCCATCAGGATGGAGCTGTAAATTATAATTAGACCTCTATGTGTTTCAACAGCTGAACTTGGCTATGTAGATTCCACAGTAGATTTTACAGGTAATAACAGAACTGTGAAATGATATCTCCTCTTTACCTGTGTTCTCTCAAGAAGGAATGTGCTGCCTGGCCCAGATACAATCACCTTCCAGAATGCAGCTTTTCTGAATCTCCAAAATGCAAATTTCTCTTTGATTTCCTCTGTAAAGACATGTCTATAATTCCTAATTTGTATTGAGAACAGAAATGCAAGTGTCCAAATATCAAGGAGAAATCTCACTCTAGGGTTGCTTCTAACCCAAAGAAAGTGTAAATCTCATTGATTTCATTAAGCAATGATGGAAAACAGCTTACTTACAAAATGACCAGAAGGAGTGAAATATGAAGTTGTACAAGCCATGCTAACCTAGTGATATTTCCAGTTCATTTGTGCAGTCAAAATATTTAGATAGTCCAGGACAATACTTGAACTTTACCTGTGAATATGCAGCCAATATCAAAAGTGGTTTATTCACTCTTTCTCTGGAAGTGCTGTTGATCTACATAGTTATTATGCTTTATGGGAAGAAATCAGAAAACAAATGTGTCAATTCCCATTTAGTTAGTTGAGTTAGTTTAAATTATCTCAGTTAACATTGCCAGTAATGTCGTGTAATACTGTAAAAACTTTCTAAAAATGCCCTCTGAAACTTATATTCTGAGAAGCACAATAATGAAAGAAGTGTCCTTCTGTCTCTCTTTTTTTTCATAAGCCCTTAATTATAGAGTAATCTTCCTGCCTGTTGTGAAGTTGCTAGTACTGTTTTTATTGCAAATAATGCAGCAGTTTCTCTCAACACATATTTCACATTGTTTCTCTCTCTTCAGGGAGAGTTTGGCCAAGTACGTCAAAAATAGATACCCAAAGTTAGGCTTAAGTTTGCACAGATCATTTAGCACCTTCTGTTAATGTCAATTAGAGTAAGAATGTGCATCACCTGATCATCACTCGGTAGTTTAGGTAAATTTTACAGATGTCTACACATGAATTTGTTTGTCTTTCCAGTTTTGTTGACAGTTCAGGCTATTGCAGACCTAAGGTCTCTGAGTGGGAAATGCAGTAGGAGAAACCTGGGGTAAACCTACAGCTATTGTTAGTGAGCTTGTCTGCATAAATTGTGAGAAGCAGAAGTGGAAGAAAAGCAAGGTGTTTTTCAAAATCATGCAATGACCAGAAAGGACCACGAGCAAATACACCTCCCAAACATCAGTTAGTGAGTACTCAGTGAAGGTTAGGATCAGTTTTTCTGTGAATATTTATTCATGTTTGAGAATGAATTCAGATTTCATGGTGTTGATTGCAAGCCATTTTTGTCTGCCTTTCACAATTATTTGCGTGCTTAGGGTCTTCTATTACTGTGTAAAGCAAATATCAGCCTGAAATGCACAAACATTTACCAGGAGAATACTTCACGTACTGTAAAATGTCCTATTTAGACTTTGTGCTGGGATGAAGAATTACGCAAATCATCCAGAAAGAAAGAGATTGAATTGTGTAACAAAGCATCAAAGTATGAACTGTGAATGGGGAGTCAGTGGAACAAACTCTTTGCAAATGATCTGTAGGCCTGGAACAAATTGCTGATGGCATTTCCATACAATCTCTATTAAGCCTGAGACTTTTATATTCTGGATGACGATTATTTCCCAGAGAAGAGGATGAATGTACCTGCTTGGAAATTCTTCCCATGACTAATCTATTTATTTGCTCATGTTTTCAAACATACAGGTAAAAAACACAGGTAATGAATACTGCTCAGCTAAAGATTGTGTCTTCCTAATGCACAGTTAAATGGATTTAATTTTTGAGTGTCTTTTGTACACAGCTCACTGGATGTTAAAAACCCTGTGAAAAGAAAAATATTGGAAATATGGCAAATATTGCTTCTAATTAAAACCTTTGGTCCAGGATCTGGGAATCTTATACAGCCATTGCCACCAGACATCATCTGGAGACCGAATTTTAAATCATCTGCTGCCATGGACTCTAGGTTATCCCCATTCAACTTCTTGTTGCAAAGAACCTTTAAGATACCCTAAGAAGAAAATGCAGTCTAAAACTAAGGCCAGCTTTGCTCTCCCAACACATCATGAGATTTGCAAGGTGAAAGGAGGTATGAAATCTAGCTCTCTCTGCAGTGTATATAGCTTGGTGGAAATTCAAGATAATTAATGTAGTCAGGCTATGCTGAGACTCTTCTATACCTCCCCAGAGCACTTAGGACATGTATATCAGAGAGGTCTTTAGAGATAAAAGAAATGTAAGGTGAGAGCTTTGATCTCAGAAGGGGTTTAATGATTTGGACATTGCTCATGATAACAACTATGAGCGCTCTAAAGAGGAGAGCACATTTCTGTAGTTATTTAAAGGAGTGCTTCCCTCTGCCATTTTTTTTTTTAATTGCAACCTACAAAATCACGAGTCTTTTTTGGACATATAATAATGGACAACTGTCTGAACAATCAGCTGAAGATGAGATTATCTCCTTAAAAGACATTATCAGAAAACAGTAGCAATAGAGAGTTTGTTGTTTTGTTTTCTTTTCAAAATTTAAAGAATATGAAAACCTTTTAACTTGGTTAAAGGGCATAAAGAAGACAAAAACCAGGGAAAAAAATAAAGCGCCAAGAACCAGTTGTGTTTCAATGGAAGGGCCTGAAGTGAGCCATATGATGAAAAATTATATGACCGGCTTTTTCAGAGTAGGTTTCCATTTCCAGAACAGAAATTATATGAAGATTAATGGTTCCTTCCAAGATATTCTTCAATAAAGAGCTCAGCAAGTCATCAGGGATGGGAGCTATTCTTAGCTTGCAGCTTGGGTATCTGTGATTGTGGGGCAGTGTAAAAGGTCTCCCTCCAGCTGCAGTGGTGGGCACCACTGTCCCCGTGGGCACAGTGGTGGGAGTTTGGAGAGATCCTTAGAGAGGTGTCACATCTGAGTGACAGCTGACACAGCCCCTGCTGCCTGCTTTAAGGCCCTATCCAGCCTCTTTGGGAAGCTACAGGAAGGAGTAGTCTCATGCTTCTAAATGAGATGCCAGCAAAATTTTGTGCCATCTGCTAAGCCTTCCCTGTGTTTCTTATCTGTAAAGTGTTAGTAATATATCTTCAAGCTCCTGAAATGGAATAACCTGAAGTCAAAATAGTCTTCTTAATTGTGCATAGCCATTTATAATTATGTCTAGTTTGTTTTGTGCTTGCATATATGGTGGTAGTCATTTAGAATGTGGCATCCTTCCCACACAGTGATGTTAGAAGTAACAAATCTCTGCAGTACACACAGAAGGTTGTTGTACTCAGTATTTTTTAAAGTGGTACTTTTTTAAATGGTACCTATAGTATGGTGTGTATATATGTGTGTGTCCACATGCAACCATAGCAATGTCCACATACTTCCCCTGTAGGAATCAAACAGGAAAAATACAGGTGCAAGAGGCTCCTGCTTCTACTCAGCATTGCAGCTCCAGTGAGCAGTGATAACTATGTTTATGGTGCACAAATTGCCCCTCTGAAAGAAGAGGGGGAATGGAAATTAGCAGAACTCCCAAGAGAAATTTTTGAAAGTTCCCAAATATATGTCAGACTTTTACTGTCTGAAACTGTCATTTTCTCACTGTTGACAAAAGGAGATCACAAGCAACAATTATGGAATATCTTCCTAGCTACCAATTGCAGTTATAGTATTAGAAACAATTTGCATAGCTGGAGGGAGGGAACACCTTGCAATTCAAAACACATACTTTGTTTAGAGACAGCCATGGGTGAAAGGAGCCTTAAGCTAAGTGTTAACTAACTTGGAAGGTTTCTAGCAGGTTGTGGCAGTGAAAATGTAATGAATGACAAATGCTTAGGGCCAGTCACTGGGAGAAATCTCCAGGGAGTTCATTCAAGAACCTACTTAAAAATTTATGACACAATTAATATACATACCTATATATACACACATACCCCTACAACAGCGCAGAATCCCAGCCCTCAAAATAGCTCTGGAAAAGTTCAGGATATGAGAAGCAAGAGTAAAATCTTTGAACAAAGATTTTCCTGTGGAACATCTGTGCTATACCTTTTTGAGTGACTTTTTGTGAGACTTGTTGGAAAAAGGCAGTTTGAGATAAATGACTAATATTTGTTCAGGGGAAATGAAGAGAGGAAAAGCAAATGCTGATGGATTTTTCTCTGCAAAACGGAAGATTTCAAGGTGACTTAGAGAAGCACTCGAAATGATAAAGGACTTTGTTAAAGCTGAAAAAGATAAACAACATTCACCAATGAGTAGATGAAAACATGGCTTTATAATGGCCTCTAAGTGGATTTTGTGTTATTTGGGCTTCAGCTGGGGAAACGTAGGGTGAGTTGACAGCAGGAGTGACCACCCTTAATTAATTTCTAGGTTTAAAGGTGTAGGCTACCCAGAAAAGCCTTTGCTCTTTTTAATGAAAGCACTTGTTTCTTGGAACATAGATGAAGGAAGAAAGTGGGTTATTTATGTATTTGAATTATGACTTGTACAGAAAAATTAAACACAGTGGGTAGAAAGATCCTGCACAGATGTGAATTGATCTTGTGTGTGTTTGAACTGACAGAGAAATGGACAAACTGGCTGGATTAAATGGGGAAAAGTAGCTCTCCATAATGTTCATGGGAAAACCAAAAAGTTATTTTATTAGAACCTGAAATATTTTTTGCTTTGGCACAATTTTGTGCTTTTTTCTTTCAGCAAGGGCAAAGGTACTGAAAATATGGATTTATCATTACCAAGTCACTTTCTTGAAACAATTTTTGGACAGAACTAGAAAGATGCAAAATCTGTTCACTTTTTCATGGGGAGACTTAAAGCCTTTGGGATACTGTTCTGCTTGAATATTGCTATGGTAGTTTTTGGTTGCTTTACAGAGGTTTGCCTGTATTTTAAGGAGATAACAAAAGGATGCATAGAATCTGTGTGACTTACCCAAAACACAGAAAACTATGAGCATAAAGTCCATTTTCCCAAACATTCAGTTTAAAACACAAAACTCTGACTTGGACCTACTCTTACAGTAAGGAGGTGACACAAAAGCAGCAAAGGATTTATCTCTGTGTGAGTCTAAGGAAGGCTGGAAAAAATGTGAAGCAGGCATAAGAAACAAATTGTGGGTACAGATGCTCTTGGCATGTTTATACTGCAAACTAAGGCATGTTTGTGGTCTTTAACAGCATCTTTGATAAGAACTTTTTAGGAAACTTCCCTGTCTGACCATTTGGGAGCCACTCTGGCAGTCACATTCCCACCACCAGTAGCTTTAGCTGCTGGGATTGAAGCCACTTCTCAGCGAGTGGCTCCAGTAAGGCAATGGATGCCCTACTTGATTCCCTACACACTTCACTCTCTCACAGTCAGGCCATGTTTCCTTAATGGCATGATCCCAGATTTCCCATAGCACTATCATACCCTCAGTTCCTTTAATTTTATCATGGAGCAGCAACAGAATGAGAGCTCAGGCTGATGCCTCTGGGGAGGGACCCCTCAAAAAAGGGGGAAACTGGCTTTTTTGCCCTTACAGTCTATGCACACAGGGGTCTTCTAGTGGTTGATTTAATTTCCTCTACAGGGGATTCAGAGCCAGAACAGGTCTGCAGTGTGAAGCAAAAAGTACTAAATTTTGCTAAACAAATGACACGTCAGAAATCACTCAGGACTTCTGATGTATCTTTAGAGTGTGTGCTTCCTGAATACCTTTTCTTAGACACTGCAAGTCATTAGTCAGGATTTATAGCATTTTAAACAGTGGGAAACAATTTGTCCATGATGACTGCAAACCTCTGAAAATAGGATCTTCAGTGAGGCTGCACCTCAAATACTGTGTCCAGTTTTGGGCACCTCCCTACCTGAAGGATATTTTGCTTCCCTAGTGTGCCCAGAGAAGGGCAATCTTTTGAGGCAAGTAGCAAGGCAAACTATCTCATCTGTGTCTAATCTTTGTTTTTCTCATACCAACTGCACACTAATAATTGATGAATTTCCACAGTTTTCTGAAATATTTTGCCATATAGGAAGTACATGGCTGCTGTGCAATCCTGTTGGATTTGATCCCACTAAACCCTCCTTTTATCTCTTTGCTCCTTACTGAATATCCTGTGGAGTCAGATGAAACCTCTTATGGTTAACTGCAGGGGTTTCCCATTGTTTTTTTTTTTTATTATCTCATTATCACTTTTGCAGGGATTATGAATAAAGGGATTTTTTTTCTGAATAGGAATTCATATAGCCTGGGAACCCAATAGCCTGGATGCTGCAGGTCAAGCTGTGTTTCCTTCTGCTTCTCACATTATCACCACCAATAAAGAATCTGCAGCTGGGGACTCAGTTGACAACTCTGTCAGTGATGCATGGAGAAAGAGAGACTATAGTTGCTCTTCCACAGCTGCAGTGGAGCTATGGTAGGAACTGATGCAGAATCTTTTTTTTTCTCTTGTAAATAAAACAAGCAGGTAACAGGTGACTACATAGAAGCCAAAAATATTTGTACTACTCAAAGTACTTGTATGTTGAGTTTGATTTCTAAATCGTCACAAAACTTCATCTTGATCATTCTCTTCTTCTACATATGATGTGCCCCCAGAGGTATCTCCTGCAACAACTTTTCACTCCATTCTATCTTTATTCCCACTTCAGAGTTGCAATTAATATAATTTTTGGCTTCTGCACTGTGGCCAGCAGGTGTAAGGCAATGATTGCCCCTCTGTACTTGGCACTGGGGAGGCCACCCCTTGAGCCTGGTCTTCAGCTCTGGGCCCCTCAAAACAAGAAAGACATTGAGGTGCTGGAGCAAGTCCAGAGAATGGCAGCTGTGGAGGGTCTGGAACACAACTCTGATAAGGAGTGGCTGAGGAAGATGGGATTGTTTAGCCTGGAGAAAAGGAGACTTGGGAGAACCTAGCACTCGCTAGAACTGAAAGAAGGTTGTAGCCAGGTAGGAATAAGTCTTTTCTTCCAAGTACCAAGTGACAGGATGAGATTAAATGGCCTCAAGCTGCACACAGGGAGGTTTAAATTGAATATTAGAAAAAACTTCTGCACCAAAAGGGTCGTTAGGCACTAAAAAGGTTGAAATGGGGAAGGTGGTTGAGTCACCATCCCTTAAGATATTTAAAAGGTGTGTAGATGTGGCATTTAGGGACCTAGTGGTGAACTTGTCAGTGTTGGGTTTATGGTTGGACTTGATGATCTTAGAGGTCTTTTTCAACCTAAATGATTATATGATTCTATGAACTCTAATTCCTCTGTCTGCACACCAATTACTGCTCTTCTCTCAAGTTTTCCAGAACTGCAGCAAAGCTGCATTCTTCAGTCTGAACACATGAACATTTCCACTGGTCCCTGATGACTAATTTTGAGAGAGATATTCCTTTATTAAAGAAAAAAAAATGTGGGGTATTATCCAATTACTCAATTTATAATTTAAATTTGTTGAGTTTTTTCCCAGGTAAACTGGATGAAGAAAATTTTCTTTTATGAAAAAGGTCAAAATCTTTGCTGTAAGAGATGATCAGTTATGTAGCTGCTGTGACTAAGACCAGCTTTAAAACAGTGCTAATATATCTAGGGGACACAGATGTTCATCTGAATGGACATAAGATTTTTAGGTTTTTGCTTCTAAATGGTGATTCAGGTGGGGAGAGACTGGGAAGCTACCTGATGATTAGTGTGAAATTATTGCTTGGCTTTTATCTTAATCTTAATTTAAAAATACATCACCAAAAAGAAATCCCTAAACTAACAAACCCTGCATTGCAATCAGTAGCAACTGCCCCAGAAGGAGATGGTATATTGAAGAAGAAAAAGAACAAGTTAGAAAATAAGCTGTCTTCTTTTTTGTTAAGGCCAGAATTGAAGGGTTTGGGGTTTTGGTCAGACAGAATTCAACTTACCCTGGACTTAGAATCCTTCTGGATCTTAGGATCCATGCAATTTTTGTAAAAAAAAAATAAATTAAAAATGTTTAGAAAGAAGAATTGTTATGAAGGAAACATCTAGAATTTCAGTGGATTGGAATACATAGGAAAAGGCAATCCTAACCCTGGGGCATACTTGTCCTTCTGACTGCACTTTATGCTCAAAAAAATTCAAACAGAGTTTTTACTTCAGCACTCAGCAGTGGAGGCACAACACAAAGGTAGCATCACCCCTGGTACCATGGATTCAGCACTTTTTGGTACGGAGCATGTCAGAGTAAAGAGTGGCTCTTTTCCAACCCGGTCTTATCCAGAGCAACAGGTTATTCACTTGATATTTCTAAGAGAAATCATCTTTGTTCTCCCATTTCTTTGCATCTTTGAAGGGCTCTCCCACTTTTATTTTCTTTATAGAGTTTCAGATCTTTAACTCCACATACCCAGAGAAAATCAAAGCTGCTATTCTCTGTTTTAGAACTTAACAGCCCTCTGATGAAAGTCTACTAAAGAAGTTGCTTGGCTTTTCTTGGTTTGATAGAGCCACCCGATGGGTGCATGCTCTGTGAGCTGCACACCCCTAGGGTCATTCACTGACAGGATGTCACGCAGATGAAGAAAAGGGGAGCCAGCTTTGATCATTGGCATCGAGCAGATTCAAAGGAAAATAACAGGAACTAAAGAAAAATGTGAGATAAATTGAGGAACAGCAAAGGTAGCACTGAGTGAGGCTCTGTTCCCACTGTCAGAGGCATGGATATGAGCTATTCTGGAAGTGCAGTGTGGGAGCAAACACTGGAGTGACATGGGAGATGGCACAATGTGCCTCACTTCTGGCTACCTTCAAGTGAAAGAGCCCTCTCTGTACTGTAGCTTTATTGAAAAAGTATGCATGTGCTGTTAATGTGCAAAAAGATAGGTGAGATGATCCCTTTCCTTTAACCACAGAATATTCTAGAGGGATTTGGAAAATGTTGGCTTCCACTGGGATCAGTAGGAGAGAAAGAAAAATTACCATGTTTATTTCTGGGTCCTCCCTCCAAGGCTTTGCGGGTGACAGACCCAGTGAAAGCATCCATCTCCGCTCTGTGCTCAGTAAGCAGAAAATGAAACAGAAGAGTCAGTGTGACAGTGAGTGATTTCAAGCCACTTGTAAAGGCATGCATTCAACCCAAGGCCATCAGCTCGGGAGCTCTCACAACAATAGGGTAAGTTTTAATAAAACCACAGTCACCAGAATCCAAAGGGATCTTGAACAAGACAAACAACAAACACAAAACCTTCTAAAATTCATGCTGCTCATCAAGGTACAAAAGTTCCCCAAGGCACTTTGTCAGGATTTAGAGTTACTATGGGTATTTTTTCCTGTCCTTGTTTGTCTGCAGCCCAGCTCAGCTCAAGAAATTCCTCCCAAAACTAAACTGCACCAGCAAATGATAATTGCTGCTCTTCTCTTTTTGTCTTGGGAGATCTGGATAAACTGCATAGCTCCTTTCACAATGCCTTGGTTTCCTCAAACCATTTGTTAAAGGCTGGATGCAGAAGAGTGACTTTTTTGTAAGTATTGGGACTGATGGAATTTTTGCCATTTGCTAATAAACTCACAGTGTATTGCTCTATGCAACATACATAAATACGCTATTTGCCAGAACAGGCTACTCAAAACTGCACTAAGGTGGCTCACAAAATTTTAGTATCGTGTTCTCTTCAACTTTGAACAAGCATTGAAAAACACAACAGGATCTTTTTCAGTGGAGTCCTAGATGCTTAGATAGAGATATGGACTCACTCCAACATTATCAGGACTCCAGTGTTTGGATTCTGAAACATGATAAAATGGCATTAAAATGCCAAAATAATAGGCACTTTTTTACCTGGATCTTCCTGAGACCAAATAGTGTCTTTATCCAGCAATCTGTATTCAGCCTTTCTCTTCATCTGTTCTGGAGTTTGCACTAAACACAGCCAGGTGATTCAGCCTCTTACCTGTGATTTGGGAGATGAAAGACCAAAGCGAAGCGCTGTGTCTGGGCCAAGAAGTAGTTAATTTTTCTATATGAAGTGGAAAAGTTGTAATGGGAGGCATAGAGAATGTTTTAATCCATAACAGATTCAATGGGAGTCAGAACTTTGCAAGCAAAACTATGCAACGGACAGGTTCAGAAAGTGGCTTTGGGCAAGCGAGCTAGAGACTTCAGGCTGGCTTTTGTGCATCTCAGTTGCAGGTTTTAAACACTGGCTGGTGGGATTTTTCCTCTCTTTCTTTTACTGGATAAAGACCAAGTTTGAAATGAAAAATCCCAGCCTGATTTTCAAAAGGAGATTCCTTTTTTACCATCCTGTTGTAATTTTCAGCTTTTTTTGAGCACGTGTGCTAAGATATGCTTTCTGCTGCAGCAGAGATCAATAGCAAATGATACCTTTGAAGAGGGAGATTTAAGAGATTCTGCAGGAAATCAAAGGAAACAGCATTATACAAGCCATTTCTTCCTTGTTGACCTTGTATACTATTTGTTCTTTCCAAGCAGTGGCTAGGTGTATATATCCCAAAACAGTAAGTTATAAAGCAATTTGAATAATAAAACAATTACTTCATTGGAGTTTCACAGTCAATGTATTCTGAAGGCTTCGTCTCTTGCCCCCCTCAAAAAAGTGTTGAAAGGGAACCAAGAGTGCAATTTTCACCTTTGATAGCTCAGTCTAACAATTATGTAGGCAAGGCCTTCCTACAAGCCTTATTTTAAGGTAGAAACATGTATTGAGGTGAGAATTGCTGCTTTCTGCATTTCTTCATGAAACAATGCAAACAGGCTCTTTTTAACATTCTGATCTTCTGAAGGACTCAGCCTCATGAACAAGATACTGAAATGCTATCTCTGCCAAGAAACCTTACTGGGCTTTCCTTCTCAAGCAGAAGCACAAAGGGAGAAAGCAGAGCTGAGGGGTGGTGCTGACTGTGTGTGCAGTAGCATTAATATATCTATCCACCACCTTCTTGAAGAAACTTATGCTTGTCTAAATAGTGACTTTTAGAAAGTCTTTTAGGGGTGGGTCTTCCCTCAGAAACTTGGTAAAAGTTGGCTGTCTCATCAAAGTAAATTATCTCATCTCCCTCAGTGACCAGTAGAGAGAGCCAAGCACCTTTAAAAATCAATCAATCCTTGTCCCTGGCACTAATTTCTGAAATAGATGATGTGGGGTTTTTTTCTGCTTGTTGCCTCTTTTTCCCCATTGATAGTAGGGACAATATAGAGGAGCACTAGGAAAAGCAGGATATTAGGCAAATGCATCAGAAAATAGCAGAGAATCCTCTCTTAATATGAAGGCTTCATTGCTTTTCATTCTGAAATGGAGGAGATTTGTTTGTTGCTCTCAGGTCTCTCCTACCTCAGTTTCAATCAACTGTTTATAAAAAAAATGGGAGTTTTTTTTTGCTTTTGTTTTGTGTGTTTGGGGGTTTGTCTTGCTTGGGTTTTGGGGTTAATTTTTGGTGGTGTTTTTTGGGGTTTTTTGGGGTTTTTTTGGGTTTTCTTAATATAGAAATGTACTAAGAAATGCAAATTTCAGGAAGATATTTACCTTTGAAAGAGCTGAGTTAAGCAGGGAGGGAATATAATCAGAAAAGACAGACTTTGCATGCAATGTTCTGCAGTGCAAAAGGATAAATGCTGTAGATCTGGGCCTCAGTGTGCTGACAAGAGCTTACAAGTTTGTGTGTGTGTGTGTGCAGAGAAACACTGGTTGAGGAAAGGTTTAGACTGGATTGTGGGATAGTGATTTGCTTGGAGTAAAGCCTCCTGTATACCATTTCATTATGCTCTAATACAGAACACACCTGCACGGTGATTGGTGCCTTTAGTATCCTCTTGGTCATGCAGAAAAGGTTCCATGCCCTGCAGAGTTGCAGGGTCGTGTGTAAGCTTTCTTCAAAATTGAGCCACCTTTCAGGGAGTTCATATGCTAGTGAGCTCTGAAGATGACAGCTCAAATATATATGATACATATAATTTTTGTTTGAAAAAGCTTTCTCTACCAAGTTTCTACTAAAGCTGTGATTTAGAGTGTGAATAGCGACCAAACCTTAAACACTGGCATTGCAGTCAGGTTCTTAATGATTAACTTTCCAAAAATACATCTTCTTTGTAGTGAGTCTCAGCAAGAGTAAATATGAAAGCATGGTTTGGGGAATTTTTTTGTCATTTGTTTGGTCTTATTGCTATTAAATTGCACCAGTTTAGTCATTTATATATCTAAATCCAGTGAGCCAAATTTTCAGCCTGAAGTTACTGAGTGTAGGTACCTAGACAGCAGCAGTGTGGTGTCATTTTACAGTAGGGAGGACCTCAGTGGCTATGATGAGAGGACAGGATCTCGAAGTATTCAATAATGCCTATCAACAGCTTGTAAGCTGACGTGAAGAAAGCAGCATGTCACATCAAAACAGGTGGAGTATTGTTTACCTGAATTGGGATTTGGGACAGGACTACACAATAATATAGTGTTTGCCATCTAGTTTTCTTCCCTTGGCATGACCATCAAAAGTTATTAAGTGAACTGTAAGTAAATGTGTAAGTAAAGATGATGGGTGTAACTTGTGGGGTTTAATTTCAAATATTGGTGTATATTAAATCAGAGTCTGTGCACTATCTGTTCCTTTCAGCACAGCTCCAATTTAAAGTTCTAAGTATAAGAGAATGCAACATAATATAATTGTGGTCGTTTTATTTTCTTCAATAGAATCAACCATTGCCTGTAGCTGGTTTCAGAATGTTGTGAGCAACTTGAAACTGTTACTGACTGTCTGTTAAAAGAAGTCTCAAGCCTGGCAAATGCCTTTGGAGAGTTTTTGTAATTGACATTATATTTAGCTTTTAGATGGAAAAGCACACACTGTTCAGAACAGCTGGCAGTGACTGAAGTAAAATGAAAGGCATTGTTTTGCAAAATCTCAGGTGAGTACAAAGTAAACAATAGCCTAATTATTTTACCTTAGTCAATTAAAAGTTAGTATGTGTATTAAGAGCTTGATCTTTATTATACTGAAATTAATGGTAAAACTCACACTGACTTCAATAGCAATAACAAAATGCAAGATAAAATCACTCTTCAAAATGAGCTGAAAGAGCTATTGCCTTTAAGTTTCCAACACTATATTTAATTACAAGAATAATGTTTTGAGCAAATGTCTAGTAATCAGGAGCCCTGTATCGTGTTCCTGGAAGAGAAAAGCAAATGCTCAGATTTAAGGACATGTCCTGAATGAAGCTGCTTTCTGGAATTAAAAGATTTATTCTGATCACTGATCACTATTCTCTGTGTCTTTGGCATTATCAGTCAGGGCATAGCCTTGCCAAAGTGGCAGACACTCTTGCCATTGGTGTTAGGGTAATGTCATCTGGGTTAACTCCTTGCAGGTCCAGGATCTTGGCAAATATCTTCATCTTTACAACAGATGAGCTAATGCAGATGCTATGAAGTTAAATAATTTTATATGTTCTGCTGTGTTTAGAGATTAAGTGATATGTAAATGCAAGGATTTACTGTGATATTAAAATATAATTTCAGATGTGAAAGACATCTGGCTTCCTAGGATGCTGGTTCTCTGATTTAGATGTTTTTATTGACTTATAAATGAACTATTTGGTTAAGAGCTGAACACTTTCTATCTAAGCCCTAACTCCCTTTTTTTGCAAGGTGGAGGACAACTGGGGAACATTCCAGTGTAATGTTTTGCCAGCAGCAATCTCTCAAAGTGCTTAGAAGTCTCTGTCTAAAGCTGAGCAGCAGTGAAACAAGGAAAGGATGGTGATTAATAGAGGATTACTTATGCACCTTAAGATAAGATGAAAAGCTGGAGTGATTAGTAAGTTCTTAAATTTGCTAAAGTGCCTTGTTCATATTGCTTTTGCATCCTTGGAGTCTGAAACTTGATTTCAGTCTACTATTTTCTTCCAGAGTTGGAAGTTCCTTCCTCTGAAGAAGTGTGTTGATTCTAGTCTATTAACTGCAGAAGAGCAAAAGTCCTGTCTTATTCCACCTTCAGTCTGACCACAGCCTTTTTGGAAGTTTATGGTCATGTCCGTATCCAAAGGTATGCTGCGCTCTTGCCTCTTTTCTCTTTAGCTTGGTTTTCTTGCATAAACTGCTAGAATATTCTGAAAATGCTCTGTGCTTTCCCTCCACATAAATTGAGAGCTCTGCTTGTATGTCTGCTTGTTTATCCATCCTGGCTCTCACATGGTCCTCAAACAAGGACCAAGGGGGAGCTTTGGATCATGGTTGCACTAACTTCCCACCAAAATGCCCAGGCAATTTCCCTGGCAGCAATGCTGACCAAAACACATTGTAATAATGACACAGAGACCCAAATCGTAGGTAGAAAAGTTACAGCACAGGTCTACTTGGAGGGCCTGAGGTAGCTGATCTGTTACAGTCTTGCAACCTCAGTGATGATTGCTTATCACTCCAAGAGTTTAATAAGGGGCAAAAAAAAAAAAAAAAAAAAAAAAAAAAAAATTGAAATAAATTCTCCACAAGTTATAAAAAAATTAGTCTAGAATGTGCAATTGTACCTTGGTTTGAGCTTCAGCAATGGGTCTTGGGGGCAGCCACAGTTCTGGAAAGGCCCTGATTTTGGGGGAGCCACAGTTCTGGAAAGGCCCTGATTTGGAAGACAAGCAGATTCAGATCTAGATCTAAATTCCAGGGCCTGTATCCACTGCAATATGGCATGTGCTTGATGGAGTACTGAAATAGGAACTGAGAAAGTTAATAAACCGTTTTTTCCCAGTGTTATATCCGTGTTTAATTTCTCTTCATGTGTTGTTTACCTTTACAACATATTTGAAAGTCTGGCATTTTACAGGAATATAATAAGACTGGTAATTAGACCAAGCTGAAAGAATCCAAGCCAAAGTCAATAGTTACCTATTTTCTTTTTCTTTTGTAAGCAGAAGCTTGTCAAGTTCAACAGAAAAATTTTCTTCATTATAATTTATTACAATATAAAAACAAGGTATCTTGAAAGAGTGAACCTGTATGTTTCTTTCCAAAACTGTTTTAGCAGGTGGAGAGAAATTAAACTGAAAGGGATTATATTTTTAACTTAAGCTTTCCCTGCAAAAAAAAAAAAAAACCCACTCCACAAACAAAAACACTAAATGACACAATTGCAAAACTGGGCTCTATTCACAGAAGAGGAAATGCCTGGCTGGGATTCATATCGTCCTCTATGGCTCCTCTATGAGAAACTGGGTCTTGGGCAGGGATAGCTGTGCTGCTTGGGTACCCACATCTACAGGGCTCTGGGACACAGGAAACGAGAGGGGCTGTTACACCTGACAAAGGTACTAGTCTAAGAGATGGAGAATTTCATAGGGTGTTTAAGCATCTTGCAAAGCGTTAACATCTAATAAGAAAGCTTGCGGCCCAAATGCTGCACTTCTGCAAACATTAATACAGGCTGTTGTTAGCCAAGGGAAATACTTTGTGAGGCTCATTAGTTTAATTGGTCCCTGTCATCTAGTTAAAAAGGAGGAAAGAAATGCTCCTGACAAAGGCACAGGCTCTGTGCAAGTGGTGTTTTGCTGCTGTAGCTCTGCTGTGTGCTGGCTGGCTAGCATGGGGTGCAAGCATCCATCTCAGCCTTGTCCTCCATTAGCACAGGGCAGCACCAGGCAACAACTCCCTGGCAAAGTTATGTGCCTAAACCACTTGTCTTGGTTTTGAAAGACAGGTGTCTGCTGAGAAAGGCAGGAGCCTCCCCTGAAATGGAAAATGTAACTCCCCCCCTGCTCCAAATTGCTATAAATTTTAAATTAAGGGGCGCTCAGGCAAAAAATATGGGAGCAGGAAATAACAGTTCAATAGGGAAGAAAATAAAAAGATAAAATAAACAAAGCAGTAAACCAAAACAACACTGACAGAGTCAGAACATGACCTGACACCCTGTTGGTCAGGGTGTTGGTAGCAGTCCCATTGGAATTGTGGCTGCAGTCTTCCTGGAGTGTCAGGTGTGGTTCTGTTGGAGCAGGGATCCTGTAGAAGGGTGTAGTCTTCCTCTGAAGATCCAGTGGAAGAGGCAGCTGTTCCTCTGAGAAATCCAGTGAAGAAGCCATGCTGGTATTCCAGAATCTCAAGATTATATCCAGGTAGGAATGCTTGGCTCCTCCCTCTGGGTGGAGCATCTCACAATGGGATGCTGTAGTTCCTGTCATTTGTGCAGTGGCATTCAATAGCCTGTTATCAGCAGATGTCTCCCTGGAGGGAGGATTGGTTGCGGAAGAGATAAAGAAAACTCCCCAATTAACAGAAGACAACTGCCATATAGATGGCAAATAGAATACAATTTACTTGTCAGTCCAGGACACCGCTACTATTATAACCAGCTTGGGTGTGTGCATGTCTTGGCCACCATGGCACAGGTTTGGAGCACCACCTGCCTGAATGCTGTGGGTGTTGTTGCTGTGAGCAGCCATGGGTGCTTCTCCTACTTCATTACTTCTGAGGGTGAGTGGCTCACAAATATGCTCATCTCTAAAATCACTGTAAGCACAGCTGTGTGGGAAGCAGGATTCAGTAGGGACTGGTTTTGGAGACTAGTTGCATGAATGTCCTGTTGTACAAGCTGGGATAAGCCATGGACCTCTACTTCCTAATCTGTGGTATGGAGCTAATATTTACTTAATGCACAGCCTGTTTAGATGCAGATGTGTACGTCAGGAGGGAAGGCACTGCATGCAGGTGATTACAGCTGTATCTGGCTCTCCACATTTTAGTGGTGACAGAGGTATCAATGGGGGTGTATCGCAGTGCTGGACTGTGCTGGTCTAGGCTGGGCCCTGCTGAACCCAGCCAACAGACATTCAGTGGTGGAGTTAAGATCCATGAAAATTTATTCCTGCAGGTGTTTCTTAATTGCAACCCTGGCTGCTGTGAGGTTTTACTGAAATTTTCTTCTGTTGCAGTACCTAAGTCTACTAAGGTGAAATGTGTAGTCTGCTTTCTAGATCATTTAAGACCCATGGCAAAATTAACTATATTGGTTTGGTTAATTGTCCACATCCAAGAAACATTGGTAGCTCCCCTGGGTCACTACAGCAATTTCTTTCATGCTGTAAAATGTTTACTTCTCTAGAGTGAAAATGTCTAGGCTGTCATTATGTGACTCTACAGCTCCACACCAATAAAGGCTACCTGTGCTTTTATTTTTTTAAGCTAGAAAGAAACTGCCAAACTCACTGGAACAGTCCCAGAGACTTATTTCTATATTTTTTTCATTGTTTTTGATTTGATGTTACATGATTGATAACAACATTTTGTGCTTTGGAAATCTTGCTCTCTTTGACTGTTCTGGTTAGCCTCTGCTTTTTCCACAGAAGAAGCCAGCCAAGCTAAGTCTTTCCTTTTGATTCATGCAGGTTGTAAGGTCAGTTCTGGTAGGTATGATTTGCTAATGAATTTGTGCTCCATTTCTCAGCTGGATGGTTCTGCAAGTAGGCCTGGACAAATACATTTGAATTTAAGGTGACATTGAGACTTAGGTAAAAAACATTTGAGAATAGATTCAGAAACCTGTACGAAGCAAAATAAATATTAAGTAGAATAAATGAAAATGCTTTGATATATGTGTATGTATATATGTCTCTATGTTACAGATTACAAAGTTTATATAATTTCATGTATATCAGCATCAATCTGAGGGATTCTTCTGTGCTTCAAAGAAAAGGGAAAAGTAAAGCACAAGCAAAGGAAGGGAAAGGGTGCCATGTGGCAAACAGCATTTCCAGTGCATTCATTCCTAACGTGGTAAGAGCCAGCACAGAGTTGACTTAGAGGGTCACTATTGGGTGTCATTTCCCATGTGCACAAAGGGGGTGGGACAGAGCATGGGCAGAACTGAGTGCATCGCTCCCCTCACAGCACCAGCCACCCCAACTGGGTCATCTTAGCCAGGTGAAGTCTAGTCTGGACTAAGTTTCCTACTCCTGAAATGGGAAATTATTAGAAATTAGAAATTAATAGAATTTGAATCCCAGGCTGCAGCTGATCTTTCAGCACCCACCACAACTATGCCTGAAACTGGGAGTGGATTCTAGAGGCAGGACCTCTCTGTACCTAGGCTGTTTTTACATCTTTGACTCAGCACTGGAAAATTTTTCTTTTGTTCAGAAAAGGTCAGTCCAACAGATGATGCAAGGGTAGGGGCCAAGGCACCACCAGGGACTTCAACTTTGGATGAATTTTCCATTTTTGACTTTTACTTCGTGTGTGAGTGTACTCAAGCTATTTCTTTTATACATGTCTCCATCCACCCTGATGTGAAACACAGTGTGCAATACTGCTTCATTTTTACTGTGATTTGTTTGTAAACAGCTCAAGGGGAAAAAAAATCTGTCTCATTATTTCCCTGGGCAATGTGTTCTCCATCCTTAAAAATTATTTTTGGTCCTCCACAGTGTTAATTAGAAATGATTAATGAACTGATGGCTTTTCAAAAGACAGTAGCATTGTGTGATCCTTGGGATGTAAATGTACCTCAGAGGTAGGAGGCAAATAGGAATATCTATGAGGGAAACTCCAAACTTTATCTCAGCATTCTCAGTGGTTCTGACCAATAGAGATTTCATAATTCATTTAGGGTACATTGGGAGTGTTGGGCTCACCCAAAACTAAGCTTAATTCCAATGGTGAGAAGGCAGCATCTCGTGGATAGAACTGGGAATTGGCTTTGACTCACTCCCGGATCAGAGGACATTCAAAACTACATTCGCCACTTCCAAGGAAGGAATCCAAAATACCGTATGGGAGTAAGAGATATTTTTTGCATGTCATACTGAAGTAATTTTCCTGCAGAAAGGAGAAATCCAGAAAATTTACTGAGAGTCAGAGATGGATGGACAGAAAGGCATGGAAAAATAGGGGTGTTATGCTAGAGTAGAGAAAAGGGGGACAACAGTGAGAGGAGACAGTAGCTCTTACTATATAGGATGTGTCTATATTTTGTGTTAAATGCAAAGTGAAAAATATGTGTTACTGTTATCACCACCACTGTTACCTAGACATATTTTTTTCCTTTTGCCACTTATTAAAGGAATGAATGGCATTAAATGAATGAATGGCTGGAGACATGAATGAATTCTGAGAAAGAAAATGAGAGGCTGTGATTCAGGAACAGGCTCCAAACAGAATGTCCCTCTTTGCTGCTGGTGCATAGTGCCAGAGCAAGAGAAGATTCCATGTTTTTAGTTTGTTGCTACTTTCTAGTCCTCCTGACAGAGTCCAGAATCTTGACTCTGAACGCCCTACAGGTTGTGAGAATCTGGCATTTGAAAAGTAAATACTGTCGCACCTAATTCCTAATCACTGAGATCTGTTACAGGTTCTTAATCCTTCCCATGGAATTAAATCTTAATCCCTTTAACCTCAGATTTAAGGTAATAATCTGAGTTTTCTGGAAAATGTCTGATATAAAACTACCTTGATTTTGAATAGAACACACCACAGGTATAGTTATTTAACTTGCTCAAGAACACCTGGCCAAAATTAATTTTTTGGAAGAACTGGTAATTCAATTTCTTTGCAATAATTTGCATGTAAATAGGCATGCAAAATCTTAATTTTAGTTTCTCTGAAATCACAGCATTCAGTGTAGATACATTAAGGTATTTCAGTGGAGCATAGATAAGCTCCAGAAATATTGAATCCTTTTGATTACCACTTTTCTGCTATCATTCAGCAACTAATTCAATTTTTTATGATCTTGCCAAGATGTTCAAACTACATTAATTATGTTAAATTCTTTGATTGGTATTTAAACTGTTTTCTCTTCCTTTCAAAAATGTTGCCACTTTAACTGCCCAAGTGTAAAACACAGTTGCAGAAGGGTTTATGTGTGGTCATGAAATACACTAATCTTACCTGTTCATTCAATGTAGATTCAGATTTGTGTGTCTGAAAATAGTATAATGTGTCTGAGATTAGTATAATGACATACTCTTGCTTGTGTTATGCAGAAGTAGTGCATTAAAGATATGCATGGAGATTAGTGTCAAAACCTCTTTTCTTTTAGCGGATAATATCTTGAGGACGGGGGTCTTAGGTTCAAAATAGGATAATTGCAACTAATTAAATGTAATTTAGAAAGCAACATCTTCTAGAAACGGTGGTAAGGTAATGTGTAGTCCAATACATCTAGCAGACAGATTGTTGACCGCAAAGCAATTAATTTGATCTTTCAGTGTCATTTATCTCTGTTCCCACATAGCAAAGGAAACACGGAACTCCAATGACCCACAATGTCAGGAAACAAGTAGGTGCTGGATTTTTTTGGTAATATTATCAGTCTCTGACTGGCTTCTTTAAGCAATCTTTACTCACAAGGTTCATGTTTCATTCCTTCTGGCACTTAACCACAGGACCAGATCTCATATAAATAGTATTCAAACAAGTTTCTTACCAAAATTAAAAGGTAGTTTTAAGCATAGAAATGATGTACATTCAGTTGGTGTGGCAAGTCTTTAGTAGCAGGGGTGCCAGGGGTGACTTCTGACAAAAGATGCTTAAAGCTTCCTGGGTCTGACAGAGCCAATTCCAGCTGGCTGCAAGACAGACTTGCCAGTGGCCAAGGCCGAGCCTGCCAGTGACAGTGGTAGTGTCTCGCTGTTAAAATACTTAAAAAAGGGGTAAAAAAACTGCAAAACAAAACTACAGGTAAAGAAGAGAGGAGTGAGAGTATGTGAGAAATGACATTGCAGACACCAAGCTCAGTGAAGAAGGAGGGAGAGGGCTTCTTCCAGGTGCTGGAGCAGAGATTTCCCTGCAGCCTTATGGTGCACACTGTGGTGAGGCAGGTGTGCCCTGCGGTACATGTACTTCCACAGGGAGTAGAAATTCACCTGCAGGCTCCGGAGAACCCCATGCAGGATCAGATGGATGCCCAATGGAGAAGTCTGGAGCAGGCTCCTAGCAGAACCTGTGGATCCATGGAGAGAGGAGCCTGTGCTGGAGCAAGTTTTCTGGCAGGTCTTGTAACCCCACAGGGGACCCACACTAGACCAGCCTGTTCCTGAAGGACTGCACTCCATGGAAGAGCCCCATGCTGGAGCAAGTCATAAGGAGCTGTGGCAAGGACTCACTTTGGAGAAGTTAATGGAAAACTGCTTTCTGTCAGATGGATCCCATGCTGGAGCAGGGCAAGATTGTGAGGAATCCTCTCCCTGGGGAGGACAGAGTGGCAAAGACAACTTGTGATGAACTGACCACAGCCCCCATCCCCCAGTCAGGAGTAAAGTTAAGGTTTGCAAGAAGGAGAAGTGGGGAAGGTGTTTTAAGATTTGTTTTTATTTCTCCTTATCCTATTCTAATTTGATTGATAGTAGGTAAAGTAATTTTTTCCTCAAGTCAAGTCTGTTTTGCCCATGACAGTAACTGGTGAGGGATCTCTCTCTGTCCTTATCTTGACCCATGAACCTTTTTGGTACATTCTCTCTCCTCTTGTCCAGCTGAGGAAGAAGTGATAGAGTGGTTTTGGTGGGCACTCGTTGTCTTGCCAGGGTCACCCCACCAGAAGCAAATATTCTGTTCAACTAGTTCTCATTAACAATAGCCTTGTTAGAAACTTTATCCAGTTTTATTCATTTTGTAGCATATCAGTTATTAATCAGATTCATTCAGTGATCTATATCTTTATGTGGCAGGATAAGCACTTGTGCTAACATACGGGAAAATCTGGAAATGAGCAACTATGGGAAAGGGATAGTGGCACTCCCTTCTGTGGTATCATTGTCCTTGTGTTTGCCCTCCTTGTCTGTATGCAAAAGGACAAGCAGAAGGTGGTCTGGCTCAGCCTAGCCCATGGCTTGATTACAAGAAGGATATTCTTTCTTATGCTGGACATGTCAGATATCTGCTAGAACAAAAGGTTGAATCTGGGTTTCCTAAGCATGTCAGACTCAAGAGGAAGGGAGTGTAGTATTCACATGCCCTCTGAATGGAGAGAAGCAGAGAAAAGAATGATCAAAACAATTCTTATCTCATTTGCTGCTCCTGTGTTTTTGAACATGTCAAATGTGTTGAAAAATTATTTACCCAAAGTGATCACTTGATTAGATTCTAGTGATAGTGTTTAAATTCATTCAGCAATTAGATCCACGTGTAAGTATCAGGACTGTCAGCAGACAGTCACAAGTTTTCAGTAGTTAGTTAGAAGAAATTAGAAGTAAGTGTGATGTAGTATAGTTATAGTATAGTATAATGTAATATAATATCATTTTAATAAAGCGAGTCTTCAGCATTCCAAGGCCATGGAGTCAGATGCCAATCATTCCCAGAGCTGGGGTTGCCTGCTTTTACTATAAGGGAGTATTAAACAAAGCTGCAGAGAGAATAGGCAATGACACAGACCTGCTCAATGTCCAGTTATGTCTTTCTTTACAGACAATGTTATATGCTGGGATAAATACTTGAAATAGCCGCTAAATAGGAGGCCGGCAGCAATCAGTTGTCTTTGTCAAAAAATAACATCTCCCTGAATTGCAAGGAGGAGGTGAGTTACTTAAAGTATCTGACTTAGGAAAAATCACAGGGAGAAAAGGTGAGATAAAATTACAGAGCCATGAAAATAGCTGCTTAACCCCTCATTTTCCTACTTCAAGGTACAAACTGTACTCTACTGCAATAAGTCCATAGCTGAGAAAAACTGGACTGCCTCTGTAAAGCCAGGTAGTTATCAAAAGCTCTCCCATAACAGACCCTTTAACAACTCAACAAAGCATAATTAGAGAGGAAGCAAAATAACCCATCACAAATCAGCTGGTTTTATGCTTCTTTTCCTGTCCCATTATTTGTGCCCCAGGGCATTTTAAAGACTGATCACTGAGATTTCTGGAAGAGGTGAGAAAGGTGCAACATTGGCAAGCCAGACAAGTGTACGGTCATGTTTTGGATGAAGAGCAGCAAGATATTGAGATGTACTGAAAACATCTAACAGTTCCTCTCTAAATGGAATGTTCTTACTTCTGATATATAGAAACCAAGAAACAATATATTTTGCAGAGCGAAAAAATATTCCTTTTTCTAGGGCAGAGTGTCTCAAAGATGTCTTCAATAATCTCAGTGAAGATCCAGGATCCCAGGAGATCATTTGCAGCTCTTTAACAAGGAAGAGGTAAGTTGCCTTTGAAGAGTTTACATAACCACCTGAAAGATTGGTGCTTTTTAGAGTTTTTAGTTGCCTATTTTTCTCTCTTTTATGTTTGCTTTTCTGGAAGTACATTTAAGTAACTTCTGTTTGACAATTGGTTCACCAACAATCATGATTTTAAAGAATAGTGCCATTTACTCTTATACCAGCCAAACACCATATTATTGAACACTTTTTAGAGAAGTGTTTTATGCTAGTGTTAATTAGGATTCAGCAAACCCAACTACCAGAAACATTGTCCCCGAGCTGAAATACAGATGATCTTCTGTAATACGTGTGTAAACTGGTATTAGTGTCAGTGTCATGTGAACACCAGAGCAAGACAAGAAATACTGCAAAGACAAATTAATTAATGTTGGTGATCTGCTCCAATGTTACAGTAAAAGGAAAAGCCTTTCTTTGAATGGGTAGAAAGTTCTGCCCTGGGCTGCAGGTTCAATTTGAAATGATGGGTTAACAATCATTTACCATCTCTACAAAAATAGCTGGAAGCCTTCCTCTTTTTCTACTCATCTGATTTCTGACACTAGCCTAGGTCTAAGAATCATAGAAAATTTTGGTATTCATTTATTTAGATTTTGGAGGACCATACATTTTCAATTGGTCCTGAAGTGCATGACCTATTTCATTGCAAGATGTTTTAAATTTTCTGAACCATTTTCATAGGGCAGTCCTTCACACAGAGTGACTGGAAAGAAGACTCGTTTAAGTAGAATGTGTTCCTTTCTTTTTTGCTCTTCTGCTAGATTCTGGTAGGAGTTTGCATTCCTATTTCAGCTGAGGCTTGTCTCAGCTTAGAAGCCCTCATTTCATTGTGACAGCCTCATAAAATCTGGGGTGTTGTGCCCTGTCACAGAAGAAAAAGGATTGCAATCAGTGTTGTGGGCACATACATGGGTCTTGGAGAAAAAAAACAGGGAACACTGCTGTGGACTTTGGGAGTATAAGCCATGGGAGGGGCAGCACAGCAAAGGAGAATGGTGAAAAGACCCCCTAGAGTAGGATCAAGCCTGCCCCACAACCTCACACTGAGCTCCAGTGTGCCCTCCTGCTGCCCCACCACCGGGGCAGTGGGGATGATGAGGGCAGCAGGGGCACAACCCCACAGTGGGGCACACTGAAGTGTAGGGCGGCAGGATTGCCCCAGAAGGGACTGCTAGTGAGCCCAGGTGCAAGGTCCCCCTGATGTCTCAGACTGGAACGAGATCCTGGTGTTAGGCAGCCCAGAGTGGGGGATTGGCACCAGGGCTAGGCGACGTAAGCTTTATTGGTCCACACGAAAATTAGCTTTTCGCAATCCAAGTTAGTGTATACCAGCTGCCTCATTAGCATTAAGTAGATAACATGATGGGGGGAAAAGTCATGGGAAAACCTACCAGAAGTTGAAAGTGTTTTGTCTTGTTCTCTTTTTAACTGGAGACCTGCTGGAATCCAGAAATGACATTAAACTTCCTTTTAGAAGAGGTAATTGAAAAGAAAAAGGCAATAAAGGAATGAACAAATGAAGCCTTTTCTTACTGCTGTATGAATAAAAAATGTTATTAATAAGCCCTTTCATTTCAGGCTTCCACTCCGCAGTCACACATTTTGAATGTATAACCACACAAATGAAAATGTTTACCTCTTAAGTCCTTCACACTACTACAGATGTTTATGAAAATAGAGAAAGGGAACCAAGAAGGCATGGACACAGAGTGACAGAGGACAGTGAGAATAGAGATTTAATCAAAAACCCTTTGAAAATTACTCTTTTGTTTCTCAGTTTTCAGTCTTTATATTGCATAACCAATTGTTTTATAAGAACAGACAGTCTTATTTTGCTGGTTTAATTTTTAAAATTTTATTTCAATATACATTTGTAGGTGATTAAAAGGAAAATCTAAATTGCAGCAGTGAGAGCAGCATCCATGTGTTTTGGTTCAAATCCAGCTGTTAAGGTCTGGAAAAGCCAGAAACAGCAGCAGGCTGGCAAAAAAGGGGTGATAAGCAAAGAGAAAATAAATCAATATCGTGCCAAATACAATTTCACCCTACAGAGCCTTTCTCTCTTTGCATTTCTGTGAGGAAACCAGTATCTTCCTGTATAATTTTTGGGTTTATATATAAATCTGAGTTTTTGTAAGATTAGTCTATGTCTTTAAGGACATGCTGACTATTCATTTTGGATAGTCACAGTGCGATGAGAATATAACAAGTGTTCAGGGGTGGCAAATGTTGGTTTCTGTAGTAGTCTTTTGAAAAAAATATTGAACAGAACTGATTTTGTCTCTTTGGTACCCTCGGCATGGTTAAAAGGAGGTGTTTGAGCATGCATGTCATTGACTAATGCTGAAATTAAGACCGATTTAAGAGAGTTTCCTCAGACCCCTGATGGTCAAAGAAAAGCAAGCTCTATAAATCTAATTGGCTATGCACTACAGTGAGTTTATCCCTATTGTTAATTGTATTAACCTACAAAAGGACTCAAGGATTAATTAGAAATAAAGACCAGGAGATGAACTGAAGATTCTCAAGGGAGGTACTGTCACGTATTATCCTTGAACTGTATAATTATCAAAATCCGTACTGTTTTAGAGTGGGGTGCTCACCTGAATGTAACCTTAATTGCCTCTTTTATTCTTAGCTCCATGTTTTTGTACAGATTGCTAATCATATTTCAAACCAGAACCACCTGCTGAAAACCTGCAGAAACAAAAGTGGAAGGATTCTTAATGTCCTCATTTGAGAGGAGGTTATAGCACAATGTTATTAAGATCAAACTGCCTCGTGCTTGAAATCAAGAACAAACCACTCTTCTTTGACAAAAAGGTAGGATTTCCCTCAGCTTGTACTCAGATTTTCCCTTAGGTTAAGCTTTAGTCAAAAGAGAAGTGGTGCCTGATTAAAAGGTGGGATAAATGAACTCAAGTGCTTTCTGAAGGGAAATACAGACCTCAGAGCTCTCATTTTGATGAGTGACTGTAATACTATACAACGTTGGGCTTGTCCTTAGCACTGATCTATCCTAGTCCTGAGCACTACCTGACACCTGTGAAAGGCCACAATAAACACCAGCTGGGTGTAATGGGAAGGTACCAGGGACTGACTTGCTCTGGAAAGATCTGTTTTCCGCCCCTGTCACTTCCCGTGGGCTTTCAAAAGCTTTCCTCCCAGTCTGTGGCTGCCTTTTTGTACCAGTGTATATATAAGTAGCATCCTTACAAAGTGATCGTGCTCCCTTTTAAAAAAGATGTGTTAAACATAAAAGTAAGAAATTCTGAAATACATATTGATAAGCTCAAAAAAAAAAAAAATAAAGGCAGCAAAGTACCTTGCAGGCAGTCTTAAAAAAAGGTGGTAGAATAAACCTTTAGATCTGTTTCTTTCATCCAAGCTCCCATTGCAATGACTGAGAAACCTTGTTCATTCATGTCAATGCAAATATGTGACTGTTGTGTTTGAATATAAAACAACTGGTATTCTTTCAGCCTTTTTTTTCTTTTTTTTTTTTTTCATGCCTACAAGATTATGATGTATTTTACTACTTCTGAGAAGGACTATTACTACTATACAGCAAAATTAAATTTTTATATTATTCTGAACTAAATCAAGTAATATTCCTTTGTCGTCCCTGTATTTAAGCCTAAATATTAATTGAGAATTCTGGATATTTGGGGCCCTGATCCAACACTCACTCCGTGCCAATGTTGTGCTTGATAACAGGGGAAACTCTTGCAGCCCAGCAGTGATGAATCTTGATGTTCTCAGCTGTCAAACAGACCTGAGCAGTGGCCCAGAGTGAAACAGTCTCAGCAAGCACTGCTTTTCCAGCAGCAGCTGTGAGCCTGCCCACTGCTTGATGTGTAACGCATTTGTCATACATCCTGGGCTGAAAGAAGTCAAACAGAGTAAAAATCTATTGTCTGAAGCTTCAAGCAGAAGGGAGGTGACTACTTAACTTCTCTCCTGATGCTGATGTGAACACAGCATGTACTGTTCATAGGTGGTGACTGATAAGAGGATCTGTGGTGGGGCTCCTTACCTGAGGTGAGGTTTTTATTGTAATACTAGGTAGGCAAACATTATTAGAGGGGTGGATTTGAAATTGCAGTGCTTGAAGCTGTTTTAGAAAAACATATTAAAGCAAAGTGATTGGGAAGGGAGGGACAGACAAAGAGAGTGGATTTTAGCCCATTCTTTTAGAGGGATCAAAAAAAGCCCTTCTCAAGCAGAGCAACCTTCTTGAGTAATCAATGGCTCTTTTGGGCCATTGGCTTCAGCTGTTTGGATAACATTGTGTCTTACTAAGACTGTGTACTAGTCAGGTGGCAATAAGGACAATCAGCTGGCAAGAGCTATGATCCACAATTTTTACTGTAATTATATAGACAGGTACCATCTCTGAATTTCTTTTCCTGCTTTGTCTCTTTGTACTCATAGAATGACTTGGGGGCAGATGAAATGTCACAGTGCACATGACTGAAATGTGTGAAAACTTAATTAACAGAATAATTACACAGTAGACATGAGATCTTGTCTCTGTGAAAATCTGGCAGGAAACTTGGGCCCTATGGAATATGAGTCCACACATATAGTCAGTGGAAAAGCCATTAGTCACAAAGTGGCTGCATCTGCTGGAAAGAGTTAATCAGGTCCCTAACTTCAAAGAATATGGTATGCCTTAAAATACCCTTCTCCAGATTTCTCAGGCATGCTGTAAATGAATATGTGATTTTCTCCCAGCTACCAGGGTAAATCTGCATAGCTCAATTAACTGCAGTTGATTTATGCCAGTTACACCAACAGAGGATCTGGACAGAACCTAATAGCATCTCTGTATCTAATAGTCCAGCACAGCATATGAAAATCGAGCATTATTCTGCATCAGCTATCCCTTTGCAGCTAGGATGAAGAGCAGAAGGATTTGCGATTTATTAAATGAACTCCTCCTCTACAAAGTTGAATCTATGCTGCTTCCCATGAGTTTCTACACTGGAAGGCCATGAGTTTCTTCTGCATATCATATATTTTCTGTGAAAAATATTAAGATAATAAGACAGTCAGTGTAATTTTCTTGATATCTGGTTAGAGACATATTGCCTAATCATTTTACTCTTATCAATCAAAATTCGCATCATGCCAGAAATTGATCACCTTCCTTTTTATTTTCTAGCTTCCTAAATTATTTTTATTTTTGCCTGCTATCAGACTGAACTCCTAAGAATTAATTTGGAAATAAATGAGTATAGATATTAGTTGCAGTTCATTTTTTTAAGCAGAATGTGAGTATAAATCTAGAAATTTTTAGTATTCCTCTTTCATGTTATTATACATATAGGGCAATATTTAGGCCACTGAGTTGAAGCAAATCTTGAAGTGTGATTATCTTCTCATTGAAATGCTCTCTATTGTGCCTATTTGTTTGATGTGTTTTTCTTGTACGTTGTATTTCTGATGGCTTTGGGGTAAGATAATCATTATATGTCACCCATACTATCTCTTTTAATCTCTAGAAGATTAAGCATGTTTATTTAAAAACCTCTTTGATAATGTCTTTACTAACTCAGCTATTTTATAAAATTAGAAATAATGAATCAGGGAGATGTAATTTTGATAACGCCATTTACACAACTCCTATGAGGCTAGCTAGAAAAATAACTGGGGTAAGGAAGTATCTGACATACACACAGTGAGAATGGGAAAATATTGTAATTTCATGTAGGTTATGAGGCACTGGAAAAATACAGTCAGCAGAAGCAGTTCAGTTAATGAATCACATTCTTCAGGGACTGCTGGACTCAGGAGATGGGTCATGGGATCAGGAATGGTTCCTTTAATCTCTTTGTCACTGGTTCAAGTCAAATCTCTGGGTCACTGGTTCAAACCCAATATGGATAGATAGTAATTAGAAGTCACTGTTATTTGAGGGCTCTGAGATGAACCTTTTGAAATGGAACTAGTGAAGGGACATTACAAAACAAACCACCCCAAAAACTAGAATATGGGGAAAAATCACATGCTTCGTAGCCAGTAGACAAAAGTCAGAGACTTACTGGAGCTGGGTGTGGGCTGCTTGTTGTTGTTGATGTGAAACTGATACAGATCCATAACTCAAGGGACACACACCTGAGCTTGTGAAAGAGCGGGGGCAGAGACAATCACTGGTGATGCTTCCCGAAGCAAAGGTTACATATTACTGGGAAGTCCATACTACTCCCCTGCAATTACAGCTCTTGCCTGGTGCTCCATGGAACACCACTCCTCCTCACTCATCTTGAGGAGGTTGTTAAAGTCCCGGGCTCTGGGAGCTCTCTAATGCCCAGCTATCCTCCACAAGCTGGTAACGTCAGGGCATGCTTTATCCTGTGGGCTTCCTGAGTGTCAGGATTGACACCATGCAGTGGTGTGAGGACTAATGTTGGCCATCATGTCTGGAGTTTCAGACTACAAGAGGGAACTGAGAAGTCCCAGTGCCCCCATGGTTTGTAGTGTTTAAGTTATCCCAAAGGAGAGGTGCAGAGGGGTCATTGTGAGTGGAAAGGCACATAGAGGACATCACATGCCAGTCAGCACTTTGGCAGGCTACAAGAAGAGGTGCTTTAGAAACAAAATCTGTAAGTCTGAAATATACTCAGATTGGACAGGTAAACTGCTTATACCTGACACTAAGGGATTCAAATCTATACTTTTTTTTTTTTACTATCAGTGCAAAATCAGAGTAAAGGGACTTCTGAGTCAACCATGGGATGATACTGTCTGCTTTCCCAAAAAACACCTCGTAGCAGGAGCCATGTTAGTTGGCACAGAAATATGTTTTTTTGATTATATATACCTTTGTTTTCTGAAATTTTGTATGCTTCTAATCTGTAAATCCAAATCCTCTGGAATTTATATAAGACTGTGGAAGAAGCTTTTGTTTTTGTGAAGTACAGGGCTCTGTAGCAACCAAATCAAAGACTGGAGAGATTAATCTATTTCAGCCATCTGAAACTGTGATTTGGCATACAGTGAGAACAGCTGAGACAGTGGGGGAAATTTCACACAGATTCTGTCCTGCTAGCTGTTAAAGCAATTCCATTTGTGCTCTGCATTTCGTTGTTTCCTAGAAAATAAACTCACCAAGCTACCCAGATTAGCTGGTCCTGAAAAACTGAGGATATTTTTAAGGCAAGAGGTATTCTTATTCCCTAAGGAGAAGAAAAAAGGAAGGAAGAAAAAACACCCAGGAGAACAGTCAAACAGGAGTTGGGCATACTGTTAATTAAATACCCCAGTTCATGCCTTGACACAAATGTGAATTACCTATCCTCATAGCAGAGAGAAAAAACCCTGGCTCATATTCAGATAGGTGAAAACACAAAATTTCCAATAAGCAAGACATATCTCACCAGGCTCTGGGAATGCTTTCCACAATGACCTGCATAATTAAAGTCTGCATTGCCTTCTTGGCCCAAGAGAAGTTAATGGCAAAGCAGCTGCTAGCATCCATTAACTGTATTTGAGTGCTGTTTATAGGGAAAGACCAAGGTGCCCTTTTGGGCACTGGGAAGTAAGATATAAATACCTCTTAGCCATTATCAACATGCATGCTTGTAACAAACTGCCTTCAGGGACTGAAAGCTGTAGTCACATATTTCAGGTGTCACTGACAACCATATGTGTAAAATGAGCAAGCTATCACAGGAACTATACTGTAGGGGTATATTTTTGCATTTGAATGTGAAATGAGGCCTTCACTTAATGACCAAGTTTCTTGGACCTTTCAGTCACGTTGCCTGAAACATCAAAACAGAGAAATTATCAATGAGTTTTGTGTCAGGGAATTAATATGAATGTTTTGGAAATAAAGCATTTTTATTTTCATATTTCTCCTAGAAATTTTATATTTTTCCTATTCTAAAAAAAGATTCCCTGTATGTCAAATCTCAGTTTTTACTAAGTCTTCCTTGTCTAGACAATCCTTGCTTTCAGAAAAATTAGCAAGCACCAGTGACAGACTTCCATGATCTTTTTTTCATTTGCACCTGGGCTGAGTTTTGAAAAACTCTGAGTAGAGAAAGAAAGGAAGGAAGGAGGCAAGCAAGCAGAAAGAAGAAAGAAAAGAAAAAGAAAGAAAGAAAGAAAGAAAGAAAGAAAGAAAGAAAGAAAGAAAGAAAGAAAGGAAGAAAGAAAGAAAGATAAAGAATTGGGAAAAATGGGGCATTATATGCATTTCATTTTTGTAATATATTTAGGGATGGAAAGAAAAAAAGTGTAATGAAAACAGGAAAAGCTGTTTTGTAAGCTGTTGATATAGTGTGTTGTTGGTTTTCCTATGGATTTGAATTTGTGGTTGTTTAGAGCTCTGATGGAAAATCCCTAAGTGCTGGAACATTTTAAAGTGTTTATTTCTGCATGAACTCTTTGATGTAAATGGGTGTAAATGGGTGAATGTACATTGCTGTCTCTTCTCCACAGAGCCACTGACAGGGTCTCACTCTTTCTGCTCAGCCTTCCAAAGTTTATCCTGAAGATAGCCAAGAAATATGCACAGCCTTCATTATTTCTGAGGATTCTGTATATTTCACTTAACTCAGGCAAGGGATACAGATTTGAGAAAGCAAGGCACAAATTGGTATGCAAGCAGCACTCATGATTCTTTAAATCATGAGTTATATTTTTTTTTCATTGATGGTACTCAGTGTTATAGTTTTGCTTCAGATTTCTTGTAAAATTTAGCCAAAATATAAGTGAATCCTATGTACTAATGAATTCTTTCAATTTTTATTTTTTTTTAACCTCTTTCCTTCTGTCGTAAAGTTCTATCTGCTCCTTTTTAAGAAACAGAGAGTCAAAGAAATGTCCCTCCCTCCTCTGGTCCCAAAGCAGATCTTTTGTTTGTCCTGTCCAGAGCTGACCTGGCATATAATGGGCCACTGCGGAGCCTCAGTTCAGAGCTCTCATTGGCACCAGTGAGAGGCTCTTCATGGCTTTTGCTGCAAAGATCAGGATGACTCTTGGACTTGGACTGTCAGTACAGATGGGAATGAACTCTTTACTACCAGATGGCAAATAACATTGACTGAGATATAGCAAAAATCTTTTGCTTTTGTATGTCACTGAGGAAAACTTAGTTCACCATTAATTCAACTATTCCTTGTAAGCCATTTTTTCGGGAATGGCTTTTTTCTGTGGTGTAGGCAAAACAAATATTCCCTCTGGGATGAATCCCAGCTCCTGCCTCTTTGCAAGTAAATGCTCTCCTCACTCTCTCCCAAAAAGCTGTTCTGACAAGACTGCTGAAAGCAATGGGCTTCCCATGACAGATGTTCCACAAGAAAGCCAAAGCAAAGAGCCTCTTGACTTACTGGTGCTATCATACTTTATAAGTAGCAGGTTGTTACAGAGACAAGATGATAAAGAGGTATATCTAAGCCATAGCAGGCAGTCAACTTTAAAAGTCTTCTGTCTTGCAAAAGATCCAAGAAGGCCTGGCATCTGCTTCAATGTCTACAGCAAAGACCTTTGTATGGACACAGATGTCAAGCAGGGGATCTTTGGTGGTAGCTGAAGGCAATACATCTGTCTGCCACCTTTTGCTAATTTTCTTTTTAGGTCAAACTCAGAAATCGAGCAGCCTGGCTTGCCCGACGCACAGCTTGGTACTAAAGCTTCCTCTGCTGAGGTTCCTGCCAAGAGTGGACAGGAGATCAACCTTCCCCAGAGGGATTGCAAGTAGGCTGGTGAGGAGAGCGTGCTGCCTCTGCTGGGCTGGTATGGGCTGCTTTGGGGTGGCTTTCTACTGCAGCACAGATGGTGGTGATAGGCAGCCTCGTGTTCTTTGCTCTGGAAGGTGTGGCTTCTCCTCCTTGTTGGCACTTTCGCTGCCCTCAGTTTGACAAAGGCTGCTAATTTTCATTTCCCAGTTGTACCAAGGAATAACATTATCTGGGAAAGCAAATAAGGCTGTTTAGTGTTCCACTATAACATCTTTTCCCTCAAAGATGGGCAAAACCATCTAAATACAATGATGATTTTATATAAATACATTTATATAGATATGCATAAATAAAGTAATACATATTTAGTACATATATAGAAAATCGCTTCAACACAGGCCTCTTCCACTTAGATCATGAGTTTCTGACACGTGAAAGGAACAAGCAGGCATTACATGGGGCCATGAAACACAAGCAACCCTCTTAGCATGAGGACTTCCTGGCAAGGAGGAGATCACTGTGGTGAGCTCTCACTGCTAGGCTCTCCTGGACTCCAGTGCCCCAGGGGTGACAGGCTCCCGTCTAGGCCACTGCAATGGGCACATCTGTGCTTCTGCTTCCCAAGGCCTGAAAAGCAGGCATGGGCCATGATATCCAGAGTTGTGGTCAACTGCTCATTTCCACACGGAGACCAGTGACAAGTGGTGTGCTTTGGGTCGGTACTGGAGCCGGAAATGTTCAACATCTTTGTTGGTGATATGGACAGTGGGATCAAGTGTGTCCTCAGCAAGTTTGCTGAAGACATCACACTCTGTGGTGCAGTCACCACGCTGAGACAAGGGATGCCATCCAGAGGGATCTGGACATGCTTCAGAGATGGGCCCATGAAAACCTCATGAGGTTCAACAAAGAGACATGCAGGTTCCTACCTGGTGTCCCTGGTGTAATCACAGACACACCTACAGGTGGGCAGAGAAGTGATTGAGAGCAGCCCAAAGGAGAAAGGCTTGGTTATGGTTGATGAAAAATTCAGTATGAGCCAGCAGTGTGCTCACAGTCCAGAAAGCCAACCACGTCCTGGGCTGCATCAAAAGCAGTATGGCCAGAAGGAGATGATTCTGCCCCTTTGCTCTGCTCTTGTGAGACCCCACCTGGAGCAATGCACACAGTTCTGCTGCCACCAACATAAGGACATGGAGCAAATCCAGAGGAGGGCCATAAAGTTGATAAGAGGACTGGAGCACGGAAAATGACAGGTTGGGAAAGAATCGCTAAGTATTCTGAATTAAAAGGGACCCACATGGACCTATGAGTCAAACTCCCAAGTGCATTGCCTGAACAGGGTTTAAACCCCCAACCTTGACACTATTAGTGCCATGCTCTAACCAGCTGAGCTAATCTCAGGGCTGGGGCTGTTCAGCCTGGAGAAGGTTGTGTGGAGATCTCACAGCAGCCTTCTAGTGTCCGAAGGGGGCCTACAGGGGAGCCAGAGAGGGGCTCTTCCTCAGGAATTCTAGTGAAAGGACAAGGAATAATGGGTGCAAGCTGAAAGGGGGGAAATTTAGGTTAGATATTAGGAAGAAATTCTTTACTGTGAGTGTGGTTAGACACTGGAACAGGTTGCCCGGGGAGGTTGTGGATGCAGTGGTCACGGCCAGATTGGATGGGGCCTTGAGCAGCCAGGTCAAGGGAGGTGCCCCTGCCCATGGAAGGGGGGTTGGGATTGGATAATCTCTAAGGGCCATTCCAACCCCTTAATATTCTGTGATTCTGTGATCCAGCACAGCCAGAGAGCAGGCAAATCAAGCCCAAGGATACCACAGAAAAGAGAGAAGATCCAGATTCACAAATTAAGTAGCCTTTGATGCTCTGGGTATGTCAGGTTAACCTTCGAATGTTAATTCACTAATTAATTAATTGATATTTCTTAAAAAAACAACATCCAAGTGTATTGTGGTATGCCAAATAAATGTATCACAGTAGTGCCTCTAGCTATTGGAGCAGTAGATGAATACCAACTCTCCATTAAACATTGGTTTACATAAATCAGAGTATTTTGCAGAAGTTCAATTTTTTTATTTCTTTCAGAGAAAATTCAAAATACAATGCTGAGACATTTAATTTTGATGGGTTGTTTAAAGTATTGTAAACAGTTCTTATCTATTATCTGTGTATAATACTGGGTATACTAAAGATGTACCAATACAACATTGAATGTCATAAAAACCAAAATTAAATGGTTCAGAGGAAAATACTTTAAAATGATCCATTACTGACTTCACTGGTTTAAGTGACTTATTTTGAACACTGCTGAAACAATCCATGGCAAAGCCATTAGATAGCTCCAGGAATTTGTGCAGGCTATAGACTCAGTTGTGGCTTGCTGGTTCAAATCCAGAGGGCCTGCATGGGTACAAGGAATTGTTGATGGCATGACCTTGGCCATGTGGTATGAGTTTATGTCCCTGGGTGTAGGTGTCAGTAACAGAAATAGCATTAATTAGTCTACTTCAGTATCTCAGCCAAGGTCTGACATGGCAAAGCAGAGAAGCCTATTGTGCTTCAGACTGAGCTGGGCTTACTCCATGGATAAAATTATAGCTTCCCTGTTCCAGGTCCAATCCAGGTTTTATTAGCACTATTGGTGTGATGCCAAAGGAAAAGCTAGCTAGAATAAGAAGAAAGCATCAGACTAGGTAATTGGTTAGAGATGGTATCCTGGGAAGACAGGGACAAAAGGCAATGAGCTGTAGCCAGCCACACAATCCAAAGTAACAAGCAGTCAGCACTGGATTAGCAACCAAGGCAACATTAATAATTTAACTACAGCATTCACAATGATTTAACCATGCTATTCAAAGCACAAAGCTAATGGTAATATAGTGAATGAAACTAGAAGGTGGTGATATTTAAAAAGTTTGTAAGTGTCAGCACATAAAAGAATCTCTATTGGAAAAAGCAATGTTCAAATTTTGCTTTCTTGTTTCCTGAAAAACACAAAAGGCAAGGATTTACATTTTGGTAGTTGCTATTTAGTATTTTCCAGCCATGAAAGGGTGGGCTGTTTCAGAAGTTCCTATTGACAGCCAACTTACAGAGTGTGATAGACCAACACATTATGCTGTCTTTGAAAACTGAATAACAAATGTTTTTGCATTTACAAGTCAGAAGTGAAGGAATAGATCTGAGCTACAGAGCACCCACCCAAAATACACAAACCTCTCTCAGCATGCCCCGCCTGCAAATTCTGCCTTCATCTAAGTTAACATTATGTTATAGCTCATCCTAATTCATGGAGGGCTGAAAAAAGAAGTATAAAGTGAGAACATAGGAATGTGATAGCTCAGAATAGGCTCTCAAAATTTATCGCTTACCTACACACAGAGTCCTACCACTCTACTGCTGTGATTAAAATGGTAGAACCCTTCTCTAAGGATTACACCCTCTACTTTATCAAAGAAGATATTTGCCTGAATTAAATCCACAACTGTCCCATGTTGCATTCTCTTACTCTGTGAAGTTAAATGCTTTTCTAGCAGTGACCATGTAAAATGGCAGCTGTTTTTACACCTGGCATGCTTTGTATGTATTCATAGGCAGAGCTTTTACTGTGGTGACAAAAAAATGGATTTTTATAATCCTTTACTTGCACTAGTATTGAGGAGTCCATACAGTCAGGACAAAATGAATTAGATTCGATTGTGCTTCACATATCCTGATTGAAGTGCTGCTGCAAACTCCAATTGCAGCAACAAATTTTGCTAATTTCATTGTGCAAACTAGCTACAGAGCCTGGGCTGAAGGAAAATTTAAACTCCCAAGGAAAATACATTATTATATTACATACTGCAGGCTGCTCTCAACTTCAATTTGCAGTGTCCCACCAAGTCAATTGGCACAGCCTTGGAGCTCTGTGAATTCCCTTTGAGCTGGAAACCATACAGGGCTGAAGTGCTCACCAGGTGCTGGGGATATTTCGGTTATCTCTAGGCTAGTTCTAAGTGCACATTACAGGAAATGGTTTCTGCTCCTATTGTCAGCATTTCTCTGAAAGAACTGTATTTAAGGAGTTTAGTAGAGGCACTAGGGTACCAGTGGGCGTTTAACTGTAATATCTAGTATTTGCTCAGTTTATGTGCAAAAACTATGTCAGGCTAGATTTCCTTCTGTGCTAGGCAGATAAGAATGGATCCAGAGAGGCTGGATCTTAAGGTCATCCCTACATCTCTAAGTACATTGCAGCTGCTCTTGCTAATATTGGTCATACCCAGCAGAAGAGTAGCTCCAACTGTTCTGGATCTTATGGATAAAAAAAATTAGTCCTATAGAGATGCTAAAAGCAAGGCTAGATTTTTCTTTGTTTGACAGAAATGTAGTATGAACAGTACCACGCCACTTTTTGGCTCAAAGTTTCATCTACATAACAATGCAGTTCTGACATTAGTAATACCACTCTGGGGCATCTTTTCTGAGTTAAGAAAAATATTTGACGTGCTATTAATACCACCCATTTCACATGTTGATGTGATAAATGATTACTTGTACTGCTTAACTTATATAAAATTTTATATTATATCCCAGTTTTTATATGAGTGAAACCTCTAAGCATTCATGCCTTGAGCCCGTACCTTTGTGCATGCGGTCTGCAGATCAAACCCAAAGAAAAGCCGAATAATCATATTCCCAGCAAGAACAAATGTCTGCCTGAGCCCATGGTTCAAGGTATGAAATCTGGTCCATGAGCATAGTCTGGCTTTATACAACATGTAGTCAAGGAGCTTCCTTGCCAGGCAGTGTGTGTGCTCCCTTCCACAACTAGCAGAGTGTCTGGCCCCCAGCAGACTGACAGGGATTCCTGCCTCCCCTCTACTGCTGAGCCTCTACTAGAGAGCTAAAATGTTGAAAAGTGAATTTATTTAGATTTCTTTAACTGAAAGGAAAAGATAGCTCCAGAAAAAGTGGTTGTGGTTGGATTAAGACCTTGATCTCCTACCTTGATCTCCTACGTTTATACCAGGTCTGCAGCAATGACACACTAACACATTCTGTTAAGTCAGATTTTACTCTTCAAGCTCTTCACACTTTCTACTCATTAACTACAACCTTCCCATGGATGTGCTTGGATAATTTTTCCTGCTCATTCCTGTTTGTCCTGTCCTCTTCTTTGAGTACTTATCTTTGAGGAGCAGAAACCAGTCTTGGATTGCTACTGGGAAAACACATACAAAGAGGTGCCGTCTACATCTCCCTCTGAGGACCTCATGTGACAGCCAGCAGAGGAATTGGCATTAAATTGCCATAACTGAAAATATTGAGGTGTGAGCTCCATTCAGCTTCAGCAAGTGTTGATAGGCAAAGACTTAAATTAGAAGTCACTGAGGAAAGCTCTGCAGAGCTGATGTTGGCAGGTGACCAGGAAGCCCTAATCCCTTTGGATCAGGACACAGTCATGTGCTGAAAGGATCAGTCTTTGGTTCATGGAGAAAATTATGATTCTTGCTGAAATTCTTTGATTGTTTCAGACAAATTAGATTCATCAGAAAAACTCGTTTTTACAGGTCATTCTTATTTTTTAAGATTATCTCCTGAAAACAAGAGCCTTCTTTGCTGTCCTTTTGATACATGTGATTTTGTCATGCGCATCCTTTCCCAACTGATTGAGTAGTGTTGTTTTAGAATTTCAGATGTCTGGATTTTAAATGTACTACGGTAAAACCACCTTGGGATGAATCTCTGTTATAGAAGAAATTGCTTTTTTCAATGATTGCATTGAACATAATTTAAAAATATATTTACTGATTTTTCAAGATTCTAATAAGCTTTGGAAAGTTTTCTAAACTATTTAATATACTTTGAAGAAACCTAGTATAAAAATAAAATGTTACTTATATAAAACACATCAGGATGCCATGTAGGGAAGAGCCATTTACTGTGTTCAAAGCGGATTTAGGACTCAACAGTATGCTGAGAAAGTTAAACTGCCTATTAGCCAGTACCAGCTGCACCAGAGGCTGTTTTCAGATATATTTAATGGGCAGGGATCCAGCATTACTGTCATATCTACTTCCATCCTTTGCCTGTCCCTGCAGTATGTAGTGGTATTTTTGTATTGTATAAAGTCTATTTAGTAGTGAAGATCCTCTCCTGAGTAACTGAATAGCTTCAAGACTTAGACAAAGCAAAAGAAGAAACAAGCACCCCCCCCCTCCAAAAAAAAAAAAAAATTTAAAATTCCCCCACATGAAGAAAAACAAGTCTATCAATTTAAAACATCTGTTCTAAAGGGCTTACTCCTGCTGGTCTCCTTTTAATTTTTTTACTTGGTTTTTAATTAATTTTCTCTTAACACCTCCACATGACAAGATATCTCCCTTCCCAGCCCAGAGGGAATGACTGAAGCTCCGGTTTGACTATCCCAGTACTTTCCTGACAGCTGTACTGCTAGCTTTGCCTTCTTTTCTTTGTTGTTGTTGTTGTTTTTCCTTAGCTCTTGGGACTGGCTAATAGAAGAGCTCTGCTGTGAAGCCCAAATACAACATTGGAAGGGTCATTGTTTCCCTCTGGCAAAGGAGTTTTTGTTTGCAACAGGTGAGGATGAGTTGGTGCAAACAGCAAGCCTTTGTAATAGTAACTCCACCAAATTTGAGAGTCTTTATCAGAGAACCTCACTCAGTGACTCACACAAAAGAAGATAAGAAGCTGATCTCTGAAAAGGGAGCACAGAAATCTTCTGAGCTTGTGCCAGACCCCAGTGAAGTCCAAGTGAGGGCCCAAGTGTTCCATCATTGTCCTTTCCTGTTAGCACATGGAACACAATGGGACAGCAGTCCTACTAAGAGCCTCTAGGGGCTACTGCAGTTCAATAAATCACAATATATAAAATGTAAACCGAGTTTTGAGTCTGATATGGGCTGTGTTAATCTCTGGTGTGCTATCTTGGACTTCAGAAGAGTTACATTCAATGGAATATTGCCCACTGAGCCTTTGCTGACTGCTCTCGCATTGCCATGAAGCATAAAGAATCACAGTGAGTACAGTGCATTCTGTTAGGATGCAGTGTTTTGTCTTGTTTTCCTGGGGGAGTGATTAGTCTTTCAGTTCTCTTTCTTGCTTTGTTCCCTGCTTTCTGATAATATTATAAAAGTAACATCTTTAGCTTATGCTGGGTTCTGCAGAGAACACAACAACTTTGTGTACATAACAGGTTTTTCACTCTTTGCTAGTGCTTTAATGAAATTTGTTTTTATTTGAGTCAATAAGAATCAATGCTTTACTAATTTTCTCTTTAAACATACCATGCACCCTTGATAATTCCCTCCCACCACATGGGGTTTAGTTCACTGTGAAATGTTTCACATGCCATACGAGGCATAGCAAGAGAATGTGCATGTGGGAGAAGGAGCAGTCTTGAGAGCAGCATATTTAAGAAACTCAGAATTTAGGAGGAAATCTCTACAGGATATCAAAGCAAATTTCACTCCAAGAAGGTTTCAGTTTGTCAATAGATGTAGCACAAAGGCTTCCTGTTGTTTCACAAACAATGAATCTTCTCCAGTCTATAAATAATGTAAAGACAAGTCTCAAGATTTTTAAAAAATTCTGTTAGCTTGAGGCTACCTACCCAGCATGCCTCCTTGTTTACAACTTCCCACTACAAATGTATATTGAGTTTGTTTTCAGGCAAACATCAGTTTTCCCATCTCCTGCAATTAACCTCCAGTACATATTAGCAGCAGCCTTTTGAGCAGTTTTTACATCTAGTGATACTGGGCAGCATGATCTTGGAGTGGTTTGCTCTATACTATGGAGAAGTGATCTCCGTGACAGGAAGTGTGTGGTGCAGCCCCTTCACCTACAGTGCTAATGAACTATTGTCATCAGCTGCCAATCCTTAGGAAGCACCTGCTCTTCGGGTGAACTTCCTTGAGGTCATTTATAGAGGTAAAATGAAATGGTACATTGAATAAAGGTGTTGCCACACCTTTCGTAGGTCTTGGGGATGTAAATGGGATCTACACAAGGGAATGGATTTTTAAAGTTCAACTTTTTGTCCAAAGGTTGTCTTTTGTGTGAGAGGGCCTGAACTCTGCAGGGGAGTGCTCTTACTGCTTGAGCCCTCTTCTGATTTTGTTAGTCTCATACTGCATTTTTCTGTGCAGGTACAGTAAACCCAGGGGAGAGACCTTGTGCTTAGGTTAGCATGTCCTGCCAAGGTTAGGGCCCCCTGCACAGCGTGGAGCAATGTGCTTGGGCTCTGGCAGGATGCTGAGGGCACAGACCCTGTGCATGCCCCTTTCCAGCCAGCGGTATCTCATAGGAAATACAGGTGCTTGTCTGTTTTGTTTGGGGTCTGATCTTGTCCCTATGGGTCAGCTGTACTCTGTAACAAGTGTTTGCTCACATAGTTTTTAGAATCTCATTAGATTGTAGATGCTGAGAAAGAGGTTTTGTGTGCAGTCAGGAATACAGGAATACTGGGCATTTGTAGAGCTTACAGAAAGGAAAACAAAATCACAACACTGATGGAATGTGGGCAACCAAGGAGATTTGGACAGCAAATCTGGAGTTAAGCAGTTAAAGTCTACTTTCTTTCAAATTCATCCACAGTCACTCTTTATTGGGATGATCCTAAAACACATTGTTCAGAAAATCAAATCCAGGTCAAGGACAAATTAGTCTATATTTTACATGACATTTTACATTTTACATGACAAATTTGTAGTGATGAAAGGCTTCTGCCTGGGACCAGAGTCTTGGCTAATTCTAAGCATTCTCAGAGTTTCCTCTTTGTTCTTATCCACTCTGGTTTTCCTGAAGGCTTTTTACACTTGAAACAGAGTTTTTTAAAGTGAATGCAATTTATTTAAAAGCATATTTGTGGTTCAAGAAGAGTGAAATTCTAATTACTTACATTCTAATGTAATGTAAGACCAAGAGTCGTACATTATATTAGAGTATAATATATATATATATATATAATGTAACAGAGTATGGCCTATACAAAAGAGCTGGATTGATTGTTGGGATCAGTCAAAAAACAGCTGCAAGCCATAACCATCCTTCAGATTTTTGATGCTATGTAGGAAGGGGCAACCACCCAGATCTTTCCAGTTTTCTAAATCTTGGCTGACAGGTGTCTGTCCACACAATGACAGCCACACAATAAACTGCTCAGCTACATTCTGTGCCTGGGCACAGAGGGAAATTTCCCTCTCCCCTGCTTTGGCTGATTCACTAAGGATAAAAGGAAGCAGTTTTTGGATGACCTATGACTGAACCATTGCACCAGTGACACCCATTTAGGAGCTTTCAGCCTGGCAGTTGTATAATCATGAAGTGTACCTGCAAAAAGTATAAGCAAGAAAAAGCCTCAAGTCACATGAATTTATGAAAGCAGCAAGGGGCGGGGGAGGGTGGGGGGAAGGTCACAAAGTCAGAAGCTGTTTCTGTCCATCCCCCAGAAGGTGAACTGTTCTCAAATTTTCATTAGCTCTTAAAATTCCAGCTGCATATCTAATTTCCAGGCCCTACATATCCAGCTGAGGTATTGCTTCCTTACTGCCCAAGTCAGGTTTTGTGTTCTACAAATGGTCTACAGAAATATCATTATAAATCCATAGCTGAAAGGGCCTGTGCATCTTAAGTGCCCTATCGTTTTCTACCTCTGAATATTCTGCCAGCAGAGATTTAGAACATTGGCTCTGTAAATGCTTTCATGTCAAGACTAAAGGCAACACTTGTTTAATTCATTCTTTGACCCAACAGCAGCTTTATCTTAGGTTATCACTTGTTAAGCTCTCTAGAATGTTTTAAACATGAAGGGGGCTGCTGTGTATATATACCCTGTCTATTGTATTTTACATACAGAAATTTGACAGTAGTGATTCATAAACATCAAAACCATTTCTTTTCTGTGCTGTAAGTTTTGCTTTTCTTTAGCTCCATTCACAGGAGCCAAAGAAAAGCAAAATTTGTGTGTAAAAAAAAAGATGTGTAACCCTGCCAGACAAAGGAACAAAACAAAACAAAACAAAAAAAAAAAACCAAAAAAAAAACCAAAAAAAAAAAAAAAAAAAAAAAAAAAAGGTAAGAAAACCCTAACTGGGGGAGCCTTGAGGGGAGGCTTGCAATGTTTTGCAATACATTCCTCAATCCAGATAAGCAAGGACCAATGCAGACAGAGCAGTTTGGCCCTGTGCAACCTCTGTAACTAAGTGCCAGTCAGCTGGGACATAGGCACTGACAGCAGCAAACCTCTGCCAGATGCCTTGGCCCTGAGTAAATTACTCAACAAGCTATGTTAACAGGAGTAATGTGAAAAAAAATACCCTGAGTGGAAGAACAGGACAGCAGAAGTTACAGCTCCATCAGGAAGGAGGAAATGTGGGAGATATCTAGACAAAGTTTAAATTATCTGCCTTGTAACTGCAAGTAATGGCACTTGCTTGCCAGCAGCAAGTGGGACACTTAGAAGAGAGATTTCTTTTTGGCACCTGCTTGTTTTGAAGCACTTTATGGTTTTAATAGTTTTCAGTTGGTGCAGGCAGCAAAACCTATGAAAATACAGTATGCAGAAAGAAAGTGCCTCATACAGAGTTAACCGGTTGTGGCAAGCGTACAGAACAGGCAGCAGGATGAGCAAGAACAGTGTGCTAAAGTGACTTGTACCCAGCCCTGACTAACAAAACCAGCAGAAGGTGTTACCTACAGTGGGATTCTGCTATACTAGACACAGCTGTCAAAAAAGTTAAATGTCTAGTCAAATCTAATCCCTTGTGCTCTAGAGGCTGGTAAGGCACCAGCGCAAAAGCCAGCTTCAGAGGTTAATGAATCCCAACTATTTGGAAGACAGCTTAAACCACAAAGATCTGTCCTCTCAAAGAAGTAAAACTAAACACCAAGGATAAAACCTCCTTACTTTTTCCACATCTGCACCAAAGGGAAATCAGCCCCATTTATGACTCAGGCTGATGCTCATAAGGAAAGAACAGTACCCTAACACAATAGACATGATGGAACAGCCAAAATCTGCTTTTTTTCATGTGTGGTTGGGTTGGAGGGAAATAAATTCGTAAAATACTCCAACACCAAGCACTGTGAAAGATGCGACAGACTGTGGTAGGCATTTCCTCTAAACTCCCATTCTATGCTATGAAAGCTAAAAGGGTTTTAACCATACAACTATAAACAAAATATCAAGCCCCAGACAAGGTAGACTGAAGTCTTTAATGCACCAGACACCAGAAGAACTTAAATTGCTGGAATTTTAGTTCCCTTTTGAGTTCAGAATGGCATCTATTTCAGTTTGCTGCCATAACCTGTAACAAAGGAAAATCACATCTCACACTAAACAACAAAACCATACTTCAATTTATTCTTTGAAAGAATATATGCATATTTTTTAAGAATTACAAACACTTAGAAAGCCCTGAGACCAGTTGGTGCTAATGATTTTCTAATCAATGCATGGATTTTTCTTAAATAAATAGATAAATCAGCTGTCAATACTGTGCTCATTCTTCCATTAATGTCAGAGCCATGAAAAAGGTATGTACATAATGTAATATGCTCCCCTGGCACTGAGGCAATGACATCTTTTTAGAGTGTGAGTAGAAAAAATTATTTCAGACATATATTTTGAATATCTATTTGAAGCTATCATGTTACAGTGAATAAAATGTGTTTATCCCTGCTTAGTCTGCAATCAAGTGGCTGAGCAGACTGATGTTCTCATAGCTTTAACTTTCTTGCTTGGCAGGGGATTAGGCTCTCTTTGCTGCTTGCATTGAGCAAACTTGCAGATTTCAATCCTTCTGGAGTTCTTCTCTGAGATAATGAGCTATAGTGTACCTTTTGGCCTGCAAAGAAATTGTGAGTCTAGGACCATTCCCCTCAGACAGTGTAGGACCTCAGAGAGGGGCTGTTGGTGAAGAAACTTCACCATCAATGTCATTACTAACAATGTGGCTTCTTAGCAAAGTGCTTGAAACACATGCAGAGAACTAAATTAGCCATGAACAACAAAACCCTGTCTATCACCACTTCAGAAAAAAATACCCAGATGGAAGCTATGGGACTAAATAACCTGAACTTGAATGCAATTATCTGGGGCATTTTTGTTTCCTTGCAGGTCATATAGAAAGAAAAAAGCAGTGCTACACCTTTGATGTAGTTTTAATAAATATTCCAAGTCCCTTCAATTACTGCCTGAATAATTACTGTGGATGCAAATAAAATGGGGAAAACCAGAATGACTTTCTGGTCTTCCTCAGGGGAATAGACTTTGGAAGTAGCAGCACTGAATTGCATGTGAGGCAACTTCAAAAAAGAGGAAAGGAGAAAGCTGAGAATAGTAGGTGCTGTAAGCCTCTCAAAGGTGCTACATTGCTAGTTGTGCATGGAAAAGAGTCTACATTAGCACTACAGCCTTCTGCCATGGGGAGTGGCCAACTACAGTTTTGGAAATGATACTTTCTTCTCTTTGGGAAGTCTCTGAATTACCTCGTTGTCTTCTTCAGTGAATCCTTTACAGCAAAATAAACCTGGCCATAAGAAACAGAAAATATTTGCAAGCCAGAGCACCCATGAAGACACTTCTTTTGGTAGTGAGAGTTTAATTCCAGGGATTAATTCCAGCACAAGATCCACATCTTGTGTTTTGTTCCACTGCTAGAGTTGTTGAGACCAGCCTTTTCCAGAAGCACACCATGATCTCTCTTGTGAATCTCCACAGAACTTCAGCAAGACCACTTCTCTCATGAAAACAAGCAGGACTTTATGGCAGCTTTTTCTAAGCTGTTAAAGTTGACGAAAATATTTTGTACTGTGCTGGTGGAGAACATTGGAAGGTTTACATGGTGTCTCTAAAAAGGCTGAGATCACCTGGTAATATTGTTCTCTCATTCTAGAGTTACAAGAAAGCCTTTAATTCATATTGAGGAAGAGATATCTTTCTTATTCCATCCCTCAAGCTACCAGCTGGACAACACTGTAATCTCCACAATGACAGTGTAGTAGGGTCCTACCCTCAGGTTTTTTCATAAATTAGCTCAATGCCCTCTTTATAGTTATTACGTCACCTGACTCTGTGTTTTCAAGGATGGCATATGCCTCAGTGGACTCTGTAGCCTGCCAATTTTCTAAGAATTCTATCATCACACACTTCATGGACATGTCCTCTCAGTCTCAGAGAACCAAGTAGCAATGACTCAACATCATGTGGATACACAGTCAGCTCCTGTGATGCTGCTGTCTCCCACTGGATCGGAAATGTGCTGGTCTCAGTGATAGTAGAACTTTCCTAAAACTTGAAAATACAGACCAGGGTTCAATACTTCATGCCTTGGTCAACCCATTTGAAGGACTTAGGAATACTGAGGGTGAGGGATAAACACTCTGGAAATCACAACATGGATATGAAAGTGATCATTCTGTGCTTCAGCTTTCTAGTTTGTATTTTATAATTTCTTCCAGCAAACAGCTGCATTAGGGGGCCTATATGGGGAATGCTGGGCTTCCCCTATTCCTGTTTCCTTATAAAGGGCAGTATCTGCTACTGACTCTTGATATTTCTCACATTTGTGTTTTGGGGAATGCAACTCACATCAGTCAAAGCATGTGAGTGACAGGGAATTCTGCACAGGAAACAGGGTCCTTCTGTTCTGCTATCATTGGTTACAAAAGACTCCCTTTCTGATTGTCATTCCAGTGATCCACAACTTTCTGAGTTGATTAGGAGATATATTTTTTATGTCTTGCCTTCTTCTGTGACTCAGCAGCAAACAGGTTTCCATTTACAAACAAAAGTAAAATGACATCAGCAATTTTCAAATACAAAAAGACAAAACTGACAAAGACATTTTGATTTAATACTTCTAAGCAGATAGTGACACACACAGAATGCACACACACGCACAGGGGAATATTCAACATGGAATTTTGAAACAGTTGCCAGCACTCAGGTCTTAGAGAAAGAAATCTTGCTGCCTGCCTCAATAGCAATTGGCATTTTGTGGCCAGCAGCCCAAAGATGAGCACAGCAGTGGCCGTGGGCAGCTGCAGCAGCTGAGCCAGTGAGCCCTGGCACAGGGACAGAGCCAACAGGTGTCAGCCAGGCAGGCAGCACCTATGCACAGCATCAGCCTTGTATAAGACCTCAGGAGGACATGGAGATGGTGCATGCCCTTCCACCTATGTTAGGCACTTCTCTGCTGTTACAGCTAGTTTCTGCATGAGCAGTACTGAGGGAAAAGGAATGCTTAAAGGCAGGGTGGTTGTGATCTCTAACTGTGTATTGTCACTGAGCTCTTATCAGTCACCAAGTCATCCATGTTTTCTGCAGATAAACTTGCCCACTAAGCTAGGGGGAGACCATATGCCAGGCTTTTATGGAGCAGCCCTAGAAGCACTGCTGAACTTTCTGCCTTGGGAATCACTTGGAGCAGTCAAAACAATCCCATATATTCCTTGTCAGCATCTGATAATTTTCTTTCTCCATTTTTCTATGTGACTCAGAGAATCATGAAGCTAATTAATTCCATAGATCAGCTTTCTGCTATAATCAGGTATATCCTGTTTGGCATTTCCTTATCTGATCAGATAAACAATTACTTTCCTTTGTACAGAAGGATGAGTACATAAAGACCACTCAGATGAGAATTGATCAGGACTTGTTCCTCAAACAGAGCCCAAATCAAACTTTTTCTGATGCTATCAGTGGTACCTACCCAGGTTTCAAAGACGGTTGCTCATATATTTCTGACCTTTCCTTCCCACCACAGAGAAAAAGGGCTTGAAACACAGAGAGAAAGGTATTTTGCTATGGGCTTATATTCTTTCACCCATGCTTCTCTTTCTGCCTCTCCTAGATTCCCTTGATCAAGAATCTCTTGATCTTCTGGTTCTGAGAGTCATCACACCAAGTTTCAAACATATCCAGTCATTCATAACTTCTCCCTCTGAGAAATATGTCAAACTCCCTTTGCATGTTTATCTCTGATCCTCTTTACAGATACATTTAAGAGCTCCCCTCCATTAACATCCCTAGTCTTCGCCTTGCTTCAGATGATTCCTTTGTCTTTTCAAAACTAAATGCCAGTTTTATTTTGATCTCAGGAATGAAACTGACTTCTTACCTCTGTTTTTTCAATAGCTGAGAGGAAGCATTGTCACTTTTGAAGCTTCCATCTCATGGTATTTTCTGCTTGAAGAGAAGTTTAAGCATCCTTTAGAAAAAGGATGTATCTTTCACCTTAGATAATATGCCACTTCACTAAGGACAAGAGGCTCAAATGGGCATGAATTTTACAGAAATCAGCTATCTAAGTTAGACCAGCTGAGATTCTGGTTGGAGAAATCAAAGGCAATTTGTTCTAGAAATAATGTCAAGCAATTGACTTTAAGTTGCATTTCTTGTCAATGCATACCTTTGGCTTGAGGATGTCAAAGAGTTTTCTTCTGAATCTTCGTACTTTTTTGTGGTCCTGTTTGGGTGTAAGTTCACCTTCACACTACATATTCACTTTCACTTGCATCTTGCTTTCAGATGCTGAGCTGACATGTCTCTGAGAGTTGTCTGATGCATCCTGGCTGTCACTGAGCAAGACCGAGCAGCCTCCTTTTCTGCTCATTGGTTTCTCATACTTCAGTGACTCTCCTGTTCATTTTTGGAGGGCCTTGTAACTCCACTTCACTTCGTGCACAAACTAGCTGCTGCAGTTGAGCAGGCTGAAAGGTTTCATGCCCATTTTTCTTCCACATTGCCTTCTCTTCATGTATTTTTCCTCCCTATCCAGTAGAAACAATGACAGAGTTAGGTGGTAGAAGTTTTCAAGTCCCAACAAATAAACACACAGTTATGATTCCTTGACTTCTTTTCATCTTTCATAATTAACAGTATTCCTTTCTCATGTAGCTGGGGACATATTCATCAGTACTGATGCCTGGCCAGTGTATTTGGGAAATGAAATCTGGGGGAGAGGCTAAGTCCCCAACAAAGAAACAGAATGGGATCTCTGGAGTGCTGTGATGGCTCTTCAGAACTGAAGTATTTCATGCAGTTTCTTGGTTTGCCTGCTCAGGTTTTCAATGAAAAATTGAAATGTTCTATGGGAAGTAGAACCATTTCATGAATAATTCACTGCAACTGAAAGCTCGCCTCTCTGTTGCAAAACAGTTTGATGTAAAACTTTTCACTTTCTTCCAATTAGGACAAAGGTAGAACTCTCTCTGTGCTGTCCTGGGGCTCAAAAGGCAACACAGCTGTTGTCCTGCATCTTCAGTAGCAATAAACGTTTGATCAGCTTGTGTGCTTAAGATATAGGCATGAGAGGAAGGAAACAAGGCCGAATTTACTGGAAGTCCCCTTGAATTCTCCTCAGAAATTATATACCTTGGCATTCTTTAGGCCAGGGATAAGGCTTAGCTTTTTCTTGCTTGTTTCTGTTGTATGTTTGCATTGCTCGAAGGCCTACATTTTTTCCACATATTTGTTTGAAAAATTCCAGCCTTATTTCCTATTCTGCCATTGTACTAGCTTTGCCTCCTGTTTGCTGTAAATTATATTTTTCACTGAGGTGGATTAAATTATACAAATGCCTTTACACTGATGTGCTTCTAAACTACATTCTGTAATAATTATCAAAGATATATACTGTAAAAAATAATTATCCCAGTTTTGGTGTAAGAGAGAAAACTGAGACTGCCAGTTGCTGCATGGACAACCTTGGCTGAAAGATCAACAAAAGCCACCACAGTTGGTTTAGGAAGTTTTGACCGCATGTACATTAGTTTCTCTTCCAGCAGGATATAAGCTTTTAATCCTCAGGACTTACAGAGTCGGTGGGCACCTTTTCCCATATCATCTTCCCATTTTCTACCTGACCACTGGAATATGGGTAACATTTGGTAGAGGTGGTACATAAACCCTCTGGCTGCTTTCATCATTCTGTCAAAGGGAGGAAAACAATCAAAGTGCTGCAGCAAGAAAACAAATGGCCAAATAGCTGTTGAAGCAGGAGGTTCCAGCTTACTGGAGCTCAGCCTATTACAGGCCATATGCCTGAGTGGCTCCTCTCACTGAGTGCTGCACCCAGATATGGAAACAAGTGTGCAAGTGCCTGTGGTTCATCAGGCCTGGTTTGCTATAACCATATGCAACTACTGAGAGCACAGAAAATAAGAACCCAAAGAGGCTGTGGGGCTAACAGGAGAGAGAGTCCTTGACAAAATATAGCATTAATATATAAATTTCCCAAATATTTACGTAAAGATCATAACAGGTAATAATAATTTGGTATCTCAAGCTCACAGCAGATGATCTTGTTTTAGTCCACAGGCTATATTCATAAATGATGCAGCTTAATATAGGTAGGGAAATAAATTGAAATGCTCTTCTACTTTTAAATATCTAGATATTTTTAAATATTATGGGGTTGAATTAATAGTTTCTCTTTACAGATACCATTAGCTCACGCCCTTTCAGCTATACTCAGTGTTTGAAGGGCTTGCTGTGTAAATGAGGGACTAAGCACATGACTCAGGTCCTGAATGATGGATGACAGAATGATGGAGACTGAATGACAGAACTGCCAGAATAAGGAGAACAGAAAGGGTTGAAGAAGTCTGTTTTTTTCCTGGCATTTCAGTTATGTTTATTCAGCAGAACTCTTTCCAAGGGCACTGAAGTGTCAGGCCCCAGCCAACCATTTCAATTGGGTGTTGGGAAGTCTTAATTATCTAGAAAAGGGAAGCAGCCATCAACAACCAAGAGCTTGATCCAGAGCTGCTATATTCCCCATCCTCTCTGTAGAGTACTTATTTCCTCACAGGGCTTAGTTGCTTAAGGACTTATTCTTGAAGACATGTTCCTGTGAAAGTGGCTTTGCTAATTTGGAGAAAGTATTCTTAGTCAGAATAATGAGATGTGCACTTTTAATTATTCTGGAGGAGGTGCTCCGCTCTAAATTCATACCATGTCCAATTCAAAAGGGTTTCCCCAAAGAAGATGATGCTTCATCTTTCATCACACCTTCCATATTTCTGTGGCCAGTTGTGCAGCTCTGTGGCCTTTTAATCGTCTAGACTGGGGTTATGTCATCTGTCTAGTAGCTCTTTGCACACATAATTCACAGCACTGTCACAATTCACTACATAATTCAGTCCACCCACATTTTGTAAAAAGGATGATGACAAACTTTATTTAGTTTCATTTAATTTCATTTATACTCCCCCTCTATGTGAGAGACTTCTATTCTACCTTTGAAACTTTTCACCTATATTTTCCACTTTGGTGGCTTGTGCCTCCCCTTTTATATTGCCCAATTGAAAGGGTTTTTTTATGGCTTGAGTGCCTCGCTTAACTTTCCCAGCAGCACATCAAGTAAGCATGCCCTTTATAACTGAAATGAGCTGTACTGACAGCACTGGTCTGCCTCTGGTTTGGTTTGAAACACCGTTACATGAAATGCTAGGAAGGTGTCTAGACACAGTGCAGAGTAGGCACCTCATGCACACGGTTAGAAGACATTAGTAATCACTCAGTGTCAGTTGCTGTCCTCATCTGTGTTAGTTCAAAGGGAAAAAAATATAAATTATGTGACAGTGTTTTCACCTGCACAGGATGGTTTAAACAGCCTTTCTTTTCATATAGCAATAGACAAAACTAGATATGGAAAGTTGATTTCTTAAGAATTAAAAATATAGTCTTACCAGCCTTAATAAATTTGCCATTCTTTGCTTCTGCATTGCATAAAGGTCCATTAATTATTCTGCTGTCTCTGAAGATGGCTCCAAAGAACAGGGTGACCACCTTTTTCAATAAAATTGCAGATTTACAATTTTCCAGCTCAGTGAATTGCTGGTATTTAAATATATTGAAAGGCCAATGCCAGACTGTTCTGCCTCCCTGTACTGCATTTTACTGGGAAGGAGGTGCTGGGAGGGAGCATGAGGAGTGAAAGAAAAGGAGCAGAGAAGAAAAAACAGGGCAGGAAGGCAGGCAGATATGATGATAGGAAAAGCCTTCAAAATCAGAAGGAATTAGAGTGCCTGGAAGGACCTAAGGCTTAGGGGTGGGTGGCCCTTGGTGTCTTCTCAACCCCTCTCTTGCTTCCAAATGAACATTACTGGGATGGAATAGCAAGGGACATTACTGGGACCCCAGACAGGGCAAGGCTGATATCTCCCAGGAGGCATGGTCTGTCAGTCTGGCTGTGAGATGAGGACCAAGCTGTCTAACTGCCTTTTGCATCTTTGCCCAGCAAATGTCAGAATAAAGCACAAACTCTGCACCGTGCCTCAAAGCCAGGTACATGGCCACACAAATATGTGGGATGATTCTTACTCTCTGTCAGTTCTTGGCTGGGAAGGAGAAAGATAAGTCCATGCAGTTTTTTTCTGCAGTTGTCTGAAACTGGAAATCGGTTTTAACCATCTGCAAAACTGTACATTCTTTTGGCAACAGGGAAGGCAGGAAGAAAAAAATCCTAGGAAACAAGGTAAAGTGACTGAAAAAAATATTAATGTTCATCTGCATAAAAATTATCAGAAGGTAAAGGGATGGGAGTTGGCAATGAAGGCAAAGCTGGGTCTTATATTTTTGTGCCTCTGGCTTGTGTTCATATGTTGTGACATATAGCTAAGGAACATTTTGTGTTTGCCTCACCTGAGTATGGCAAACAGCCTTTCTTACAGTCACAAAATAATAAAATATCCAGCTCATAAAGCTCACCCTCTCCTCTCATTGCTTATGGAAACAGTACTATTCCTGAGGGCACTTGAGTACTGCTGGCATTGGACACCACTGGTGGAGGAAGCAGCATGGCAATCTTCTGCTAACAGTTCAGCTGAATCCCAGGAAATTGATTAAGAGGTGAGAAACAACTTTGGGTACATGGATCATCTGCTGAAAACAGTGCCAACTTGTGCCTGGTTTTAGACATGGATGGACCAGCCCAGGACCATCCCTATTGCCTGGTTGTGCTGAGAGAAGTGGCCAGGCTGTGCCCAGCACAAACTCCCTGACACAATGTCTCTCCAACACTTTAGTTTTGAGGGTTGCAGGGACAGTAGACAGTCTCAAGGACCTTTAAATATTGGTTCCTTGATTTTCTTCCACTCTCTGTTTTTGAATCTCAGCTGCTGTGATAGCAGCCAGGAGGGTTTTAAGTCTCTCCTCCTTTGTAGAAAATTTTACTGCAAATTCACCCTGGCTTCCAGATTGCACACATAGAATTCAGCTGTGTGTGAGGCTATTAGAGGAGACTCAATTTCCCTGTGGTGAAGGCTTACAACAGCTTCTGAGGGACATCCTACTGCTAAAATACCATCCTTCTCTTTCCCCTCTTCCCATTGTCCTTCTTTTTCCTAATATGCCACACTGCATATACAGAGCTCTGTTCACACATGTGGCCTGTATTACTGGAGAAAGATTTATTTTTGGTTAGCTTGTGTCTGGCACCTCAGTGACCTTGATGCAAATCTCACTTGGAATGCAAGCTTTCTATGAGTTTGGTATGTAGGGTGGAAATGATGTGAGGATCACCTCCCCACAGATGATTCTACTCTATATGTGAGACTGTCACGTCTGTCTCCCTCCAGAAGCCAGAAATTAAGAGAAGGATATATGTATAGAGCACAGTTCATCAGAAGTACTTCATTCTGGTTTTAGGATGAGATAAATATCTCTCAGAGGGAACTGTTTCTTTCTGGCCACCTCAGGGAGCCCATGTTTGTAGTAGGTATCTCCATTATGGATAGCTCCCTTTAGCCAAATAAATTGTACTGCAGCCACTCCTCTCTTAAAGTTTACCCTTGATAATCAAAGGTGGCACAGACATTTTCCTTTCGCAGAGATGCTGTGAAACTTAAATGCATTAATGTTTGCATGTCATCTACCTGGGGAGGTGAGAGCAGTGTGTAATGCTTATTAAACCATGAGCATGATGAGCTGCCCTCCAAAGGCTGACAGAGAGGAGCTCCTCTGGCACTGGCACCTCCATCCTTGAGGAACACAGGGAGTCACCACCATTGCCTCATCTTTATAATGAATTTTTAGTAACATGGGCAGCTTATGAGGTAGATGGTTTGTTGCAGGAAAGGCAACGGTGAAACCTCAGCCTATATGGATGCTGAAGTTCCTCAAGAGAAGTTACAGCCATACATTAGCAGAAAGTAAAGATACTGTGAAATTATTGTCAAGGGAGACAATGGAAAGAGAGCTTGATGTAAAACGTCTTTTTAATTCCTTTTTCTTGAAATTTCTTTACTTTGATTACAATTCTCTCTATCACATGCACACAAAAAAAAAATCTAGGATTCCAGAAAAACTATATTTTTTTCAGTTTGTGCTGTAAGAAAGCAGTTTTAATTTTGCCAAAAAGCAATGGGTTTACTGAAACCCTTTAAAAAAAAAAAAAAAAACAAAAACATTTCTTGCCCAAATACAAGGAAGCTGCACTAAAATATATCTTTTTTCACACGTCACTTTAGGAAATTAATTTTACTACTTGCTTTAGCAAGATCAGGAGTTCATCCAAATTACTGAGCATGGGTCTGTTTGAATATTATATTTTTCTCTAGAACCTCATTCATGAAAGTCATTCTGTTGACCATATTCTTCATTGTTAAGATTTTAGTCTTACTTTTTCCTAATTTTTGAAATTCTTGATCACAATTCTGTGTTGCTACATGCTTGATCCAAACATGGCAATAAATAATTGTCTACGAGGCACAAAAATATATCACAATAATTAAGGCAAGGCTGGGGCTCTGCTGGTGTTTGCTTACATTGCTGTAGAAGAATATGCATACCTACTATGAAAACTCACCTTCAGAAAAAGATAATTATTTGCAGATACAAATCAAATTTGTTTCTTTAACATATTTTAGTACATTTGCCAAAATCTCTAACAATATCTTCTCCTGTATTGCTCAGACGGATCTGAAAGAGTGCTTTCCCTCTCTTGGCCTCTCAGGGGCACGCACACATATGTGTGCACACATGCACAAACACACTCCAGGGCAAGTGCACAGAAAGTTCATCAGGCATTTCAGTATGTGTTAGGCCCCACAATTCAAAGCTGGTTTTTGTGTAAGGGGATTAGGACTTTGACTGACTTTTTATGGCATATGGAGAATGAAAAGTACAATAAAACGTGCTAAAGACTAGAGACCAGATAACAGTACATCAGCGGTTAATTGCTATGTACACCACACAGCTGCAAATGAAACACAGCAAGAGACTTGAACAGATTATATTATATAGGATTATAGCAATGGTCTGAGAACAAAGCTAGAAATTCAGAGAAAAACAACCCAGAAATTCCAAAATAACAAAACAAACAGTTGGAAGTCCTAGGGGGTTTTAACCATTTTGTATCTGGAAGGGTCTTCCTATAATTATTTTCCATGACAGTGTTGTCTCTCCCTCAGGTTGGAAAGAACAACTCCTGGCTGCTTACATAACCCAGACTAGCAGCAGTGATGCTTATGTCCTGCAGGATCCTACACTTTTTCTCATAGCTACTCTGCATTGCAAGAGTGAGAGGTGAAAGAGAGCTGAATCCGGGCACTGGTGTAGAGCAAAGTATGGGGCATAAAGAGGCTCTTTGTGCCTTTTCTGTGCTCACAGCATTAAAACATCACCTCTGTCATGTTTTGCTGTACCTATGAGGTGCTCTTGTTCCCTCCTCACCAGGCAGCAGGGGAAGCAATGGAGCTGGTGCCTTCTGGGCTGCACACAGCCCAGTGCTCCAGGGCTGTCCCCACCCTTCTTTCAGAACAGCTGCCCTAAGACACTCTTTCAAGCTGCACACAATCTGCAGGAGCCAATTCCCAAACCTTTGGACATTTGAGTGCCTTCCAAATGTCCAAATGGGGCTTCATCCTGCTCAGTTAAAGAGGGTATATTGTTTTGTTTAAATTATGTGTAAGGTCCTGTTGTAATGTGATTTTTTTGTGGAGGTGAGATGTATATGCCCTTGTGTAAAGGGAAGAATATCACTGGACAATGATCTCAGCACACAAAGAAATTAAAGCAATAACAATTTCCTCTATGCTTGCATAGCAGAGTGGGCCAAGTCTTCTTATGTGGGAAGACAGTAGACAAGCTGTTCAAAGGAATTTCAGATAAACCACTCCTGTATGACTTTTTGAGACTCATTAATACTGGAGATGGATGGCTGTCAAAGACAGACACAATTACTTTCCATTTTGTTCAATGTACAATTTACAGTAGTACTAGTCTTTAAGATAATTTAGGTTTTTTTTTCCTGTTGTTGATAAAGGCCATTTGTCAAAAATGTGGCCATTAAGCCATTTTCAGTCCCTCATCTACCTTGCACATATGGCAAAACATAATGAGTTTTCAAACTGGAAAAATATTTAGCATCCTAAGTAATCTCTACGTTGATTTGAAGAATTCATCCACCTGTTGTCCTGAAGCCTTACTGAGATATGTGTACTACTTCTGACATGTTGTATATTATAGTGCCTTATTCAGAAATACAAACATCTTATAGATAAAGAATAGCACAGGGATAAATAACTTTTCTGTTTGGAAGATAACTTTTCTATTGAAAATATTTTTACCCCACTAAAAATAGAAAACAGACTAATTGGACTAAACAGCTCTTAAAGCAAACTTAAAAGTTTACAGCATAAAATATAACCAATTTTTGTTTCATCCTCTAAGCTGTTGGTAAGGCACAGTCCTTTTTCACAATGTGGCCTCATGCAGCCTTTCTTGGTTCAGACTCTGCAGCCAGGCTTTGAACAAAAAGTGTGTTCCTCTAAGTGTGCTGGTGAGCACCCATGGTGGCTGAGTGCTCAGGTCCCCCACCAGGAAGAACCCATGCTGCTTTTCTGCAAACATGCTGCAGAATGGTCACTTTTCCTGCAGGGAGAATATTCATACAGTGAGATGCCATTCAAGGTGACTACAGGTGGCAGAAGTACCAGTCAGTGAGCCACAGCAGCCCACAAGCTGATATATCATTGTATACAGCAAAAGGGAGTAACACATGCTATGAATTTCCCAAAAGGCTTTGGAATAGTTGATGCTACTTCAGAAATATATTTAGGGCAATCAAGATTTGAATCTGCCTCCAATTTGGCAAGAAAGCAGCAGATGGTTTCAGACTCAGTGGATGGCAATGGAGGAGTTCCCCCAGGAATCAAATTTATCATTTATTTATATTTATATTAATAGCTACAATTTTATATATATATATATATATATATATATATATAGTAATGTAAAATAGTAAATTGCATTTCCATGCTCCGGTGGATATAATTTTACAAGAACTGAAAGCATGTGAACAAAAAATGCGAGGCTGGTTTTGTTCTTTTGCTTTCTCCCCAGTACAAATGTGGCACTGTGCAAGCAGCTCTCAGATGGCTACAAGTTAAATTTTGTGTCTCTCTGGAGTAAGAAGGCAGTTTCATTGCAGCTGAGTGTTGTGCAGACAGAGAGGCTGTAAAAATTGTAGTCATTTGTGTTAGTCACAGAAGTAATAACTTTATTACTGGAACAGAGGCAGATTGTTGATGTTTTGGGGTAATGCTTTTGCCTCTTCATATTTATTGTAATATCAGACAAGGTTTTACTGGTGTCACACAGATATTTGCTATTAACATGCAAAAAGGTTTGGAGAATTCTCTCAAGAGATTCTCTCAAGAATCTTCTTGAGAGATTCTGAGTTAGATAATTTGAACATCTATTTTTTATTTTTGTTGGATCTTATAAAATATTTCCGTATAATTGTTAACACACATCAGTTTAGCATGTTTATTATTATATCTTCTCCTTTTTACCACACTGATTTTTTTTTTCTTTTTACTCTGTGGTAGAGTTTTATATTTCTCCTCTTTCACCAGGTAGGTTATAGCTATGCTTATATCTATTCTTTTTTATTTTCTTTTCATGCTGCTAAGCAGACCTAGTAATTTGGATGAATTCTTACTGTATTTTCCAGAAGAAGAAGTGACTGAGCCCAGCACAAGTGGTCTGTGAAGCTGGAAGGGGACTTCTCCACTGGGATGATCACATGCTCGTGTACTCCCACACTCACAAAATGGAAAATTGGTGAAAACGGAGAAGAGGATTGTGATAATCTGTGTAGACAATTCAGATGTTTCATATCAGTCCCCTGGACAAAGGCAGTAAGGTGGAGCCATGCTAAGTCAAGAGACCTAAAGTTTTTTACAAGAACTCTTACTTCAACATACCAGCACTCATGTCCTTCAGTTTTAACCTGATGGAGCTATGTATAATTGATGTAGGGGTTGAGAAAGTCATCTGACATCAGCATAAGGAAAATGTTAAGCTTTCTCCGTTTCTAGCACATGATTTTTAAGACATTTTAATCCTCTCCCTTTCAAGTGTGGATTTACTAGGGAGGTTGAGGGGTCATTAACACTTCCCCTGCTCCTCTACCATTAACAGGCAAATTCATCAAGGGCTGGTATTGGATAGTGTTATTTCATTTCTGCACATACATGTATTTGGGGTTTTTTCCCTTCAGCCAAGTCCTCATCATCCTATTTCTTTAACATTATTTGAAGTTTAGAAGTTGTCTTTCATTTAAATATCATCAGCTCAAGGCTCCTGTAACAGACCTTAGTGTTTTTAGACATTGCAGATGTTCTAGGAGGAAGAAAGGAGGCTTGTCCAAAATTGTTTTGCTTGCTATTGCAAGGACCAGAGCCAGAATGGAGAAGATGTTTCACCCTGTTGCACCAATGACTGTACATGCCTCTGTGGGCAGTAGAGAGGGGCAAGATCATCACTAGGCAGCCTCTTGTTGCAGATTGACAAAACACATGAAACTACAATGGGGTAACTGGCACCATGTCAAATGTGGTAAAGCAAGGATAGTTCCTCTGCCTGCTGTAGAGGCAGGCTGATACCTGCCTACATATCTCTTTTTGAAAGTCACTCAAGGATGCAGTTTTATACAGCCAAATACCCCTTTGTATGTAATTTAGTCAGTGTCATTTTATGGTTATGTATGCGAAGGCAGAAGAACATGACATCACAAAGTGCACCCTCAGACACCAAGTGGTACGGTTGACACACCTGAAGGAAAAGATGCCATCCAGAGGGACCTGGACAAGTGCAAAAACTGGATGCATGGGAATCTCATGAGATTTAAGAAGAGCAAGTGCATGGTGCTGCAGCTGGATCAGGGCAACCTGTACTACCAATACAGACTGGGGATGAAGAGATCAAGAGCCAGCCAAGAAGGGCTTGGGGGTTCTGGTGGATGAGAGGCTGGACATGGCCTGGCTGTGTGCACTTGCAGCCCAGAAAACCAATCATACCCTGGGCTGCATCCAAAGCGGGGAGGGGATTTTGCCTCTCTGCTCTGCTCTCATGTGATCCATCTGCAGTTCTGCACCCAGCTTTGGGGCCCTTAGGACAGGACACACATTGACTTGTTGGAGTGAGTCCAGAAGAGAGCCACTAAGAAGGTTAGAGGAAAGGAGTACCTCTCCTGTGAGAAAAGGGGAAAAGAATTTGGACTATTCAGCCTGCAGAAGAAAAGACTTCAGGGTGATGTATCTGTGGCCTTCCAGTACCTGAAGGGAGACCACAAGACTGGTGGAGAGAGTCTGTCTACAAGAGCATGACAGGACATGGCTTCAAACTGACAGAGAGTAAGTTTAGATTAAAAGAAGTTGTGTAAGGGTGGTGAGGCACTGAACGGGTGTCTTAGGTTGCAAATGCAAGATGTGGCTGGGGGTGTGTATTCTATTGCCATCTGTTAGAACCAGGTGGGGCAGTTATCTTCTCTTAATGAATCACCTGCTAAAACCAGGTGGGGCAGTTTTCTTTATCTCTTCCACAATCAATCCTCCCTCCAGGAAGATATCTTCTCTTAATGGGCCATTGAGTCTCACTGCATGATTGATACAATTACATCATCCCATTGTGAGATGCTCTACCCAGAGGAGGAGCCAAGAATTTCTACCTGGATATAATCTGACATTTAGAACACCACAGGCAGCCTTCTCACACTGGATTCCCAGAGAAGCAGCCTTTTCTTGACTGTGTTCCCAGAAGAAGACCAGGCCCATCTACACCACCACTGGACCTTCAGAAGAAAACTACACCCTTCTACTGGATCATTGTTGCAACAGAACCACAGCTGTCACTTCAGGAGGACTGCAGCCACCATCCAACTGGACTGCTACCGACACGCTGACCCACAGGGTGTCAGGTCGTGTTCTGACTCTGTCAGCATTGTTTTGTATTACGGCATTTTTATTTTTACTTTTATTTTTTGTAATAAAGAACTGTTATTCCTACTGTCTTTTTTTTTTTTTTTTCCCAGAGAAGTTGTTAATGTCCCAGGAAGTTCAAGACCAGGTTGGATGAGGCTCTGAGCAATCTGGTCTAGTGGAAGGTGTCCCTGCCCATGAGAGGAGGGTTGGAGTGGGATGATTGTCAAGGTCTCTTCCAACCCAAACCATTCTGTGATTCTATCATACTGTGACATACTATGGGGCCTATTAAGCTAGCAAAGAGTTTTCTGTATGTCTGTTCTTTACTGTTTTCTTAACGGTAAGCTTGTTTGTCATGTAGATGGAAAAATTGCATTTCATAGTATTTAGGTATTTTGGATCACTTCCTCTCTGGAAATAAATAAAATAAAAAAAAAAAAAAATAAAAAAAAAACACCCAAACTGCAACCCACGTACACTAAATATATGAAGTCGGAAAGGAACTGACTTCTGTTAAGTACTTTAATGCAATAGAAACTGAAATGATGACCATATGATGAGTAGTGAATGCAAGCTCTATTGAAGAAAATGGCACATCACCTCAACATTAATTACTTAATGACACAAAACTGATGATATAGAAACTGGTGTAGGTGCTCAAAGCTGAGTATAGTCAGGCTAGTGTAACACTCTGAACTCCAAACATCTATTTGACATTCTGACTAAGGTAATATTCTTTTTTTTCTCCCTCCTTGAGATGATTTCTTTTTCATTCTTGTTTTTTGCTTCCTTCAGAGTGTTTTCATTTTCTCCAGCCTAACCCTCCTGGGACAGACAAAGAGAGAAAAACTTCAGTTTGCTACTATTTCATTCTGGTTTACTTAGCCTCTTAAAGTTGCTTACTTGCTTCAGAGACAGTCACTTTCTGGTATATGAGGACAAGATGTCATGAGGCACATAGTAGCATAGTAAACCCAAGTTTTGATCTATTGCTAGAAATGGATGTGGGAAGAGAGAAAAAGGTTGAGCTTTTCTAAAAGATAGATTTATATATTTATACCTACGTCTATGACTCTTTACGGGAGTAAACAGACGTTAAAGATACCACAGCTCAAAAAAATGTGTCAGGTGAAACTTACTAGTCTTCCTCTAACTTAGGCAAACTAGCTACCAGCCCTGTTTAGTGTTAGACATAGGTTAAAACTTTCTGTGTGATCATTATTTTCTTCCAAAACCAGGGTTACCACAACTTCCATGTAGCTACAGGCCATTGTCACATTGTCTCAGCTTCATGGCTTTCTCAGTGAGAGTTTGGCTCTTTTCATCCCCAACAGCCCCTTCTGGAGAAAAACTGAGCAGATCCCTGGCAATTTGCTGAGCTGTTCTGGCCATGATTTGCAGGGAGTCCATCACCTGCTGACATATGCCTGCCATTCATCTTATATTAATCCCTCACTCAAGTCTCTTATTCACAAAAAGGGGGTTGGAGGCAAAAAAGAACACATTATTTTTCTCTTCTAGATATTTTTTAAATGTGACCTTTTGTCTCCTGCTCAGGTTTGTTTATGTACATTGGCACATCAGAAAAGTGACTGGCAATGTTAAATACTGTGATTTGAATTAGTGGTTTGTGTAGCATCCAAATAATCTGAATAAAGTACATTACAAAAATGCTGGAAATTGACATTACATCTATGTTGATGCACATTTCAGTTGCCAAGAAAAGAGCAGTTTGGCTGGAGGATCCAACAAAATCTGCTTAGTGGGTCTTCCTTGGCGAGAGCCCACTAAGCAGATTGCTTTCATACAGTACTCTCTTAATCACTGTAAAGAGGTTTCAGAGAGATTAATAATAACTAGTGCAGTTGTTACACCCACGCACAGTGACTCAGACACACGGCCCAGGGAAAGTCTTTACCTGTGTGGGCCACACAGACACATGCCAATATTTAGTCCAATAAAGTTGTCTTTCCAGCAGCATGAATGATAATCTTGGAGGTAGATGGTGACAGGGCCTGTCAAACAAGCCCCTATACTGAGACACAGCCCAATATATAACAGCATCTCACTAGAGCCACATTAAAGACTGCAGTGAAATCCTCTCACTCTCTCTCCCCTTCTCTCTCAAATATCAGCAGCACTGATTAAAACAAAATAATACCTAGTCCCAGCGTCATGCTGTGCTGCACTGAGAGGACTCTAAGAGTAATGAGGGCCCATTTGGTTTAAATGAATTTTTGGCGAGCGTTTCTGAGCGCAGGGCTGATGCAGCTGGCTGTTCGTCAGAGGCGATGCAGGCAGGAGGTGATCAGACAGTGCTGTGGCAGCCAGGGGTGGTGGAGGAGTTCTGAGCTGCTGCTGCTCCTCGTGCTAAAAGTGTGGATAGCCTTGGTGCCACTGACTGTGCTGGCCACAGCAGACACCCGTCTATGGTTTTGTCTCTTTTGGACCTGTTATTTAGCTTAAATTTTGTGGGGTTTATGCTATCTCATCCCCTGTTTCTGACATAAAAGAGCAGCAATTGTGATTTGATTAACCTCCCTGGGAACAGGGAGTGCTCAGGAATACTCTATCCGAGTCTTTAGTCAACTACAGATTAGCAGAGAATAATAATTCAGTGGCCATTACAGAGCAAGTTCCATGTAGCAACTGGAGTTAAATAATTATGGATTGCCTCCGGCTTGCAGCTCATTTGATAGCAAAGCTCCTATTGACTTCAATGGCATGGGAGATTGTGGAAGCCTTGGAATAGAGGCAGGAGTAAGTCAACCATAACATTATCTATGGAAACAAAAGCCTTCCAACAAGAGAAACAGAGATAAATTGAGGACAATTAGGAAGTATTTGAGCTCTCATTCCTACCTGAAATATCGTAAGAAGTCAAGCTCTGAATTAATTAATTTTATGGTCAAAAAGACATAAGGCAACAAGTCATTTTTGGAGAGGAAGAGAAAAGCCAGATCCTGTTTGGCTAACTTGATCTCCTTCTATGAGAAGGTAACCCAGTTGGATGAGGGAAAGACTTGTGGCTGTTGTTTTCCTGGACTTTGGTAAAGCTTTTGCCACTGTTTCCCACAGTATTCTCCCAGAAAAGCTGGCTGCTGCTAGCTGAGATGGGTATACTCTTCTCTGCGTAAAAACCCATCTGGATGGCCTGGCCCAGAGAATTATGGTGAATGGAGCTAAATCCAGCTGGTTACTGGTGGTGTTCCCTAGGACTCTGTTCTGGAGTCATTACTGTTTAAGGTTTTTTATCCATGATTTGGGCAAGGGGATCAGGTGCACCCTCAATCAATTTGCAGATGAACTAAGAGTGTTGATCTACTGGAGGGCAGCAAGGCTCTGCAGAGAGGCTGGATCAATGGGCCAAAGCCAATTGTACGAAGTCCAATGTTGGGTCGCAACAACCCTGTGCAGCAATACAGGCTTGGGGAAGAGTGCTGGAAAACTGCCTGGCTGGAAAGGACCTGGAGGAGCTGATTGACATCCACTGACTGTAAGCCAGAAGGTGTTCCAGAAGGCCAATGGCATCCTGGCCTGTATCAAGAATAGTGTGGACAGGAATAGCAGGAGCAGGGCAGTGATCATCCCTCTGTACTCAGCACTGATGAGGCCACACCTTTTATGCTGTGTTCAGTCTTGGATGCCTCATTACAAGGAAGACATTGAAGTGCTGGAGTCTAGAGGAGGGCAGCATAGCTGGAGAAGCATCTGAAGCACAGTTTTGGTTTTTTGTTTTTTAATTTTTGAGATGTGGCTGAGGAATCTAGGGTTGTTTAGCCTGACGTAAAGAAGGCTTAAGGAAGTTTTACCACACCAGCTGCCTGAAGGGAGGCTGTAGTCAGCTGAGGGCTGACCTCTTCTGCCAAGTGACAGATGAAAGGATGAGAAGAAATAGCCTCAAGTTACACCAGGGGAGATTTAGATTTGATATTAGGAAAAAATCTTCACTAAAATGGTAGTCAAGCAGTGGAACAGGCTGCCCTGGGAAGTGGTTGAGTCACCATTCCTGGAGGTATTTAAAGGACATGCAGGTGTGGTTCTTTGAGACATGGTTTAGTGATAGATTTGACAGTGTTACATTTGTGGTTGGACTCAATGTTATCAAAGGTCTTTTCTAAACTAAATTATTCTATGATCCTTTTCTATGAAAAGCAGGAGAAATTTCTTTTTTGACCTTCAATGTCACCCCGTGGAGAAGGGGCACAGGATTTATTTGGGGCAGTACAATGTTGTCTGGCTTACCTAAGGTTTTCTTTTCAAGTTGTTTCTCTAACCCCTCCACCCCCAGGCCAAATCACACAGAGAAAATTACAGGAATATGGAGAGGGGCAAATTCACAACAAAGTGCGAAGTACAATGTGAAACTGAAAAAAGGTTTGGTTTTCTTGTTTTAAGAGAGGAAGTCAAACAGAGATTGAACTTGAACTTTTGTTTAAAGTTTTTGTCCTTTTGGCAACCTGCAGAAAACAAAGAGCTTCAATAGTCAGAAAAATTTTTAAACCAGAAATCACATCAATAAATTTCTGCTATCCATCCCGAAGTTGTATTAGCTCACTCCCACAATTTTTGCTATGAAGTAGTCTGCTTCTTTAAAGTCACAGTATTCAGTGCTGTCATTGTCTGCACTGTACACAGCTAATCAGTTTAGTTACAGACTGGCTGGATAAGAGCAGTGTTTCAACAGCCAGTCCCTTAAATGGATCTATAGACCCTGAAATAAATTAGCAACTCATATATTATTTTAAATTCCAGGCTATTTGCTAGAAAAGTAGCATGCAATACATATGATAAAGTGTGAAAGTGCCTGCATTTATGAAAAGTGAGTGTAGGAAAATAGAACTGATTTTTTGTTTTTTCAAATTTCTATAAATTTATTGAAATTGGCAACTTCAATTAATTTACTTAGTTGAATTAATTTTACTTAGGTGCAAGCCAGATGTGTTTTAGAATTGTGTATGTTGTTTGTCTTGTTTGTTTTGCATAATCTGTCAGAAGATACATTTCAAAGTTCCTCTGTGGCACAAATGGCACAATGCGCTATTATGTACAGAAGCCTCTCTTCACCTGAAGTGGCTTTTCATGCATTGTCAAGACTTTCCTACTTAACAGGAAGAGTTTTAAAAGAAGAAAGAATAAACAGCTCAGCCTATAGGCGCGTTTTAATACAGTAGAAAAAAAGAACAAGTAAATTGGTAAAAAGGTTAGAAAGATGAAGGGAACAGGGAGGAAGGGAGAAGAGGCTGACATGATCAATAGTTTGCCGAAGGAAGCACTGCTGCTGTGAGGTCTGCACTCAGTTATGAGATAAGAGAGAATGATAGAACTTCACCACTAGAAGGTACATAAGGTTAGGGAAAACCCACAGAGAGTGTGGGCTGTCCAGTGTGCCATGTGGAATAGCAGTGATAAGGTGGTTTAATGGTAACACAACTACAGAAAAAGTGTAGCTAAGGAGCCACTGTTTAAAATTATGAATAAGAAGTGCCACTAAAATTGTTATGGGGGTTAATTTCTTTTTCTCCTGCATTCATTTATAACATTTCTTTTTAAGTGAAAATCTCTCTGATAAACACTAGGAAGAATAATTTCAAAATACATAACATACTGGGACATGGATACTTCATAGATTTACAGTTGCCAGTAAATTTAGTAACTAAATTTCCAGCAATAAAAATTTAAATAGTTAACATGAGCATGTAATCTATTTCTTTCCTGTCCACAAATCTGCTTGAATATTCCTTCCTTTCATTTTAATTTGCTCTGAGGATAATTTCCAAAAACTGTTGGTTGTTTGTGAGTATCTTTCTGTCGGTTTTCAAAAAAAACCAAAAAGTCTCAATCAAACAAGTTTGGATTTAACGTGTTATTCACAAGTTATTTCTGTGACACTACTGAATAATTATGTGTCTGTGAAAGTGTTTGGTAGAAATTTAAAGGATTCCAAATCTGCTATCAGTAAAAATCTTAAATATTGACTGTTCTGAAGTACATTCTTGACAGTAAATTTTTTTCTGCCAGAATATTTATAGGAAGCAAACATAAAATGGACAGAAACATGTCAATTAAAAAAATGAAAAAAACTTTGCCAGTTCTTTTCAGGTAACTGCAATAGTTCATTATCTTCTTCCAACTGGTGAAAAAGTCCTATTCAACTGGTGAAAAAGTCCATTGTTTTTTTGATGGCATAAACCAAAGCTATGTTCTAATTACCTTTGCAAATCACTGTAGTGCTTAATTTTTTTTTCTTAAAAATTTCCCTCTATGCAGAGGAAAGGAGAGAGGGAATTTTCCACTTGGTCCCCTCCTTGCCACACCTATCAGAAATTCATAGAGGATTTCAATATCTTTTATGTGCTCCCCTGTCCTTTCCCCTGCAGAGTGTGAAGAGTCTGCATATGACATCATTATTGGGGATGAGCTTATAATGAATGCAATAATTGCAATAAGCAAAATGACCTTTCCAGTGCCTGCTGTGCCAACTGCAGAGACTGCTGCCCTTCATGGCCTGCTGGTGCTGTGGTTCCTCACTGCAGGCATGGTGAGATGGAAGAGCTGTCTGACATCTGTCTACCACTGACTGAGAGGAGCCCCAGCACCTCTGAACCAGTACAAATCTGTGAATGGAGTGAAACTGTGTGATGGGAACCTCTCATGAAAATAGTTGGAATGGGAAGGGGCAATGTATCCACACCCAGCCTGGCCTACCTTTTCTGAAACCAAAAATAAAGTTACATTCATGTTCTGTTGTCACTCCCAGACTGCCCTTCTCAGTTTGAGATTTAATAGAGTGTATCCATTTGTAGCAAATGCTGCAGTGGGAGTTAATGCTTAGGAGAGTCCACACAGTGTTGGAGGTCAGAGAGTCAAAGATACCCTTCCGTTTATCCCCTTGCAGTAAGACAGGGTTTAAATGCTCATTCTGAGATTCTCCCTTCCAGCCTCCCCTGACCTACTCTGGAGTTGGCTGTGACTAATTAAAAGAGAATAAATATGTCAGTGCTGACCCCAGGGATAATGCAGAGACAGGTCTTAATTTCCAGTTTTCAGATGTTGAACTGTGATGAAATAGTAACAGTGATACAGCGCTTCACAGTCCTATTAAGTCTACTTTATACAGCCAGTATGCAAAATCTGATGGAATGAGTGACCTTGACTGTACTTCCCTTCACTCCCTAGATATAACCCATCTATCCTAATTGGGATAGATGCCACTGGTGCCTCAAACAAATGTTATTTGTCCCATCATAATTTTTTTTAGCATCACAGCATATCTGCTGCTCTTATGTGCCCTTGCCATGACCAGTCCTTCAGTATTCTGGAGAGAATCATCAACACTAACCACAGTCCTACTAGTCCTTAATTTTCGAAACTGCATGCATTCCTGTATCAGGAACTTACACAGAAGAAACTGTGAGGACAGCATCCTGTTTGGTCTGTGAGGAGACACCCTATCATTCAGAATTTGCCATAGGAGCAGGCACTGTAATTTAGGAATCAAGAGGCAAAGCACCAAACTGATGCAATCTTCAGCTAGCCTGGCTGAGCATGTAAGCCAGTGAGCAAGGCTGTCAAGATGAAGGAGCACAGAACCGTAAACCTGCCTTCAAAAACACCACAAGGTGCGAACTTCAGGCTTGTCAGTCTGTGCCACTGTCCAATACTACAATGAATAAATCATCATGTTAGAAATTAAACTCAGCTTTCAGCTTGCCTGGGATGGTGCCAGCCTATATCTGAAGCGTGCCTGAGGGGACAGCAAGCCGCGGGATAGTGAACTGAGCAATTCATGACAACTTCTGCTGGCACCCTCAGCCATCCTAAGTGGGTCAACAATACAGAGAATGTTCAGAGAAGAGACTGAGACAGAAAGATAACTCAGAAGGGTATCTTTCTCTTTGCTGTGATTTCCCCCCTGCCCAGTTCCTGGGAACATAACATACATTTTGTAGATCATAGGTGGCAGGGAAAATGGCATGGGCCACTCCCTATCCTTCATTGTGCGTTTGCCCACGTTTGTCCATTTGCCCCTTCTCTATCTCCTCTAGTCTAAGAGGCTTTTCTCATGGCAGCTGACAGCTGCTTTGACTCAGTTATTTTTTATAACCTACACAGCTTGTTTTTTGGTTTTTATTTTTTAAGATGAGGATGAGGCTATTTCTGCACCGTGTCTGGATTTGAGAAGCTATTTGTAAAAGAAGGGAGAGTTGAACACACACGCAGGTGAACTGAGACCCCAGTGCACATGAAGGCATAACCTGGGCTTCTTAGTTGTGGGAGCCCAGAGGAAGAGCAGAGAACTCTGAAGTTATTGGTTGACTAAATAAATAATCTATGCCTCTTATATTCCTTCAAGCCTTCTAAAGGGATTATGTAAAGTAGCAAAAGTGCCACATAAAATTTAAATTCATGTAGATTAGCCAGTTGCCAAATGTCACAATAGCAAATCAACTCTGATATCTAAAGCACAGAATCTAGAGACTGACCATCCCACTGAGCTGCACAGGACCATGTGAAACTACATGTAGATGAGCTGAGTTCAGAAGTTTAGTCCATTGGGCACTATTCTCTCAGCTGCACAAAGCACTTTCTGTCCTCCTCTCATTGATACTACACTGAAAAGGGGCTTGTGTGTTGAGACTTTCAGGCAAAATTTTTCTGCCAGTTCTGCTGGTGTCACTGGAGTGACATGAGTTATTAAAGCACTGTAGTTGTCTGTAAAATTCAGCACAAAGAAGATACATGTACTGGCTCATGTACTGCTTTTCAAACCAAAAACAAAACCAAAAAAAGCCAACCAAATAAAACCCCAACAAAACAAAAAAAAAACCAAAAAACAAACCAGCAGGGTTAGTAGGGTTAGGACATAATGAAACTTAAGTCTTTTATTTCTGACAGAATGATTTGCTTGTAAGCACAATGTTGCCAACGTGTGACTTCAGCAAGGTGTTAAATGATTTTAAGGAATTCAATCTCCTTCTACTTCCTTTCTATGGGAACATGAACTTACTGACATTGTTGCACTTTTAAAGCATAAATCATAGTGAAAAATAAACTGATAAGGAACACATTTGTTATCTAATTTCAGGTTTTATTCTTTCTGAATATTCTGCTAATGACTAATCAGTCTGATAACTTTTAGGGATAGAGTTTGCTATTTTGGGCTATTCCCCTAGATGAAAGTTATTTCTATAGCAGTTATTCTTAGAAGCATTTATGGAAGAAAAGGAGTGAGTGAAGCACCAGTAGAGCAGTGACTCACCACAGCACTACTAATTGCCAACCAAAAAAAAGTCTTTTGCTTTGCAAATCAGAAAATAGGATGCGTTTAAATAAAAAGCTATATATTTGAGAACCAAGTACTACTCATGGTCTTTTGATATTAAAACTATGTGGGATGGGTGCACAACCAAAAACTGTGACTGACAAATATGTGAAATTACTCCTTTTGAGATCTATATCTCTCCACATCATTTACCTGGCAACCCAATTTCCCATCGCTCTTGCCTCTTTCTTTATCATCCCTACAACATCTGCTTGGCTTTGATTTTTTCATCTTCTGTTGTTCCACAGCTTGAAATATGTTAAGCAAAAGGCAGCTAAAGGGACTGCTAGCAGCCTGCAAAAATTTCAATTTCTAGGTCTCTGGCTAGGATCCAGGTAGGTCAGTAGCAACTGAAAGTGATTACCACCTCATGCTTGCTTCCTGACCTCAGTGACATTTATTGCTGGACTGGCCACAGCAGTAATCTCAGCAGGAATCACCCACTCTGTGCTGAAATCAAGCCATTGTCTCCCCTGCACAGTCAAGGTTGTGGCAGGGCTGTCTCCAAGAAGCCATAGAAACACACACCTTCCTCTTCCTTTTAAATATATTAAAATAACTCATTGTTCTTACTTTCCAGCTTATACAGAGGTAGCATGAGAGCTAAGGCTGTGCAGAGCTGTGGCTGTGCTTAAATACTCTGCAGATGACTTAACAAAAAGCATTACTCTATGTAACTGAACAAACTAAATAAGTATGGGTATAAAGCTCAGAGTTTATTGAGGTGACACGTTATCTTTCTCTCCAGGCAATTGGTTTGCTTGATGTGTCCAGCAAAAGAGAGAGGAAGAAAAAGTCTCCATGTCTCATGCTGCAGCCTGATCATAGCTGTTTCCAGGAGAGCTGAAGAGCTGTTTTCCCCTCTCTTCCTCTCTTCCCATGTTGTGGTCTGTTAAGACCAGGAACTGGTTTGTCCTTTGCTCTTCACATATTTAAATTAGAAACAGTAACATTTTCCTTCCTTCCTTCCTTCCTTCCTTCCTTCCTTCCTTCCTTCCTTCCTTCCTTCCTTCCTTCCTTCCTTCCTTCCTTCCTTACTTGTGAATATTTTTTTGTAGTGCAAAAACAAATCCCTCACCCCCTCAGAGAACTTACACTAGCATTAGAAAATGAAGTTTTCCATTTCAGAGGACTGTACTGTCAGATTTCCATTAATGTTTTGCCCTTTTCAATGCTCATGAGAAATCTCTCTACCTTTCTTTTTCTTTTTTATTTTTTCTTCCCCCAAGAAATCCCAGCTACCAATATGAGAATTTGGCTCTTCTTATTTCACTTTATTCAGAAAAGGACATGAAAACATAATCTCTGTAGGTAAAAACAATCAAAGGGGAAGCAAATTTAAAAAATAAGCCTTTACTTAAGGGAAAAAATAGCAATCCATGGTTGAAACAACATCAGGGATGTTTGCAGCCTGCCGCGACATTTTGTGGAGCTTGGATAGCCAATATAATTTATATCAGATTAGCCATGATTTAAAGGTCTTTCTATTTAAACACACAAATCACAATTGAGCAGACTTTTGTTCTCAGAAAAATGTCATCTAAGTCATCTTGGTTAAATTTTTCCTATTCATTGTCTTCAGATGTTAACTTTTTAATAAATATTTAATTAATTTGTTTACAGATAGTTCCTCTAAAGGACTGAGTCACAAACATTCAAATTCAGCTATCTAAATCTGAATTTCCAGTGCTGGAAAACTTTGGCTCATTATTGTGTTGTCTCAAAGACAGGAGATGACATTTATCAGTTGACATCACTGAGGGAACCTGTTCCTGACCTGGGTGTGGGAGTGACATACTGGCTACAGGCAAGACACATCAGAGCCCCTGGTCTGGGTGATGCTCTGATGGGTAATGGTTCTGCAGCTTTGCGTCACAGAAACAGACCCAGGGCTCAGGCCCCATCTCATACTCCTTGACAGCAGGTCCAAAGAGAGGGGGATGAGACTACTTAAAAAGGGAAGGAATAGTTCACGCCACCAATTAAAAGCCAGGATAAATTATTTCCTTTGTACTTTCATCCAGCTGACAGGCCAAAATGAGCAGATCTGTTCCTCTGCTGTGATGGCTTCTGCAGAAGAGACACACTTCCAAACTTAAGTCATCTAATACAGGCACTGAGGTTCTCTACATATTCACTGGGGAACAATTCAAACTGCATGAGTAAGGAAGATCTTGAATAAATGAAGCTCTTTAGCATGAACACAGACATAGTGGGTCAGTCCAAAGAGCCAGCTAAGCCACCACTCTGCCTTTGACAAAGCCAACAGCAGATGCCTGGGGAAGAGCAGAAGAGTAGGACAACATTCATATCTAAATTTTCTTCCTCAGTTAGTTTTTCACCTACTGGAAGTTATATATCACATGGACTTCCTAATGTGTCCATGGTTTGTATAAATTTAAAGATACTCATCTGCCTGTCTCTCTTTGAACCCAGGTAAATATTCAGTGTCTTCAATATCTGAGGGCAGGATTTATAAAGTTTAACTATGTGAGAACTTTCACTGGAGATCACTGTGAAACTGTGACACTGCTGTCTGTGGAAGCACACTTGAGCGGCATGAGTGAAATTGGGAACCGGAGGACAGTGCAAACACAGCAATATTTTTATAGCCCTTTTCTTACCTCTGAGATGCACTCACAGCTTTTTGCTGCATGAAAGGCATGCCGAGTGCAATGTGAAAACGTATCTGAGTTAGATGTGTGGAAGGTCCCAAGCTGAAGAAGTGCATAGATCAGATGCCACTTACGGGCCATGAAGTTTTTTGATATGACCAGCTTAAGGACGTTTCTTATCATACCTGTTATCATCAGACAAAAATAGCTATCAGGAATCCAAACTAAGCTTGCACAGGGTCTAAGGAATGAAGAAATTGGGCTGGTGCTATCGTTTAACTATTAACAATCTACTGGGCAATTTGGCGTCTTTCCATAGATTATACTCTTTCTCTCCTTATAATTGTAAATAAATATGTGCAAAAAACTCTAAAGTGTAAGCTCAATTTTAGGTCACATATGCCCAATGATCAATTTTTTATCAATTTCTTGCATTGCACAACAAATCTGAACTCAGCTTGCCATAAAATGTCAGCAACAAATTCTGTTGGTTGCAGCACCTTGAGCTGTGACTGGGGTTGTTGCAGTGTGCATGAATTCAGCATGAAGGGAACTTGTTATCTACTACAAAATCATTGAATCAGAAGTTTTTTAGGTTGGAAAGGATCTTTTAGATCATCAAGTCCAAGTGTTACTCTCACCAAATCTACCACTAAATCAGTTTTCACAGATACAGTATAATTAACTTGTGGAAAGTATGATACCAATTACAGGTTATAGAAAAGCTTTAGTAACCCTTTGAACCTTGTCAGGATAAGCACTCACTGTAGTTACTCTAGTTTTTTAAAATTGTCACTCCTAAGAATATGTTTCTGGTTCCACTTCTGCTACAAAAAAAAAAAAAAAAAAAAAAAAAAAAAAAAAAAAATTATCCAGTAATGGATTGCAGAGATCTTTTAAACAGGACACACTGAAGCTACTAAAAAATGTGCAGTTGGAGGAGAGCTTCAGTGGGCTATGAAAAGGTATACACTCAAGAAGAAACAGCATTTGGGTGTGTAAGAACATAACCTAAATGAGGTGTAGACTGGACTGTCTTGAGCCATGAACACAGCAGACCACTGCTTAGGGTAGGAGATTGCTGGGATGTTGATTGTGCCAGTAAATTTTGCTTCTGCCAAAGGCTTGTGCTTCAGACCTGTTGATATCTGAGTTAGTTTTGCATGCTGAGGAAGAGGTTGAACTATGGATTATGCCAAGATACATAATTTTATATCACTAGCTCAGGTAATATAAAATGAGGCAGGCTCTTTCCCTGAGTCCTTACCCCTCTTCATGGAATCACAGACTTGCTGAGGTGGGAAATGACCTCTGGAAGTCATCTGGTCCAACCTTCTTGCTCAAGCAGGGTGACCTAGAGCAAGTTACTGAGGACTGTGTCCAAATGGCTTTTGGGTGTCTCCAGGGAGGAAGACTCCATATCCTCCCTGGATAACATATTCCAGTGTTTGGTCACACTTGCAATAAAATAAAGGGTTTCCTGATGTGTTTCAGTTTCTGCCCACTGCCACTTCTGTTCCACACAGAAATTGTACAGGCCTGGTCTGGTCTTGGCCATTCAATTTTGAGGTGGCTAATTCAAGACTGCCTGCATGGCCATGAGCTGACTTGGTAGCCCATTGTCAGGAGCTAGCTCCAGCCTTTAAGTTGCTTCAAGACTGCAAACTTGAACTACACAATAAAAAAATTGAATATGATGCTTACAAATTCAAGTGACTATCATCAGATCCAGACAAATGTCACTGTATTTTTTCTTCATCTAGCTAGCTGGTTTCTGAGAAAACTCGTACAGACTATAAAGGGCAAGCAAAACCCATTTGACTTATATTCAGTCTACAAATTAAGTTGTTTTTATCCTATTTTTCAAGACCTCGTTTATATCTGATTAGCTAATATCACCCAAGAGCCAGACCATTTGTTTAACACTAACTGCTTTCAAAACATTTCTGTTAGTATCATCTAGAAAAACTGATGTCTGTTCTATAATGAAACAAAGGGTTATTATCATTCACAGAGCTGTGTAACAACATTTAATGCTGGGATTGACACTTGCTCTGTAGCTTATGCAAATGAAATTTCCTTTTTGTTTCTACATCAACAGCTTAAAAAACCCTCCATTCTAATAATATTCAAATATGTAGAAGTACAGATGGAATTTTCTTACCTTTGCCTTTACAAAATTAATTAAAAGATCAAAAAAGATTTGTTTAAACTTGATCTTTATCCCTTAAATTCCAAGGAGCCACAATAAGCAACTAATTCACAGTTATTAACTGAGATTTTACAATACCAGTGCACAAAATAAACTATGTATACCAAAGTGTGATTTGTTCCTTAAATCTATCTGTATGGACTGCAACACCTTCCTCCATATATTTAGGAATTAATTCAGAATGTTGTAAGTTAAAAGGAGAAAAGGAGCTTGTCCTTTTTTTGTATCAGATTTGCCGAACAGCAGGATGGATGCTTTTTTTTTTTTCTTCTATCCTGCCTTTATGTACTCTCAACTGATTTGCTTAAAACTTGAGATGGAGTAAAACTCCGTGTATCTGGACAGGACCCCGAGGAAGCGACCACATGGCTGCACTGTGCCTGGAGAAAACCAGTAATGATATCTTGGTTTTGTATCCTGGTCGCGAGCCAACATCATCTCTGTCCCGCCTTGAGTGCAAGGCTGTACCTTCCCTTTGCGGGGTACAGACCCATTTCCCCTGGCCGGTCTCTGTGGGGAGGTTAAGCCAACACTCAGGGTTGTGATGTCTGTGAGGAAATAGCCCACCAGAAGAATCACAAGTCTGTAACAGTCCCACACAATGAAAAAGCCAGAACTTGGCCCAATCAAGGCAATTAAGACACACAACTGTATTTAAAGTAACTTTCGTAGTTATAGACTTCTAGACGGATACATCGGTGTTTTCTGCCTATCAGTTTAGATAACAAGCTCAAACTACACAGTGCATTTCATTAGATGTTATAGGCAAGTTTGATTGCATCTCAGCTAATTATTTGAGATTTAGTGTTTTTCTAACACTGAGGTGGACATTCAACTTTTTTTCCCTCACCCTCCCCTCAATTAGAGTAGATGTAGCGAAAGGAGGTATAATAACCCCAGAAATAATTGGATTTTGCATCAGCCTGTGACAAGCTGTCTAACACACATTCATACAGTCCATTCTGCTACTACAAGCTAAAGCCACAGATTGCAATTTATGGCTGCTTCTTGAGGTTGAAATTAGAAGGAGTATTAATGTTGGAAGGAAAATATATTAGCAGAAACACGTGCTGGATCTGAGAGATCTGCCTTTTGGCTGAGATCAATAACCAGAATGCCCAAGGCTGATCTTTATCAGAATATGGAGTGAATGCCTAGGAGAATGGATAATAAGTGCTGCCCAGAGATTTCATTCCCTTCCCACAACCATGTGAAAAATGTAGCCACTGGGTCCCACAAAATTATAGGTTTCACTGTGATGAAAGCTTCAGTTTGCTTTTATTTAACTAGCAATAAAAATTTTGAAGCACTAAAACTGTTGAAAACAGTTGAAAACTGCTGTTGTAGCCTTCAGCTTATAGGTGTAACATGACTTGTGCCCACTGAAGGGGTAGTGTTGCAGGGACCTTTTTTCCCTGAGCTGTTTGTATGGCACCTAACAGTGGCTGGTTCCCAAGATCCAAAGAGGACAGCAGCAGATTCTGCAGTGTGCCAGTTAAGTAACCATAATTCACAGTGATATCTGCCACGGTAAGACTCCACAACTCTTATTGGAACAACAAACAAAGCTCATATGACCATGTGGATCCTCCAGTGTTAGCTCTGGTGAGTAGGTATATATTTTCACTCCCTTGTAAACAGGCTGAAGGTAAGGAAATCAGCCATTACCTATGGGCTTTCTTTCTGGGAGATCCTAGAGGATGAACTCAAGGAATTGTTCCTCTTTCTTGAGGACTGTGGCCTGCTGGGCTCAAAGCCTTCATGTCCTCATGCGAATGGAAGGAAGTGGGATGTGTGTGACCTGTCACAGCTCCAGAAGGCAACCTGTCTGTTAGCAACTTTGTGCCCATGTGCATTGTTAAGACTTGTGATGTATTCATTTGGATGCATCTGTACCACTGGGGAAAAAACCACCAAACAAACACACAAAGAAACAACAAAAAAAACCCCAACAGATCTAGACTGAGGGGTGTTTGCATACATGCTTAAACAGAAGGACACCAGATTGGATTTCTGATGTTGACCACAACACAGCCACCCATTTCTGTCAGCTAGAGACTGTATTTTCACAACATGTTCTGTATTACATATGAGTGTAGCTCACTCTGAAATGGCAGAGAATGTGCACCTGAGGGATATGCATTATTTATGACCTGTAAAACAGAAGGGACTTGCTAGACATGCACATTCAATAACAGGTCATTGAAGGCATGAGTTTCTCCTTTAGTCATGTCCAAGTGCTAGAGTCTGTATACCTTTCTGCTGTACAGACTTTGCCACAGCTCTTAACAAGTAGAAATAAAACAACTGTTAATGCATCGGGAAAATGGAGAGGCGTTCTTGACACTGTGGGAAACCTCACAGAGGGCATTCACACACCATACTCCATTTATTACCTATGATTTGTTTATGCTTTGCCATGCAATGTATCCAGAGAGAGAAAACAGATCATGTTTTAGTGGTTCAAATAAAATAAGGAGTATGCATACAACCTGACCTACCCATGCTCTTGGAGCACTCTGTGAGTCAAAATTAGCAAGTGACAAAATGAGTGATAGGATAGTTCAGAGGAATAGGTAACAGGTAACATCCTCACAGGAGCAGGCCAGTCACAATTCAAAGTGATACACATGTGCTTGATACTGTTTGTACAAACTGAATAAGGACGATGTGCAATTGGCAGTGGGCCCTGGTGAATGAGGGGGAAAAAACCAAACCTCACTTTGTTTAAGCATGGAGGCAGATCTGTTAGCTGAGCTCGCAGAGACCAGCCCTGATGATCCTGTTATAACCACAGAGAATAAGTTCTTTCCTGGGAAACATAGTTAACTTCTGGCATGCACATTCTCTCCATGATACCTCAACATAAAAGGGATCCTGAGGAAAAGGTTTTCTGAGAGATGACAGATGATTACAGATCTTGATCTGAATTGCTGAATTCATGGTGACTTAAGGCTGATATCTGATGTCTCATCACATTCATGGAAGCACCCTGAAAACCTCTGTACATCCTGTGTGAATGCAGTGCCTGGCACTGCTGCCTGCTGGCACATCCCAGGGAAGGTGCCGCAGCTGACCCAGGAGCAAAGCACGCTTTCACAGTCTGTAAATCAGGGTCACTACAGCAGTCTCTCCCAGTCAGCATGCAAGCAGAGGGGAAAATGAAAAGGATGTTACATTTCCTGTAACATATTAGGAGCCAAAACCTTCAAGGTGAGAATTTTTATCAAGCACACAATTTATTTAAAAGGATAAATATATACAGTGAAATAAACAAAAATGGTGAAGTACATCCTAGTAAAAACCCAGGTCAAGATTTAGGACTCTAGAAGTCCTAAGAAATTATTTCAGCCCTTTCTCTTCAATCATATGCAGTTTTGCAGTTCTTAAAAAAAAAGATAAAGAAAATACTTGCAAAACTTAGTGTTTATTTGGAAACAAAACAATTATTTTAGTGAATAATATATGTGCATACCAAGATGTGGCCTGGGAGCTGAATGAAGCCTGAAAGAGCTGAGCCCTTTGAGCTGAGCTACAAAGTCCTGCAGTTGTGGAACATCCTGTCTTTTCAGGACCCAGTTCTCTCACTGTCTTGTATATCTAGGTATAAGACTTTCTAGGTTTTTTCCAGCATCTCAGTAACAAGTTCTAATGATGTATAAAAGAACAATACCACTGCCTACAAAACAACTAGTGAGTGCTAGGTTGTGCTATTTCATTATTATTTCACTGAAACATTGTCAATAAAGCCCAGCAAATGCAAACCTTAACAATAGCAAGAAATTAAGGTCCTCCTGAAAAGGACTCAGCTACAGGAGAAAATAATAAGTGCATTTGCTATGAAGTGACTTTATTTCTATACAAATAGTAGTGACATAGAAAATGCATTAGTAACCTTCAAGTTATATTTCTTTTATATACAAGTGCTGGATTTTAGATCAAAGATAAATTGTTTCTCATTTAGTTGTTGGCTTTTTAAAAAAAAATTCTTGAGTGCTTTTTAGTGGAAGTGCACTAACATTGATATTTTCCCTAGCGGAGATGAGTAGCACGGCTAAGTGGATAACAAATGCTTTGCTCTGTATTAGAACTGTAAGTAGCAGTTAATTTACAGGCTTTCAGAAAAAGTAGGGCAAAAACAACGGAAGTTAATACTTTTTTTTTTTTTTAATTTTGCCACAGTGCAGTTTTAATTTTTCCGCCCATCTGGGATTTTGCTCTACTTTGAATCAGAGCTGTGCAAATCAACATGAACTCTGTTATAACTTTTTAATTGTTCTACCTATACACATGCAAAATGGATGAAAAGAAATTGAGTGATCAGTGTTAATTACAATTACTCTTACATGTTATATGATTTTTAACAATTATACAGATAATTATCAGGAAATTCATGTGCACTTCGATAATAATTTTTCATTTAAAAATTATTGTTAACTGGAATATATTCTGTAATTTTCTCAATCTAAGAGTAACTTTTATTATTTCCCTTAATTTCTTAATAAGCCCTCCAGTTTTGGGGAAATACCAATTTGCAGCACTATTTAGTTGGGGAGCACACAGTATTACTTTTAATTCTAGTACATTACAAGGCAATCACTAAAATTCTGTAGAATCAGTGGATACTGAAGCCTACAAATATTGGAAGGTCTTGTTATCTTTAGGTCTTGATTTGTACCAATATGAAAAGGAATAATTCTTAGACCAAAGGAAATAAATGCTATTGAGATGAGAAGATATCAATGCCTTGAGCAACCTGGTCAAGTGGGAGGCGTCCCTGCCCAAGGGCAAAGGGGATGGGACTAATTGATCTTTAAGCTCCCCTCCAACCCTTAACACTCTATGATTCTGTGTTCTGTGATTTTACAACCTATTGCTGTAGCCTATCAAGTTTGAAAGGTATCAATGCCTATCAATAGGTATCAAAATTGTTCCATATCAGTGGCTGTGAATTTCAGGTGCTGGCTCTCTACTGGTCTTGAATCCTACTGATGTCAAAGGATTTCTTAAGACCAATAGACTAGATGCTTCTCAAGGCAGACGGTTATCAAATGCAATAAAAGGAGTTTCATTGAAATATATCGGTCCTACTAAAATTAAATTGACTTTAAGTAAATATAACATGAAAACATCCTTTGTGAAATATCAGCTGATGGTGATTTGAAGATGACTCAAAAGCACAAATCCAGATATATAGCATGGATTCATACAGTTCCTGTAAGTAAGATAGTCTTAGCGGTGAACCAAAGACTGTTTTGATAACTGTGCCAAGAAGACTTCAATTTATACATACTGCAGTCAGATGTGAATTTGCCTACTCTACTTAGCCTATTTGTTCATACTTAGAAAGTTACAGGAATGGTGGATCTCCTTTCTAGGGAAGGAAAGATCTCTCATCTTTTAGTTTAAAACTGTTATCCCTTGTCATATCACTGTCTGCCCATATAAAATGTCCCTTCCCCTCTTTTGAAAGCTCACTTACTGAACGGCCAAAATGAGGTCTCCCTGCTGCCTTCTCTTCTCCAGGCTGAACAACCTTAACTCTCTCAGCCTGCCTTCATAGGAGAGGCACTCCAGCCCTCAGAACACCTTGGTCACACTCCTCTGGACCCACTCTAACAGCTCCTCATTTTTCTTGTGCCAAGCACCCCAGGGCTGGATGTGGCACTCCTGGTGGGGTATCACAAGGGCAGAGCAGGGGGGGAATCACCTCCCTCAGCCTGCTGACCACACTGCTTTTGATCCCGCCGGGGATGCAGTTGGCCATCTGGTCTATGAGTGCACACTGTTGGCTGATGTTCAGCTTTTCACCCACCAGGACAGCCAGGCTCTTCTCTGCAGGGATGCTCTCAATGAGTTCTTCTCCCAGTCCACACTTATGTCTGGGATGACCCTGACCCAGCTGCAACTTTGCACATGGATTTATTGAACTTCCTGAGGTTTTCACAGGCCCGCTCCTCAAGGTTGGTGCTCCTACTCCAGACTTTGAGAATTGTAGTGGAATAAGGGAAGGTAACTGAATCTTCAAAATAAACACACATAACAGATCATGGCTATGCAACAAAAACATCAGCCATAAGAACAAAGAGACTAATTTTCAAAGGCACTAACAATCATATTTCTTTTTAAAGCTTCTATCATACATCATTTTCATGGGTCAGTCAAGGAAAATGTGAAAGAAGAAACATATTTCCCTCTCTGAAGTCAAAGAAGTAAGAGAGAGGAAATGAGAGAAGAAAGGATTAGAGGCTTCTTCAAAGTAAATGGTATCTGTGAAGAGCTTAGGACTGAAAAATAGTCATGCAATACAACATATTTGAAAAAAAATATGTTCTTAAGAACGAACATAATATTTAAGAACCGTACTTTCATTCTTCTCCACTATTGATGACATAAAAAAGTTTGAAGGATAGACTGATGATGCAAGGCAAAAAGTAATCTAAGGATTAAAAGGTAAAGAAATAAAAAGGGTTTTTTTTATTTCTTTTATATATTTCTGCTGTAGGAGTCAGCTTTTTCAGAAATAAACCCATATAAATAACCCCAAAAAATATTTTTGCTGTTAAAGCAAGTTCTTCCTAGTGTTTAAAAAAATTTGTGGACAAATCCTTAAATAATGTCAGTTCTGTTTTTCTGTTTCATCCTTTTTTCTAGCTAAAGTTATTCATGGATAAATACTGGGTTTGCTAGTTTATTCATTTTGTGAATCTTGAAAGAACATGCTTGTAAACCACTTCCTTTTGGTTAAAGTCCCAGACTGACAAGTATATTTCCTGAACTGCAGATGACTAAAAAAAAAAATTCAATCAGAGCATCAATGCCTTAATCTTGATCCACAATGTACCTGAGGAAGAAAATTACCTCAATTGAATATCAATGGCAAAACTCCATTGACTTCAACAAGCCAAGATTCAGTCCCTGTTCTTTGTCATTTTGCTGATATGAAAATTCAAATATCTTATCATACAAGGCCAAGCTCAGAAAATCATGACTTTTTGAACATCAAATAAGAGAGGGGGACAATCATTTTTTCTAACTAAGTGAGTACTTAGAAGTGGAATCAGTGTTTTCATTCTTCATGGCACTTGCCTTTCATTCTTATCTAAAAGTAGTTTTCTTCTATTGCTCTCAATACTTTTGTCTCCTGTGCACCAGGCTGAAAATCCATACTGAGCCTTAGCTCTCAAGGTTATTGTCTCAAATGTGGTCAACCTCAGCGGGTACTCTGCACTGTCACCATCTCACAGCTGCTTGGGGTCTGTGGGAAACACCCCATGGGGTCAGTGAGGTCCTGGGCAGATGCTGACCAATACAAAAGGTATGACCAGGAATTACATTAACAACTGTATAAGTTTCCAGGTGGCAAAGGACTGAGGGAGCTGCAGCTGACAGAATTACTCAGGCATCTCTGGGGTAGTCCCTTTGGCCAGTAATGTGATCTACTGGTGAATCCAGTATGAAACCTTGTAGGGAACCAGCACAAACTGGTGAAGAGCTTTATTGTCCCAGGATGCCAGCCTAGCACCTTCCACCTCCACTAAAAACACAGCAAGCTACACACAAAGAAAGGGCTGCAGCTCTCAGGCAGGGCATTGTTTTACTTTACAGTGTGGCCAGGGGGTGTGAGCTCTGAACACTCAGGCCCTGGGGTAAATTAAGTGAAAAACTCATTTTAGAAAGCAGCATGTTAAGCTCACAAAAATAATTTTTAAATCTTTCCCCTGAGCTCTGGAGCAGCCTTCCTGGCTAATGGATGGCTGCACAGCTGCCTGGCAAAAATTACGAGCTCTCCCACTTTCATGTAGACAAACTGGGAGAGGCACTGCAGACTGATCTGAAAGATGCTGAGAAGACTTCTATAATTATGCAACTGATTTTCCTCAGTTTTCTTTGTTGTCTCAAACAACTTCAGAATGATTTTTCAAGTAAATTTCACACTACTCTTCAGACAACTCATTCAGCTCATTTGGCTTTATTTATTCATTCCTTGCTAGCAGACGTGTCAGAAATGAGCAACTCAATACATATAGCAAAACAAATACACAAAATGAAATTTCAAAGGTAAGGAGAAATAAAAGAAAGAATTTATTGTGTTTTCTTGTTTCACACTGGCAAACCCAGAGGAAAGTGGACAGTCTTGTCTCTGGATGGTGGCTGAAAGAGGGATTCTCATGGAAGAGTAAGTTCTTAATTTCTGAATTTTGTCATCCACCTGCTTGGGCACAGAGCTGAAGACATCACTACCTGGTAATTTCATTAAACATTCCACTTCTGTGATTCATCTATATTTCATAGTGTAATAAACCTTCCCTAGACACATTAGCACCACTAGATTAGAATATTTTACATTTACATTTGTTATCTTGGGGAGAGCGTTAGTATTTTCTAGTCAATGTAATTTACATGAATGCAAGATAACTTTCAGTGTGAAATACTCACACTGAATGTATCTGGAGGTAATAATAGCTATGAACTTTACTTATTTGTTATCTCCTAGAGGCAGATTACACTTTCTATTAATAAGAATAATCCACAATCCTGAGATTGTGCTTCAACACAATACCTTTGATAAACATTACCCAAGTGCCAATTTTCTTTGTCTCTGTAAGCAGGTAGGTCAACACTGATGATGTAGCACTGCAATCTATAAAATCTCTGCTCCCCATGCTTCATCCCTGCAGAGAGCTGGCTGCTGGCTATCCTTCATTTACCCATCCAAGGAACAGGAGCCCATTGCTTAGCCTAATAAAAATCTCTGCACCTAGGACTAATGCTTACCATGCCCAGTTGCATAGAAATATTACCACAGATTGCATCAAACTCCCAAAAAAAAAAAAAAAAAAAACCAAAAAAAACCACAAGAACCCATACCAAACAAACAAAAACACTCACAGATATAAGAAAAGTCTGAATAAAACTCAGCACTCCTTCTTTCACAGAATCTTGCTTTTGGTTTCTCCTACTATTCTGATGTCTGTGGTCCTCCCAAACTCATCTGAATGCCTGCTTGCATCTTCTCCAACTCTTATCTTGGAACTACCACTGGTACCTCTTCTGTTACTGAGGAGTCCAGTGCTGTCCAGTTACTTGGATGCCACGTTTTCTTTTCATCAGCTGAGGGTGTCTTTGCTATGCCAGGCTGTGAAGTGCCTCTTCTGCATTTCATACTCAGAGCTCTGTCGGCTCCACCAAGTTATATCTTGTCACAGTCATTTTGAACCAAAGGGCCCAGGGGAGACACTGAAGACATGCAAATGCTTCTGTCAGTGCCATAGGCCTCAGGTGTTCCAGCCACATAATCGTCATGGGCAAGTCAGTGGGTGTTGGTCTGATTCCCAAGGGATTCCATGAATGGGCAGGGATCAAAGGGAGCTCCCTGGGCTACCCAAGCAGAGCCAAGACCCTCAGACCTGCATTAAGTGACAATAAAGGGATTCAACTGTGGACAAAAGTCCTGCGCAACTGCAGCCATTGGGTTTTGCCGCTGTCTGGGGAATGGGGGCTGAGGAAGGGATCATACACTACTTTTAAGAGGCCTGTAAAATCCAATTAGGGAAAGCTACATCCACAGTTTACCTATGGGAACTTTCTTAAAGGGCTCACAACTTACAAAAGCACCAGTACTGCTGGACTGCACTTCTCTGGGATAAAAGACCACCATTTTATTTATTTGTAATGGTAAAGGTAAGGGGGTCAAGGCGTGACTCCCCAGAGGATGAAGTTTTTATTAGAGCCCTTGAGTATGTGACTACTTCCCTCTTTGCTTTGCAAGCCTTGATGCAATATTTTCTTCCTATTTTTTAGCTATTTTATTACTATCTTCCAAAGGAGGAAAAAGACACAAATTATCCAAGCATTTAGACATCTTTAGATGTTACAGTTCAATAGCAGTTTACTGCCATTTTGGCAAATTGTGCACAGCAGCAAGCCACAATTAAATGAAATCTTCATTCTTAATGTCTATATGTCTCTAAGATAAGAGTGCAGTTTTATTCTCTTAGAATACTCTATATCTTTATTAAATGCACATGTCGTTACAACATAAAATGACTGTCTCCTCAAGCAGACTCTGAAAGATGGCTGCATTTATTTTGCTTTCTGCCTCAGATGACAATCAGAAATGCCTAGAGCAAGATTCTGTTCCTGGTAAATATTGAGCAAACTGGGACATTTCTCTGTTTGCACATCTATCCCATGTATCCCATAGATTTGGGATGGGGAGCAGGGCAGGAATGAAAAATACACAAAGGAGAAAAAAGTGCAAATCAATAAAACCTCACCAGTGCTCTCCTCACCCCACTTCTTGAAAAAGTCACTTGCTTCATGCTGTATCCATAAATGCAGTGAAATTCTCCATGCTTAAGTGTCCATCTGACTTATTTCTAGTCTGTCAGACTCAGCAGCATCATTTCAAAGAGATGGAGACACTTGATAGGAAAGAGCTGATCCTCCACCTCATGCTGGCATGACCATGTTTGACAAGCTGGGACAAAAACACTGTGGAAGCCATGCTTATCTGTTTGCCATCCCTGTCTTGTGTGAACAGGGAGCTCTGTAGGGAAAATCTGCCCCAACTTCTGCTCCCAAATTCTGCCTTTGGTGTGTGCCTGTCTGAGCAGTAATTCAAGCATCGGCAGATACTGGCTGACCTCCAGCTGAAGCTGGATACTGCACTTTCCTTCCCGCAGGGATAGGCATCCCTTCAGGAGTCTGCTATTAGCAGCCAGGTGAGAAGGAGAGCCCAGCTGACTGCAGAGCTGACCAACAACATGTTTTTATCACAGATATCCACCGCTGGGGCATGCAATGAGAAACACGGGCCTGAGATTTGCCTCTCCAAAACATTCCTTACCTGAGAGCAGCTGAAGAGTCACCACTTCTCTTGATGCTTTCCTGAAAGACCTGAGGAGCTATCTGTGCACAGAGCAGGGCAAAAATGCACATAAGCTCCATACGTATTGCTCCTTTCTTTTTTTCCCCCCTGACTTATATTCCTATACTGTTAAAAAAACCCCAAAACCAACTAACCAAAAAGCCATGAAAGACAAACAAACAACCCCAAACCATACAACAATGAATGCCCCAAAAGAAAAAAAAAAAAAAAAAAAAAAAAAAAAAAAAAAGAAAAAAAAATAAAAACCCCTCAAAAAAAAATAAAAGCCCCTCGAACAGAAAAACTCCAAACAACCAACACCCAAAAACCAAACCACCTCTTCCCCAAAAATTTCCCAGCAGAATTTCATTGGTTCCCCAGGGAAATATCAAAGTAGATATCCAGTCCTGAGAGATCCTGTGTTCCTTCTGTAAGGTGCAGAGCACCATCAACCACAGCGGGCAGCCAAAGGGTGAGGGGTGATGACTGGTGTATTTAAGACAGTGTAGGGTCCATCCCAAGGAAGCAACACTGTGACCAGCTCAGGTCTTTGAAGGAGCACAGGAGTTAGAGCTGAAAAAGACAATGCAAGCACCAGTGTTCCCACACTGACCGTTTGGTATAATGGATTTACCACTGCCACGAGCAGCTGCTGGGTGGTGTGGTGTTCTGCAAAGTAAGGAGCTCCTGACAAAAAGGTATAATTTTCACACAAACCAGAAAAATGAAGCGTTGCCTCCCAGATAGCTCTAGCTGACTATAGGGAACCACAAAGTGAGCAGCCTATTTACTATATTGCATCTGACATTACGAGAGCCTGTGTAACGTAATTATCCATAAAAGTCCCAACAGTCTGCCAATTGTTCCTCACAGGTACACTTGTTTTTAAGACAGGTTTCCTAGACATCCATTACTTACAGCTTCCTGCCTGCCTTTATCTGTTCTGTAAACATTATTTTGCCATGAATAACTGAATGTAAAAAATTTGAAACCACACAAAATCTACTGGTTTGAAAATATAGATGTATTTTTATTTTTATAATTTAAAAAAAATCTGTTTAGATAGGATACTTGACGTATATATAACCTATCCTCCTCATTGTTATTCTGGTATGGAAAAGTTCATTTGCAGGCAGTGGGCCTTACTGTGGACCCAGGGAAACATGGGGGCTTTGTTCTACTGACCTCTGTAGCTTTACTGAAGAGTATAAGGAGCTGTGCTTTTGCAAGAAAAGAGGAACCTTGCCCCACAAGATTTGTTAATACACCTTCTTTGGGTTCAAGCACTCTAATTCACAGAAGAGGACCATCACTCTTGGAAGATTAAGACAAGGAACAGGAGCAACAGACTGAGACAGTAAAGGCCCAAAATGGCCCCCATTTAAAGAAGCTTTGGATGGTGAGGATGTTTTGAAATTAATGAGTAACCTGTAGTTGGTTTATGCTGTTTCAGACTGGCTTTTCGTCTTCATTTCATGAATTAAAAGACACCACTGCTACCTCCTCTGTGTCATTTCCAACTTCTCTTTGTTCAGGTCCGACTTCCCCATCAGTATGCTGCCTTTTGTGGATCTAATTCTTACACAAGAAAGTCCTTATTTCTCATAAGAAGCCTACATATTTAAATTGGAGTTATGATTCATTTTGGGCCACTGATAACTTTAAAGTATTCCTAAAATTGCACTATACTTCATCTGGTACTTAGAGTTGTCCTTATGAGACCCACTGGATACAGGCTATGTGCTAACTCATCCAGCTGCCCCATATCCAAAACTGGATAAACTTTTCAGATGCACAGGCCTTGGTACATATTAACAGTGGCAGAAATCATAGAATCATAGAATGGTTTGGGCTGGAAAGGACCTCAAAGGTCATCAAGTTCCAATTCCCTTGCCATGAGCAGGGACACCTTCCACTAGACCAAGAACCCATCCAGCCTGGCTTAGTCGATCTTTGAATTCATTCTGTGCTTTCCACAATTTCCACAATTATGTTTCTTCTTTTAAAAAATGTATAAAGAGGGGACTCAGATGTTTTTTGCCTCACATATTGTCATGCCCTTGTAAACCACTCCTGCTGTGAGAGCTGTGCTTTCCTGCTGTAGGAGGAGATAGGGTAAGGTTACTTTCTGAACACAGTATTGGCACCAGCAAAGTCCCCTTTGGACTGGAAGGAAGTACAGCAAAACAAAAAGATATTGAGGGAGGAAATCTCCCAGCAGCAACTATGGGACCTAAAGCATGCTATTTCATAAGATGTATGCTTCTTTTGGTGTGCTGTGTGCTAATCCTTACAAGTGTTCTATAAATAGAATGATAGCTAAACATGAGCAAATCTTAAGAATAACTCAACTGTTTCAGAATCTCGTTATATTTTTAACTTGATTTCAGTCTTGTTCAAACTCCATACCAAAAAAGCCAATTCAGGGCTGCAGGCAGCCTTGAAAAACACTTAAAACCAGAAGAACATAGAAGATACATAACAAAAAATTGATCCAAAAGGCAACATTTCATCCTCAAGCATATTTTATCCTCAAGCATTTCAGAGGCAGTTCTGTCTAGTGCATAGGAAACCATAAACTCAAGAGCAGGGCTTGACTCAGCCACTTGGCAATTCCTTCCCCTAGCCGAATGGTTTACCTATCCCACTCTATTTCAGACTCACCAACACAGGCTGATAACCTTCTGTGGCTGGTACTGCCTATTTTCCTGTATCTGCCCTCTGTCCATAGGTGCATTCCTAATGAATAAGGGTGTATGCACCATTTTTCCCTATAAGACCTCTTGTTTCTCACACCAATGGAAAAGAGGAACCAATATAAGAACAGAGGAAATGTGAGATCCAAGAGGCATCCAGAAGAGTTACAGGAAGGGTAGAAGCTAATGTCACAAAGCCATAAGGTTATGGGAAATAATTTTTTCCTAGTTTTCTGTCATTTGTTATGTAATTACAGAAAACAAGGCCACAGGGAACAAAATTTCCAGGAAGAGACAGGAAAATAGAAATGCCATTCCAGGAGACACACTGGTGATGATTAGCAGCTGAAAGATGCTAATCTGCTAGATGACAGCAAGCAAGAAATTAAATAAGAAGAAATCTATATGCAGATAATTTGCCTAGTTTGGGAGAGTACTAATCTGGCATCTTTTAAAGAACTACTGTTTTGAGCAACCCATATGTTTTATTTCACTAGGCTTTCTATTTTCCAGGTTCTGTCAGGGGATGCCTATTTTTTCACTTAGTTTGTGTTCTGAGAAATTCCCCATGTCAAAAGTCCCTGAAGTTTATAATTAACCACAACAGAGCTCATGCACTTGAAGATGGATGAAGCTGAAAGAAAAGACATAGCCACAGAGAGAAAAATATTGTACTGAAGGCTGTTAACAGGGAAAAATGCTGTCACTGTGCATATCTGCCTGTATAAAAGCAATGTTCAGCAAGGGATCCTTGTCTGGTGTCCCTTAGGCTTTGCAGGTAAGCTGTGTGAAAAGCTAACTTGAAGGGGCAGCTCTATATTCTCCTGCCAAGGCCAGGAAATGCTGTTATAAAATCTAGTATTCTTCCTGGAATATTTATTAGGAGTTTGGAAAGATTGATTTGGCCACTGAGGATAGATATGTGAGCATCTGCTGTAATGGCAGTAAAAAGAATTAGACTCATCAGGAATAGTAATTCATAATGATAGTGGTGGTGTTTGCTCTTTGAATATAAAGAATCTCCTAGGCCCTTCAATCAAAGTATAACTAACACTACTACGTGCAAGAAAAGCCTCCCTTTCTTCTTTTTCCTTTTTTTTCTTTTTCCACAGCAAGAGTTGCAGTCAGAAAAGGGCCCAAACATGTGAGCCTCTGAGCACAGGAGTGAGTGGATGATTGTTAATTGAGGTGGTTCCTTTTCTGATCACCTCATACAAACAGAAAGTCTTGCCATCACATTTGCAAAGATACTTGAGAAACTGTTACTGTCTGAAAAATTACGGATGAAGGAACCTGATATACAGGTCTGGTAAAACTCAACACCATTTGCAGTACTGACATAACTGGATTTTGGTTTCCTAAGGAAAGAGGAGAGATGAAGTAGGAAAGGCAGATGTCTTCTCTTCTCCACCTGGGACACAGGGAAAGGAAGCCTGAACTTGATTTATTTCTTTGTATCCCATTAAGGAAAAATAAATGCTGTTCAAAATGCTATATTTCTATTCTTTCTGAAGTATGACCAGAAAGTCATCTGAAGTATGACCAGAAAGTCATCCTAACATCCTAAGTAAAGATGAATCACATTCATGATGAAGTCACTCAGACTGGGTGAACCTCTGCCTCCTCCACCTCTGCTCCTCAGGTGAAACTGCAGTACACATTTTTTAAGAATTCTCCATGCTTACTCTTAACAGTCTTTTACGTTGACCAGGAATAAGGAGTTGTAAGGAAAGGTGCTATAGAACTTAGCAGAAATAAACCCAACATTGTATTGTTAAAATTAGAACTTAAATTGATATTTAAAATGCTGAACCACGGATCTAATTCTCCATAAAATTCTACTCAAGAGCTTGAATAAAACTGCAGAAAAGATTTCCTTCTTAACTGTAGAGAAATTTGCTGTAAATGGATGCAATGGTGTACTTTAGAACCCTGGAGGCAGTTAATTGAGCCCTCCCTCCAATTTTAGCCTGCATATTCTTTGCTAAGCCCACACATGCAGCTGAAAGAACAGCTCCTGGAGTACCATCCTGCTCTAAAAATGAATCTCTGCGTGGTCATGCGCACTGATATAGCCAGAACAGCATGCTTGTGACAAGTGTTGTACACAGGGCGTTTAAGAATACGGCTGCAAAAGATTAGCAGCAAGCAGGTTCTTGCTTAAAATGAGATAGACGTGGGAGACAAATAACGTGGGAAACAAGTGGAAATGAAAGAGTCTTCAAAGACCATTGAAAAACCTCTTCATTCTAAGGAAACAGCCCACATTAGCAGCTTAAAAAAAAGACCCATACTTATTTTGGTCAGCATTGACAACCTTCTTCCGTTGTGTAGTAGTTTCCTTCTCAAATAGTCAGGTGCAGAGCACAGTCTTACTCATTGGGAGCAAAGCTGACAGAATCTGCCTCTCACTTGGGCACATTCAGCCTTTCACAGACTTTATACTGTATATCTGGTGAGTCAAGCACCCATTCTGCCAAGCCTCCATATGTAAATGCAGGCTTACCCCCACTGGCACAGCATAGCAGAAGACGTTCCCAGACTTATTTATTATTTATTGGAAAAACATGTTTATTAAACAGCCGTGCTTCAAAACACAACTTTCTTTTTCTTTTCCCTCCTTTTTCCCTATAGCCTCCTAGGATCTCTCTGGCACCAAAAATTTCCCTGCAATTATAGCCAACAACTGAAACTCAGACTGAAGTCCAGATATAGATTTCACACCCCTCTGGAGCAATCACTGAGAATTTCAGGGATTTAAGGAGTTTCAAGAACTGCCTGCAAAGAGCTAAATCTTACAGAAGTATTGCTCGTTCACCACCAGACACATAGGGACTGTACTTTTTATTTTAACACTCATAAAACATGTACAAGGGCTGAGGTGTTTTTGACACATAAATCTCAGGTGCTGAAAGTTCACTCTTGTTCTGCTGCCTCTTACAGTTATTTGAGGCAATGTGCCACTCCCAGTGTTTCTGGAAATGTAATGGCACACTTCCCCCTAAAAGCCCAGAGTATGGCTATTATACAGACTATGGAAGTTAAACTCCTTTTGAGGATTCTTGATCCTTTTCTTAAAGCTCAAGTGAAATTTTCCTTGCCAGTCAGCCAAAAATCATATTGAAGTAACCCTAAAATTTTAGAGATATGGGCAGAAAAATGGACTGCATGTACAGCTAGTGCATATTCAGTATGAGCTAAATTGTCCCAGGCTCTGGAAAGGATGTTGTCACTGTGTGACCATGCATCCATCTGCAGAGGGTGAAACAGGCACTCTGGTCACTAGCTCCCCTCCTCTTGGCCCCTGAGAAAGAAATAGCCAAGGACAGTTGTGCTGCCCAGTGGAGGTCTGAAGCCCCTCACCACTCATCTTCTGGGAGACCACGCTGAACTTCTGCCAAGCCACAACGTTTCTGTGCTGGTAGGAACCTGCAGGAAAATGTAAGAATATTCCTTCCCTCCTCTATTTTCATATACAGTAAGTTATTTAACATAAAACAGTGAAAAAATATACATCTGGCCTTTTATTTACTGGCAGTTTCAGACCATGAGCTCTGGTACCAATCCCTGGTGCAATTCCATTGACTTCAGCAGACTCCGCCCGAGGTCACAATGTGCCATTAAGAGTTGAAATAAGACAAGATATGCAGGCCTGTTTCTTTCCAGCCCATAAAACCAGTCTGAAAGGTTTTCTTTCCTGTCTTCATTTTATCCAAGATCTATCAAGAATATTGAGTTCTATCTTTGCTTTGCTGAAGGATTGCTGAAGTGGAAAAACCACTTTTTTTTAATTACAGGGAAGGGGGGCTTAATCTATAACAGAAAGACAGCATTTCCTAGTTAGTTTCCACATATTTTAATTCAGTGGGTGATAACTGAAGAAAACCCAGCATGTTCAGGATGTTTCAAAAAAAAAAAAAAAGAAACTTTTCCTTCAAATTTTCTTAAATTTAGACTTTATGATACATTTTATTCAAGTGCTTGTGCCATACTTAGCATTGTCATCAAGAGTCCTTCCAGAAGTGTATCTGACAACACAATTAACATTTTCACATGTTGTTTGGGGTTTTGCCTTCTTCAGGACAGGTTTATATGGAAGAATGTCTTATTTTCTCCTTTATTTGTTTTTAAAATATCTCTCTGTCTGAGAGAAGGGCAAATAAAAGAGGAACAATTTGCACTAGGTAAATGTGCACAGACTTAGATGTGGTGGACTAAATGAGTGCAGCCTTAGAGCCTTTCCTTAAGCACTGCCTAAGAAGGGACTGTCTGCTGGATACTTCTTACTCCTTGAATAGGAAGGGCCTAAAAGATGGAAGATACTGCAGTCTTCCTCCTTCTTCTTCCAAACTAGAATTAGTTAACAAAGACCTGCTACACTCTGTACCTCAAACCCAGAGACAACACAACAGCAACAGCATGACATTGCTATGGCTGATATTTTATGGCCCTTTGCAACATGGAGTAAGAAGTCATTCAGAAATACTTTTCCAAACACATTTGACAGAAGTTGTTCATTAAGGATATATATCTTTTGAGCATGAATAGCTTAGTGACCCTCCCAAGTCACACAGGTGACTGGGAATTTCAATTTGGTAAAATAACACAGTTTATATAATGGTTGCCTGACTTGTAATTGCCATGTAAACTATTTCCTTGCAGAAGCAAACAACCAAATAACAAATGAAAAACGTAATGCAACTCCACTGACAATCATACTGAAATCTGAATTAGGTGTCACAGTATGTGTCTACTGACATCTACATTGGAGTGGCAATGGGGAGGGGAGGAAAGGCTGTCTCTGGTTTAGATTCCTGAGGCTAAATGCAATACAAATAAACCCTGAAGTGAACAGACTTTCACATGTTATACATCTGTCCTGACTTTGCTTTCCAATATCCTGCTTCCCAGATTTGGTGCGGGCAGATGGTGGATGAGATCTCCCTGGAAGCAGCATGTTCTCCCCCCAAGAGGAATGCCCTTATGTCTCTTAGACATGAACTGTCTGGCTGATTAATAAGCAGTGCTGTTGGGCTTAGGAGAAAGTTCAGATTTGCTTCTTTTGCCTGCCAAGTGGGACTTTACTGGGGCAGGGGTGTTAAACTGGGACTGTCGGAGAAGTTGGGAGCAGATGGTGGAAGTGACCAGAAGAAGTGGGAAGGGAACAAAGGAGGATGCTGTGTCCCCTGAGGGAACAACCTGTTGCCTGTGGTGATTTTGTCTGGCATGGCAATGAGGATGCCAGTGCCTGGAGCTGCAGAGAGGTGCCTCGTCTCCTCAGCCCTCACCGCCTGCCAGGCTTACCGGTGTGATGTGACCTCTCCAGGTCACCCAAAAAGCCCATGACTCCTGGCAGAGAACCTGGTGCAAAGTTTTGTTCTCTGAAAAGACTTCTTTCTTCCCCTGGATAAGGAAAATCCTTCTGCTCCTAAGGGAGACAAAAGCAGCCATTCAGTTCAGAGCTGGGGCTGTTTTCAAGGCTTCCAGCAAACACACTGTGCTTCAGTACTGCTGATAAATGTGTTAAATGAGAGCACATGCTTTTAGAGGGCAAGCATGTACTTTACCTAAATGCTATTTACACGTGAGTGTTAATCAAGAAATATATTCTAATCCAATTCTGGCACAATATTATTTTTCCTTCCTTTCCCTGACCCAGCATCTATATGAACAAAGGGCACGAAAGACAGAGCTGTCATTTGATTTATGCTACTGACTGTGTTTATCACTGACCGTGCATTTTCTTTAACTTTACATAAAATCAGTGTTTGGGACACCATAAAGTTGTAAAGGGACTTTTAACACAACACTGTGTTTACTGACTTCACTGACTTTACCCAACACATCAATAATGAAGAACCACAGAAACAACCCAAAGTAATATATACACCTCAGAGGGAGAATTTAAAGAATGGTAATGCAGGCACTTCTGCAGCAGGACCCATCCCTACATTTCCTACAGAGAAATGGGAAGCAGGTGAGGTAGCTCTGGGGCTGTGGGTAAAGCTTAGCAGTCCTCCCCAACTCACAATGCCATGCAAGGATGGGACTGACTAATTTCTGGGAAAATCTCAAAAGTGACAGAATCTGAGAAGAGGGGGTTTAAAGGCCTCTTGGATAAAACCTAAGAGGTCCTAGTAAGTAAACTGTAGAAAGGAGCTTTTGGGGGTATGGTATGTGCTGACAATAGCAAGTTGAGAGAAAAATAAAATTCACTTTTACTGTGGCTGCTTGAAGCCTGCAGATAAAGATGCAGACCTGAGATCAGTGAGACCACTCTAGAAAGCCTATGTGAAACCAACACAGGATTTCACAGGGCTGTACTTGCAACTTTGCCTCCACAGAGTCTTCACCAGACCAGTCAGTATTTACAAGGATATTTCTAGATGCCTGCAGACCTCAGTGTATGACAAATGCTACAAAATGAGAAAAAATAATTTCTTGGCTCTTTCTCAAGATGCTGTAAAGGTATTCAAAAATTTAATAGTCATAATAACTTGATATGCTTCAGAACATTAACTCAAGAGACATTTTTTTCAAACAGATTCACAATATTTATAATAACCCTTATGCTATGCTGCTTGTTGCCACCCACGTGAAGGAGCTGCCATACAATGTTGTCTTACATTATTTGCTTAGCTGCAGAAATTTTGGCATGGTATTGTATAGAAAATGAGAGGAATTAACTGTGTGCTGCTGATATATTTTCTCCTCCTGCAGTTTCACGTGGTTACAGCTCCCATGTTGCACCCCAGAGGTGCCTTCATTACAGTAGGTGCATGCTTTCCTGTGTGTTAGAATGAGTTTGTAAAATATTCCTTGGAATTAAAGATACTGGATGGATTTCTAATTGGACATTTAGTATAGCTAGCTGGCACATTGGTGACAGCTTCATTTAATGTATACAGCTTAATTGGATAGCTCATTTGCCAAGCCCCAACTGGCAGCAACAAGCACCAGGTTCTGCATCTAGATGTCCACTTTTAACATCATCTTGAGACACCAGAGAGAAACCAAATCAAACTGTGAGAACACTTAGTGAGCAATATATTCCCTGCTCACAAGCAGTGAATCAAACAGGCTTATTCAAAGAGCACCTTATTTGGGAGACCATAAAAACAAAGAAGAGAAAAAGAACAGCACACAGAAACAATCTACAATAGGCCCCTTTGCTCTCTGCTCCAGTCCCTTCTACTCAAAGCAGATGAATAATAATTCATATTGCCCTTCTTTTAGCATGTTGCTGCTTATTGCTTTTCACAACCAGACCCATCACTTCCTGACTATGAAGATACCAAATTTTCCTAATTTAGACCTTTAGAGAAAAATCTCAGCTTACTGTGAAGGGGCTAACATCTCTCCTGATAGCCTGCCCTGCTGTTGTTTCCACTTCTCACTAGGAATTAAAAAAAAAAAAAAACAAAAACCAAAACAAGAGACAGCCCATGAACACCTCACCTAAAGAAAGGAGCTTCCTTAAAAGTAGGGTCCTTTCATGCTTCCCAAGTTTCTTTGGCCCAGTTCTTTCTTCTGCAGCATCAGATCTGGGCATCTGGTCAGGCTCAGTGATACTTCACTGGTTTCAATGAAAATGCCATAAAAAATGTTTTAGAGGTCAGGGTTAACAGTGTCTCTCAAAAATTTACTAGAGCTTACAAGACCCAAAACTTACTCTAAATCTTCAGTAGTTGTCATTGCTCTCTGGATACTTTTGCTTGTAGAGCACTGAGTAAATTCTGTGTCTCCTCATACTCTAGGTACTAAAGTTCATTGCTGAGACAACAACTTCAATGTTGTGCTCAGGATTTTCAGAATCACAATCCTCTCTCTTAATCCTTTTCATTGATTCCAGTCCACATATTGATATTTATTTTGGAATATGATATTTTGATCAGTATTAAACTGAGTTGTGTGGCTTTTTTTGGAGATAAAAACATAGTAGAAATGTTAATCTGATTGGCTAACCAAACAGTAATGTTAAATATGCAATTTCAACATCTCTTTCCTGAGATATGTTGGCTACTTATCTTCTTTAATTTTACAAAAACAATTTTTCTACAATCTGTGTGGCTAGGCTGAAAAACATGGGTATACAGCTTGGCCACATATTCTCTCAAAATAAAACCAGCAATAAAATATGTAGTGAAGATTGAAATGGATGAAATACAGCAGAGAGAGATGAAAATCATCTCCTGCTGAAAACAAAGGCAAATTTATAATTGATTTAATTTTAGTTGGGATATCAGTCAAGGCATGTAGACGTCTCAGGAACATGTCTTTATGTGTGCAACACCCACCCTCCCCCTCCCCCCACCACTACACCTACTTCCATTTCTTGTCATGGTTTCTTCATCACCAAAATCCAATGTTTTGGATTATATGAGAGACCTGAGAGTCCATCAGTTCCAAAAAGCAAGCTCCAAGTCAAGGACAGCCTGAGAACTGTTACAGTTGTACTTTCCACTGACAAAAGTCACTGTTTCCAGCAGAAAACTATAATATCTAAATGCAGTGGGAAATCAGATCCTTGGTAGAGCAGTATAGCTTTATTAAAGATGAAAATGACTACAATTATACCGGTAGCTCATCTGATTGATGAGTAGAATCTCACCTTGTAAGACTGCAAGAGGGAAATGGAAGGGAAACATTTTCCTGTGCTCCCTTAAGAAAGCAGAGAAAAAATTGGTATTAAATGGGCCATGGATGCTAATGTGTGATGGTGACTGTGGATGAAGGTTGCAGGACTTGTAACAACATTTTCTGTGTACCCACATCAGTGGCAAGTTTTGAGATCCTTTCCTTTGGACTGTAATTCAGACCTGATTGAGAACTCTTTTTTATAATCTCTCTTTTTCTTTTTTTTTTTTTTTTTTTTTTTTTTTTTTTTTTTTTTTTTTTTTTTTTTTTTTTTTTTTTTTTTTTTTTTTTTTTTTTTTTTAATTGAGCTCACCATACCATCAAGTAGACTACAATTGAAATGAACAAGATGAGATTTGAAATGGGAACAAACTCCTTCCCAAAGAAGTCAGCTATTGAAGAAATGATTCTGGGGTAGGCAGAACTGGTTTTCTGGTACTCAGGTCTACTTACCCTGTGAATAGGCACTTTCAAATTAAACTCCTTTCCTTGAGAGATTCACAAACCTCTCTATTTATACATGCAGATGCTAAACAGAGCAGGAGGTACTGACTCCTTCAAGATGCACTGTCTTCAACAGTGGTGAAGATTTATTTTGCTGATGCCTGTGTGGGATGGAGCTATTAGGGAAATTATTTACTCTGAGAAGGAAATTAATACCAGACAAAACAAGAAGAAAGGATCTTGTTTCTGGAATGCTTTTTCTTCTCTTTAAACCAGAGGAAAGAAAACTCACCTAAAGAATGAGGCATTTAGAAGGTTTAAAATTTATTAGGTGCAGAGAAATAACCTTGGCAAAACTTGCTTTTCTGTGTCAATACCTTGAGCAAGAGCAGATTCAGACAAATGTAGCAGGAAGTACTGAAGGAATGAGAAAGATTTAAGAGCAGTGGGATGCTGCTGTCTTGTAATGCTGAGCTAATTCAATGTCCCATCAAACATCCTGGCACAAGCATACAGCTCTCTGCCACATAATCCAGACAGCAAACAGAAGCAAAACAAAACATTTCAATTAATATACCACTAAAGGTAACAAGATGACCTTGACTTGTCTGAATTCACCCTTTAGCAAAATACATGTATGAATAAATAATGACTAACATTCGTAGTTTTAATAAAACCAGTTGTGTTCTGTATGGGGAGATGAGATCTTTCCTTCACAGCATTTTCCTCCTCCACATATATCAGTTTACTGACTCAAGCATGTTTACTCCATGACCCTCAAATTCAGTTCTATGTTGTTCTGATGCTGGTGTTGATAACGAATCACACTTAAATACTCCTCTGGCACTCCAGTTTAGGGCTCACCTTTTCAAGGCTGTTTTCAGACATCATACCCACCTCCCACAGATGGCATGTCTCAGCCTTGCTCAGTCTCTAGTCCTCTTTGGGTTGTCCATAAACTAGCTATGGTTCTGGTAGTAGGGATAACTCCCATCAAAATCTCCATGAGATGTTGCCCAGGTCCTACCCCAGATACACATCTTTCTTCCCCCTGTAAGACTTGTGGCTGATCCAGCCTTTTAAAGGGAGTGAGATGTGCTTCAGTGTGTGCTTTAGGATGTATTCAATGTGCCAGCATCAGCAATATGCACAGCCAGGTGCTCCCTATAGAGTTAACCTATTTTATCCACCAAAGGGTCATTACTGTCATCTACCAAAGACGTGTCCCAAAAGGTATAATCCTAATCTTATAGCACTCCAATGAGATCTGTGTAAGCAAAATTTGCTGACACTCTTTAGGTATGTCCAAAGCCAGATATATAGACGACTTGGCCTATTATTTTCTCTTCCACTCTCCAGGGAACTCATCATGCTTATCTTTATAAAGTCATCATTGAAGCTTATTTGGACTGGGAGCCAGAACAATAGCAATGTCATTGTCAGCTGTGACTTTTCAAAGATTCTCACATTTTCTATCTTCTTCCTTTGCTAAGGAAAAAATGACCTTGCACCTTATTTCCTTGTTTTCATTGAAGAAGGTGCAAAACTGCATTTCTCTCTTGGCCATTCAGAGAAAAGTCTTTTAATATCACAAACTAAACTGGTGTTTAGATGTTCACATTTAGATGTTTTCCCAGCAGGGATTCAAATGCATCTGCCACTTCAATGTCTCAACAAGATCCTATGAAATACTGGAAGGAAAAGAAAGACTCCACAGTATACAGGGCCAACCAGTGAAAACATTTCATCTGCACTTTGTCCTAGGGATAGTAATTTAAGTCTAATCTGTAAGCAACAGCTTCAGAGTGCTACAAGTACATCCTGTGTCCACTAGCAGCATTTTCAGGGGGGAAGATCACTGGTCTCTCAACTTCTTAGCCAGTTTCTAAAAGGCACTTGTCCCATGGAGGAAGGTTTCTCTCGCCCTGTCTCTTCTGATGAGTTTTCATCACAGGTGAGACATAGAAAAACCTGCAGCCTGTCTTTATATTTTCATGACCAGCTTCCTTCTAGCAATTTACTCTCAGCTCCTCACAGGACAATCAAAATATCAGATAGGCAATTAACAACCCTCCACCTGCACACCCACCCACCCTCAGTGTGCTACAGTGTCTAACAGCATAGGAGAACATAACTAATGACACTTACAGTCCAGAAAAGCAGAGGGAGATAAAAAACATAATGAGTTACCATGGAACAAAGCACTTATTCTTCTATTGAGGAAATGAGCCATAAGAGGCACGGTTAAGGCCTGGGGTTTTGTAAAACTACACGCTATTTCACTCCATATTCATTTTAATTCAACTGAATCCTTTCTTTAAAATATTATTTTTAATTTTTGGTCTTTAGGAATAATTATTAAAATAGGCTGCTTTTTGCCTTTTTTAATAGACTATACAGACATCCAAATGTTCCATCATTCTCTAAACTTAAATTTCTGAAGTAGTCATAACTCCTGACCCTGCATGGGAGAAAATGTGCTTGAAATCAGAGTTTTATACGCAGAGTTTATAACAAATGAGTCTACATTTCCTACCACCTACTATTGATGATCCAAGTCAATATGGGCAAAACAGTGAATAGATTTTCTCACATGGACTCAAAACCAAAACTCTTTGAATATAGATATAGTTGTTTGTGTTTTGTTTTTTTTTTCTTTACACCGGCTTTCATTTGATTCCTAGCTTAGGAGCATTTAGTCTTCAAAATTGTTTTATTGCTGCATTGTGATGTGATGTGATAGATCGCAGTCCAACACACACTTGGCGTTCTCCCAATTATTCAAACAATTCCCAGTTTGCAGAGTAGTGCCCCCAGTATCTGGGTATAGCAGTCCTGGACAGTGGGTTTTCTGATGAATAGCACATCTTCTTCTGAAGCATTTTTCAGCTCACCCGTCACAGTCACTCAGGTCTGATAACCATTCCCATGCCAGGGAGGAGAAAAGGCCTTAACTGGCTACTTGCCATTGCTGACAGACTGATTTGCAGAATCTTCCCTGCAGCTCAGCATGGCTCTAGTAGTCCCTTGAGCTGTTAGAGCCTGTTCTTTCCTCCCTCTTCCTCCTGCGTGCTCCTCCCTCCTGGCCCCTCACTTTCAAGCCTTCTTTATCTTACTCTGTGATTCCTCTGGCAGCTTCATGCACTCTGCTAACACCACTTTATAGCCTTTGCTCTTTGGCTGGTCATCAGGAGCTGTCCCCTCAGATAACAAGGTTTCCTCAGAGGTTCTGCCTCCAGCTCAAGCTTTGCTGCTCAGTCCTTCCCATCCTCTGGGCAACCCCTCCAAAGGACAGCCAGATGTCACACAGTTCATTATGGGTAAACTTCAAATGAAGTTTAAATTGTCATCAATCACATAAAAAATAAAGAAATGGGCTACATTTGAAAGAGTAAACATAAATTATCATTGTCTTTTTTAATCTCTACGAAAGCAATTCTCAAACTCATCTTGTGATTTCACCAGCCATTTGATGCATTATTATCCTCTGTGGGATTATGTGGATACAGCCATTTCTGTGGGTGATTATTTTTAGTATTTCTATATAGGCAATTTTGAAAGGCTCCATAAGAATATAGCTTTTAAGACAGCATTTCTTTAGGAATGATTAAGCATAATCATGCAACTATAATCATGCATTGCAGAGAAAAGTTGAATACAGAATTGATACAGTCTCAGTTGTGGTTGCTATGTAATTTTTCTTTTCATACTAATATTGAATTTTATGCATAAAAGAGTAACTGATTTTTAAAGATTGAGAGAGAAAGCCTTAACTCAGAATTTCCTGTAGATGCAGTGTCCGTTTGTTTTTGGAAACTGCATTACATATTTTGACAAGTATGTTATTAAATATTATTTTTCCCTGGAAATTAACTTTTGTTATAATCAGATAATACATTTTAATGACAACTATCCTATTTATTATATATATACATTTGTATATCATATCAGATATATAACAGCCTGGGAGGAAAAAGTGATGGTGATACTTCATATATTGAATTAAAAGTTTATAGGAGGGTAATTTCACACAGAGGTTTCTTGTCTGTGTGAGGACTTCAAACCTGGGTATTCATGTTGGAAATTATATAAGAGTTAAGAATAATTGTTCTCTGCCTCACCACTTCCTCCAGCATACATCAAGCCTGCTGGTTCTAACTGGAAGAGCTTTATTAAAACTAGTGTAGTTGCATCAGTTTCTTTGGCAGGGGACCTCATTCTGAAATTGTTGTCTGTGGTCTCGGCGGAAAAAGTTATAGCAACCTTTTCAAGTTAATTTTTCTGTTTTTCAATATATAACAATTGAGTATTTGTAACTTCTAATATTATCTAAGTATTGAACATCTTGCATTTCTTATTCTTCTTTCATCCAAGAGTCTTCCCTTAAACTTTGATTGTATTAGTTGCACAAGTGTATGTGGAAAGATGTATGGAAACACCTAGAACAGAAATTTTATGCTGAGATCTCCACCAGCTAAAAAGCATTTGAGCTGATACTGAGTATGTGTGTTAAACACATATACAGCATGTCAGGGCAAAATGGATAAAAAAAGATTTTAGAGAATTTTATAAAGCTCTGGGTGGGGCTAGACCCACTATTCCCAAGGAAGGAGTCATCCCTGCACACACCAAAGAGTTTTGCCTTTCTGTGAAAGTACTTCACTTTCTGTGAAGTACCAGAGTCCCTGCAAAAGCTAGTATGAACTAGAGCTGTCATGCCACGTTTTGCACAGAAAGTAGAAAAGTGCTTGTTATTGCCTTGTTTGTTATCTACTGTGCATAAAAATAAAATAATTTGTTTTTAAAATTATGGATGTAAATCTTGACACTAACCCAGCAAGGACCCTAAACATGTTTACAACATAATTGCAGATCTTACAGCTACAAGCTGTGTTGATATTGCAACTCTCTACCTAACCTGTATATAGGGATAAATAATTTGCCAACTATGCAAGAGGAATTGATGAGTCCATTGACAGCCCAAACCTTTACTAAAGACAGCTCACCAGTTTGTAGTAGGACCCATCACAAAGTCACACAGGAGAAAGTCTCCCTCTTTCCTCCTTTACTCTCCCCCTTACCCAGTGTAGACAGTACCAGTGGGACCACCTTTGTCACTGGTTTTAGAGGACCTATGGCTATTTACCTCTTCACAACAAACAGCTGGAAAGTTTTGCCTCTCTATTTCTACACCCTGGATATGGGACATCCCTGACAGCAGAGAGATGCCCATGTCACCCTCTCAGGTCTTGTCTTCGCAGAGGAACAGAGCTGTGTCCAGGGACCACAATGTGAGCGTGGCAGACCTTGGGTTTGACTGGGGGTTTAGGCAGCCCTCTGCAGTGTGTCAGAATATCAAAAACCTCAAGCAGAAGAGATATCTTTGCATTTCTGCTTCCTTCTCAACCTTGTTGCAAGCCAAGAAGAATAATAACTGAGAAGCAGGCTCACTGATGCCAGAAGTCCCTGCTACATCTACAAACATTAGTGAAGACTGACACAAAGAGCGACTTTTTAATTTAATGTTGCAGACTTCAAATTGCATTTTCAAACTTAAGGATTGCCAACCTGACTTGAGGCTTGACAGTTCTTAATAGCCAGGTTACAAATTAATACTTTTTATCTAGCTGAGCGCATATCATTTTGATAAATTGTTCATTTACCTGTCTGCTTTATCAGCTATGCCCTCTTTCCTTTCCAAATCTAAGGAAACTCTGTCCATAAGTTGACTAATGGAAAAAGCTATTTAAAAATCCCAGAAACTCCAAAGCTTTTCACATATTTTATTATAAGTGTTTCTGAGCCTCTGAGTAAAAATAACATTGTATGTATATATAGTTTCCTCACTCTTTATTTTTGTCTTTTTTTCTCATGTTGTTACAATCTTTAATTTTGTTCAACACCTTTATCTTACAAGTATTTTTCACTGCTATCCCTTGGCTCTTGTGGGGTATTTTAGTCCATCTCATATGTTCTAGAAAACCACCTTTACTGTGCCATCAATAGCACAAATAAAGGAGGTTTTCAGTGACACATAAGAGTCTTTCCCAAATAATGCTCTATCTTCTGGACAAAAAGCCTGGAATCATTAGCAGTTTGAGGTTAGAAGGGCATGATCCTTTCCTTTCCTCATTTTTTTTTTTTTTTTTTTCCCTGCAGCTAATATTGCCTCATTTTCAGTCTACTATAAGGACCAGATCATTTTCTGTAGAACGAGTGCAGAGAAATTAATTTCCTACCTTGTACTACTGTGGTTCATTATTTCTGTACAATACTCTAAATGTAGCACTCCCCACTTACTTTTAGTGACTTAATTGATTTTTTTACTTTCTCAGACCATTTCTCCAATTTGTCATGATAAACTTAGGCTTTCATCCTGTACTCCACTGTATTGCAGCTTCTTCCAAGCTTGTATCATCCCCATGTTTAATAAATTCAATCCATTCCATTATCCATCTTATTAATGAGATTACTGAATAGGAAACACCTTGGTGCCACCAGCACAGGGAGCATAATTTCAAACTGACAGTGAGCCTTTAATAATTACTTCCTTTCAGTACCATCTTTGTGAAGGATGAGGTGCCTGGTGCAATGTGGAGCCTGGAGAAACATCTGCCCTCCGTGCGCTGCAGAGCTTCCCGCCTTCCAGGGAGGGTAAGCTGCGTGCTGAGGTTTATTTTGCATTAGCAATTTAATGTACCTACTCTAGCACTAAAGTCAGCTTTGCCCAGGCACGTGTACACTCTTAGCTAACCATAGGCTTGCACATGTGTGCTCCTGGTACAGAAGTTCCATCTTTCAGACCCAAGCCCACATGCATTCCCTGAGCTGAACAAACATGGCAGGTGCTAAGTATCACTGGGTTTGCATTTCAGTTCATAAATTTCAGGGAGATCTCTTATCTTCCTGATGTGCTGCTTCACAGTGTTTCTCAAGTGCGGCTCACAATGGAATAGGACAGCAGTCACAAGTGAGATGACTCACACTCATGAGCTATTTTCATCTGGCTTATATTGCTTCACTCATAATGTTTCCCCTCTGCATTTAGAAGTCTTTTTTCAGAGAAAATGAGGTCTGCTGGTATGAATCCACTGCTGCCAACCCCATCTGGTAGCATATCTTCCTGACCTTCTCCAACCTTCTTCTTTCCTCAGTTTCTCCACTGTGAGCACAAAATTCATCTAAAAATGTGAAACATTCTTCAATCACTTATAGATGCAAATTACTGCCTACTGATTCCTATTTGTATTTTTATGGTGATTTTCCCCCTAATGTCCTGGAGAAGAAAATCTACTTCTTTTCATCTTCAGACCACTATGGCATGTAATCATCCAGTGAGAACACCCAGTACCTATGTGTGACATTGGAGTCAACATTTCATAATATCTTTCTGTCTCTCAGACACATTTTCCTTGCCTTTCATCCTCTTAGCAGCAATATAAAATAATTTAGCAAGTGCAAGACAATGGATAATCCCTCCCTTTTTGGGGAAGTTGTGGCTGACAACTTGGTTGAAGAATTCAGCAGCAGCAACTGTGCCAGAGGTAAAAGGGGATTTTTATTCATCACCTCCTAAACATTTCTGAAATGACACCTGTGTAGGTGTGTGTCCATGAAGGTTTCCACAAACCTGCCCAAGTCAGACATTTGTCTCCATTAAGTCATACGTGAAGATAAGGGCATTCCTGTAGTCAACAAGACGGCACATTGTATTTTAAAATGAAGGATTCACAGGGGTGGCAGCTCATTTGCATGCAGCAATGTGAATCTCACGGAGGAGGTGTTGTAAATCACCAAAGAGCTACTTGACAGTGCCACTCTGTGAGTCTGGTTCAGAATTATTAATTAGAGCAAGCTCAGGGTGGTTTGTTTGCATATCAGTTGAGCTAAGCCATGTTGGAATCCCTGTAAATAATAAAACAGGCTGATTAGGCCTAGTCATTAATTAAGTGTCTTCACTGTGAATAAACAGTGAAATCTTTCAGTTTGCCAGGGACCCCTATGACACTGTGATAAATATGCAGTCACAAAAGCTTCTATAACATGGTTTGACATCTTCATCTATTAAATTGCAGCCTTCTCCCCACTGACAATGGGTTCAAATCCCACAATGGATAACACATCTGCTTAATTTAGTTTGTTAAAATATATTACTTTGGAGATTTTGGGTAACCAGGGTTGAGAACCTGATATGAAAAAAAGGAAGGGGGAAAAAACTTGTTAATATTGTAAAATGAAGTGTCAAGCTATCTGTACGTATGACTTTTGATGGATGTAACAATGCAGAAGACGATATAAAATCTTGTTTTATTGTTACATGGATGTATAAGTCAGCTGTTATTTATTTGACTAAAATGGTATACCTTTAAAATTTAATTAACTCCCCTCAGAAGTTGGGGTTTGAATTGTGTTTCTGTCTACCACTTCTCAGTGTGGAGTAAGACCAAAGCTGAAATCATTTTTACAAAGTATACTTTTTTTAAACTACAATGTCAAAGGCAACTAAATCTCATGCCTCTAGGCATGAATTGACCAGGTAGGTGATCAACTAGTAGATTTTATCTCATTATGCAGTGCTGCACAATTGGCGAGGATCCATATTGTGGGGATCTTTCATCTTTGAAAGGTTTGAATATTGTCAATGTTTGCAGCCAGGACATTGGACTAAAAGACAGATGAATGTGCTCAGCAGACAGTTCCATTTTGCTGTTCCATTCCACATGCTGCAGGTACTGGCTGAACATAATCTCCTGGAAAACAAGACAATCTTTATTGGTTCAGCAGAAGGGCAGAGACCCACCCCATGCCTGTGAAAGCTGATGACCTTTTTCCAAAGCATTTCCCCTCTGTAGCATTCTCCCTGCTGCACTTTGCACAATGAAGAGGTCTAGGACAGCCTCATTTAAAAAAAGGCATGCAGACATCATTTTGGTATTCTGGACATGAGGAAGAACTTTACTGTGTGGGTGACTGAACACTGGAACATGTTGCCCAGAGAAGTGGTGGAGTCTCTTTCTCTGGAGATATTCAAAAGCCGTCTGGACACAATCCCGGGTACTGTGCTGTACGGGATCCTGCTTGAGCAGGGAGGCTGGAATAGATGACCTGCAGTGGTCCCTTCCAAACCTGAACCATTCTGTGACTGTGATTTTCTGATACTCCTAACTCCCAATGTAAAGGTGCTGAGATAATTACAATGCTGAGCATGAACATTTGAATAGGTGGGAGACAGATGACTCAGTAAGATCAATCTATTGATCTCAAGATTTTCTAAGTATTTAAGTGCCATGCAACAATTAAAGGTATTTCTGAGTATACGGTAAATGGCTTTATTCTGACAAGTTCTTTTGTTTATTTTATACATAATAGAGAATGAGAATGTCCTTGAACTTGGAAGATCTTTCAGGAAACAAGTGCTCAGCAGCCTGTTTGATGCTGACAGCCTTGTGCAGTGGTAAGCAATCAGCCAGGTGGCAGGAGATCACTGAATTTACTGCTGTGCAAAGTGTTAACTTCCTGAATCCTCAGGTTTACTTGCACAGGATCAAAGCTTATAGACCTCAAAAGGAAATTAATAGTAATGTGAAAAGTTTGGAACATCTACATTAACTCCCACTAAGTACAGACAAAGAAACTGAATCCACAGTGGTCCCTTGAGGAGGATAGCCATGACCATGATTACTTATTCAGAGTCTCCCAGAAGCGCACGGAATTACTCTCTGAAGCTGTCACCTTCATGCTCCAGAGGCACCCTAAGAGGTAGCCATTGGCAGTGTTCCTCAGTGTGCAGAGATTCCAGCAAAGCAGCACGGGAAATGCTCGTGATAACGTGTGCCAAGAGACCTGGCCTGTGCAGATTTGTAGCAATATTCAGTATGCTGATGTCACCCAGCTGGCACAAGGGAAGGGATTAGCCAATGTCTAGACACACTTGAGGCTGTCAGGGGAGCTGGCTATTTGCAAATGAGCGTGGAAGAGACTGAGGCAACCTTGGTGGGATGAACAGAGGCAGGGAGAAGTCTTGCCATCTCCACTGCTCACTGAGGTAGAGCGCAACTGCTGTTGGTGAGGCAGATGGATTTAGCTCAATTTAGGGTTGTGTTGAGACTGAACTTCTTCCCCTGGGCATCACCAAAAAAATCTCTCTTAGTTTCTGCGTGAGGAGTAGACACAGGTATTCTCTTTTCTGTTAGACTTCCCTATTACTATCAGCATCTCTTTTGTCTGGAGGTGTTGCTATAATCCTGCCTGATAACTCACTGCAGACTCCACAGCTATTTTTATCCCTGGTTTCCACAGAGGCATCCTGTGCCCCCAGTTGCTATTAAAGAAACCCTTTGGGCTGGAGCTCCTTTGCTATGAAAGCAGGAAACCCTGAAGGAGTAGGCATCCTCGAGTCTGGCATTTTTTTCTTCTTCAAGGCCTTTGGGACTGCATGAATTTTAAGTTAATAAGCCTTTGGCTATGTCACAAGCTATGTCCTTTTTTCCCTGGATTTTGCAGAACAAATAGTCTGAGAAGTGGAGAAGATGGAGTTTATTTTATTGTCTCCTTATCTTGCCAACATGCTAGTCAGGTGAGATGAGCAGTCCTTTTGTTTGTGGCTAGAAATACACCAGAGCAGGCAATGACCCCAAAGAACCTTTTGCAGGAGAAATATGTAATTTAGAAAGCTTCTTCTTTCCCCAGATAGCTCAGCTAAGGCATGTTTCAACTCTCATGAAAGCTGATGGAAATCTTCCTAGGTGCTTCAGTAGTGTGGAATCAGGCCTATTAATTATTATACTTCACACTTCCAGGGAATACATACCAATGATGCACAGTCATCAAAAAATATGCTACAGATGGCTGTGAGCGTTCATGATAACTTTATTTTGGTTGACGGAACAAAATGGCATTACAGAGAAATTTCAAGGTGTCTTGCACAATATCACAGCAATTAGCATGGGATCGCTTCAGCTTGATCCTCCTTCACGTGAAATCAAGACCTTCCACCATGTCTCTGAATTTAACATTCCCACATTACTCATACACTAAAGACGTGGACTTTGATTTCATATACAACCAGGGCATCCAAGAAAACAAGGAAGTGCCATACCTTACACTTTCTCTAGAAAAGGAGAGCAGCAAGCTATATTTCACTTTGTGCAGTAGACCACACATTTGGCACTCTAACAAAAAGAAAAAAATCACTGCACTGCTGAAAACTCCACAAAAAGTGCAGCATTTCCTTTGTTCTCTAGATCAGCCTCTTCTCCTCTTCCAAGCTTAGTCTTTTTTAACAGATCTCTAGCTGTGAGAATAGATTTCCCAATGCAAAAGACACACAGTTTTGCTGAATTTACATCCAAGCAGACAGAGGGAAAAAAATCACCTGGTGAGCGAGGTTTTAATCTCTCAAGTAACACTGAGAGTCCTATTGACTTTGGTGCTCTTTGAATCAAACTCTGGAAAAAGTTGTACCATTCCATAGTTGCCTCAACAGGGAATAATGTTTCTGATGCCTAAAAACCATTTATAGATCTCAAACTGCTGTAGAACACTACACAGTAACATACTAATCTCACTAATGCATGCCCATCTAGTGTGGCTGGCACATCCTTTTAAATGTGTTTTTTCAAAGGTTCCGTATAGCCTAGGTTGAGGCAACAGAGGCACTTCTGTCAGTGCATCCCTGACAGCTCTGCAAAGTTTGGGATAATTCTACCACCTCACCAGAGGTGTAATCCAGTGCTGGAGTATATTCAGAAAAATAGAAGAACTTGGATTTCTTCCTGGAAAAAAATCTAGGAGAGGTTCAGACCTGTGTGTTGGGAGTAGATCTTAAACTGTGGGCCAGGTGGTTTCCTAAGTCCTTGCTCTTGAGCAAGTGGCATAAATTAGAATATGAGGCATGAGGGCAAAACACGTGCATAGGGCATTTTAAGATAGGGACAGCTTGTACTTCCATCATCTGTTCTTTACAGTGTGTGTGCACTTTCCTCAAGCCATCAGTGGCCACAGAGGCAGGGGCCAGTCTGGAGTGAGAAACCAGCATCCCCATTCTGGTATCCTTTCAGACACAATCCCAACTCCATACAGAAACCTAATCCAGAAAGCAGCAGTATGGCCTCAACCCCAGGGCTCAACCTGGAAACATTGTGTTCTTCTGTTTGGAATTATTTCTGGGACAGTGTTGACTTCTCCGTTAACTCTCTTCAAAAAGATTTTAACAAATAGAAACCAAAACATGTACTTTCAAAAATCAAGACATTTACATCAGTATAATTTTTCTGAATGAGAGATTCAAAAATAGAGTAGATTTTAATTTCTAATTTTGACTTGGATAAGTAATATTTCTCAGATTTTGCACCAACTTGGAAGTTTTCTATTCACTTTTATTTTGATTAATTACTACTTCTGTTTTGTTCTGTTTTTTTTTAATCTCCATGAAGGTTGTTTAATCCAGGCCCCTACATGCAGACTAAGTTTTCGCAAAGCTGTTTATCTGTATGACTGCATCTGCAAGTGTGTGTGTGTGTGTGTGTGTGTGTGTGTGTGTATGAGTGACTATGTCTGTACCCACTGGCCTCAGAAACATTAAGAAGGCATTACTACATTCAGAAAAATACAAAAAAACTTTCTCTGAAGCCACAGAGAGGGGGAGAAGCAATCCAGTTTTTAGTACACTTGCAAAAATATTTATGCCATAGTATAAGTATTATAAAACAGTCTAGTATTATCTCTAACATTTTGTAAGAAAGCCCACTGAATTAAACAAAGCTTATTTCTGACTAGTTAGTAGTAAAATAAGATGTGCATTCTGGGTGCTGGAAAAGGAAATCAAGCACATTTGGAAAATCTAGGAACAAGAAACAAGTCATTATGATGTTTTTCTAAGCTTACCCGAGTCTCTAAGAGCTGGTGATTATACTGAAATATGTATATTAGATGTGGTCTTATAAAGGAATAGAAATTGTGATTTTATGAAAAAGAGGACCTGCCTGATGAATTTCGGAAGCAGGTGGGCTGACTCTGGTGTGATATACCAGATCAGTGCCAGCGGCATGTCATAATTTAAAATGGTCATTTCCCCCAAACACTGGTCTTCTTTTCAATTGTACCTAAATATGTGCTTATCTTGACACAGTTTACTGTTTGCATCTCATCTCAGAAGCACAATTTACGAACTATGATCAACAGTGAAAAACTTTCCTGAGTACTGAGAAATGCAATTTTGGTATATAAACTGCAAGTCTATCATTCCCCAGAAGATAAATATTTACCCTACATATGTTCAAGAAGTGTTGAGACCTCTTATTCAGGGTGTTAAACAAAACATACACAGACCTGCAGGTTGGTTGTAGATTTGCCTTTGTGGTTTGGGAAGCTGAATAGAGACAGGAATGCCACTGAGACAGCTTATTACAAAAATGTGCCCAGCAGAGCCAAACTCCTTCTTTACTGGCCACATTGACAAGATTTCAGGCATGTGAAACTCTGTCAGAAGAACACCTTCCACAGCATCCCGTTCTGATGGGGATTTCACCATCAAGCTTGCAGGCATATCAAGGTTGGTACAAATATCCCAACCCATGTCAAGAGAGAAGCCAGGTATGTCAGTGGATGTGGAAGAGCCAAATTCTGGAGCAGATGAGGATGTTACAAGAAAAGCACAGAAGAAGCTCTCTGAAGCAGCAGACCAAAGTTCTTATCATTCATGTAGGTGGAGTTTAGGAATGTTGTGAATATGATAATCTGCCTAACTACAGAGACTTAAGGTGCCCTTTCCAAAGTGTTGTCCTGAACTACAGGCACATTCCAGAGACTGTATTATCTGCTGTGCTATGAAAGACAGGCTAACTAGCAGCTCCCAGATGGAAATGCATCCTGTACAAAACGAATGTGAGGGGAAGGACTGTGGTTCAGTGGAGAATCCTCTTTTTATAGTGGTTAAATTCAAAGGCAGTAATTGTGCTCCTACTGCTACTAAGCTATGTGGGATACACCAGACTGATTCTAAGGAGAGGCACTATTCCATGGCTAAGGTGAAAACTGGTATCTGTGACTATAACATAGGGGGGTTTTTTTAAGGTAGTTTGGAGAATATGTGCATGACTTTACCAGAATGAAAATCAGTGTCTATCAGAAGAACTGCTATGTTTATCAACCTTCTGGGCTGACAGTTACTCATGTATTTTCATAATTTCCCTAGAGGAATCTACCAGCTAAGGATGAGAATACTTTTTACTTTTCTTCTGAAATGGCTACTGGGTCTCCTGGAGCTGATCTCCAGAACTTTTTTGCATAAGTACAGGTAATTCTGTTTTTCTCCCACAGGCTCTTGCTGAGGCTGAGTTGACATCCTGGTTATTATCAAATGAAATAATTAGCCCATGTACAGTTCTGGTCAACAGTTTGATGTATTGAAAGCAACCTTGGAATGTTTTTATTTCCTGACACAATAATGCCATATGATGGTAGAGAAAGGTTTATCTTTATAGTGCAAAATCTTACTGGACTTTCAGCAAATATTACAACAAATAAAAATTACAGGCAAGTTAAAATGAAATCCTAGCATTATCACAAAGATCACTCAGCATCAATGGTTTGTGTGAAAGCAGAAGACTGTTTCTAGGGTTTGGACATGACCCTGCAAGATGCTGTGGACATCTTCCAAGATGCTAGATTCCTCCTGTCCACATTGAGGAAGATCAACACCTTGCACAATGGCATCTGCACATAGTAAACACTAACAAAACCAGCAACAGTAGAGCTTACAAACACAAGTGTTTTGAAAGGTAACAAAGCACAGCCATGAATCAGAAGCCATTTCTGTCACTGGTTTCTGAAAACCCAACAAGGGTTTGAATGAGCTCCAAGTAGAAACTCTACTGTCAAAAAAAAAAAACAAAAAAACAAAAAAGAAACCACAAAAAAAAAAAAAATAAATAAAACAACAAACCTGCTTTCATTTTTTGAGTTGGGTAGATTTGCTGTCCTGCTTGCACAAGGCAAACCCTAAGGTAAGGGTGGAGAGGAGAGAAAGAGGATTCATGGGGGACTGTAAGTTAGAAAATCATCAGGGAAGATGTGATCATACTTAGAAGACTGTTAAGAACTGCACAAGCTTCCCTAAGTATGCAACTTTGCACTTTACTTAATTTTACGAAATGCTTATCTTTCAATGAAGGGAAAGACTTAGTGACACAATTTATTTTCAAATTAATGGCAAATAAAGACTTTCTACTTCAGTGTAATGAATTTGATTACAGAGCTCTAACCTCTTACTCATAAAAATCACTGCCACTGAGAAGCCAAAAAAGGAAAGGGATTTCTAAGAAGGGGCACAATTCTAAATATCATGCCACTGAAAAATTTTAAATAACTTAGACAGTCATCCAAAATGCTGTTTGTGCACTGTGTGAAGCAGATATACTTGTTTTACTGACTATTTTATGTCACTGTAATCAGAAATAAAACATAAAGTTATGGCTCAGGAGCTGGAGCTAAAAAAAAAGGTTTTCTATCATTTTTATCACCCTGATTTACATATTTACATAAATATTTGGAGTTTCTGCACAGAAAAGGTAGAAGTGGACTGGTAAAGCAAAAAAGAGTAGTGCTGTTGATATATCTTGCCTATCACACCTGTCTAACCTGCTATTAAGATCTGACCTGTTTATTAGAAAAATAAATACATGAGAGGTTTCCATGGTAAGGCCCAAATGAAGCAAACTTCTTTCAAGATTTAATTTGAATTTAATGGCTTGCCCATGAAGTAAGCAAAATATCATTAAAAAAAAAAAAAGAAGAAATTTTAATGATTTACAATGAATCAAGAAAATATATGATGTGCCAAAGGACGCTTTAATCTTAACAGGCTCCTGCCTACATTTTTTGTGACATGTTGTAGAAAAGCTGAGCTCATCATGCTACTTTTTCAGAAACATCATGATGCAGAATTTTAACTGGAACAATCAATTCTGATTGCTGCTCCCCACTGCTTCATACTTGAGGGGGAAATGTGTTTTGGTGGTGCAAAGTACTTTGCACTGTTTCCTTCTGCTTTGCAGAGTGATCTGTATCTCTTCTCTTCTTGCATGCCAAAAAGGAGCTCATCCTGCTTTTATTGGTTCAGGTGTAAATCTGTATTTCCCCAGAACAATCGAAAAAGTAGAATTTGGCCTGTCTTGGGAAGACAAATACATTTCTCTTCTAATGCCAGCGTTAGATATTCTCACTAGCTTGTCTTAATACTAGACTCTGATGCTATCTCTAAAGTGGAATGAAAATGGGTTTTTTCTTTCCCCTGTGCACTATGCCACATCAATTTCCACAGTGCAATATTTTTCTTTTTTTTTTTTTTTGTACTATGGAGGAGCATAATTCAAACCTACTCAGATTTCTGACTTTGCTGTAAATTAATCTTGCCAGTGCATGTCTGGCACTTGGAACTAAGCTATATCTTCTACTTCTTTGGTAGCCTGAAAGACATCAAAATGCTACTCATGCTGTGCACTGCTGTTTTATCTAGTTTATGATGATATAAAGAAGACCAGAAGAAAAGGTAAAATACTAAAAAGACACTCTGTGGTGTTTTCGTAGCTTGTTGCTATCCTCCGCCAACTCAAAAATCCATCTAAAGGAGCTCTTAGCTGTCATGGACTCTGAGGATGGGTGACAAGAAAATCTATTTGCCTTGGCTGAAATGACAGCCTAAAACTCTAGCCCTTTTAAAATATGAGCACTCTTATGGATATAATAGAACTGATTTTCCTCTCAGTTACCTGAGTATAAATCAGGATCACCTCCTTGAAATTGTACCAGCTTAAAGCAGAATCAGAACTATATTCCATATGTTGATCTGGTGAAAAACATCTTCAGTAGTTACAGTTCCAAGTATTAAATATTGTAGGTTAGATAGAGAACAGAAAAAAGCTCCTGTGGAATCCAGTTTGTCTTACTTTCAGGACTCTTGATCCATACGATCTTCAAAAATATACCCATTTCAGACTCAAAACAGTGCTAGTGGGGTCATGCCAGAAAACTGCTTTCAGTTTTAGTGTATTTTGAAGGCAAAACCTGGCTTCCACCTCTCTGCTAGCCCAAAGCAACATGGCAACTCAGGGAGCTTGTACCAGCACAGGAAAATCCTTGTGAGCACACTAATGCTGAGATAACTCCAAAACACACCCAACACAGACCTTGGAGAGACTGCGGTAGGCAGAGGGAAAGTCTGTGTGTTCCTGTTCCCCAGGGAAACCCAGAAGCCACCAAATCTCCTTCAGGAAGCCCAGGCTACCATCAGCATTTTTGCCTTAACAGTGTTTCAACAGTGAAGATGAAAAATAGTTTTCAGGATACCAGCATAAGTAAACAAGGACTGGGAAAATTAAACGATTGCTTAAAATTACCTTTGCACAGATGTAATACCTGAATTCTGCTGAGCATTTCTTTGTACTAATTTGGGACCTGTTCCAGGGAGGGTATTTTCAAGAATTTAATTGCAACCCATTTAGTTTCAAGGCATTCACAATAAGTAAGAGGAAATATATGCTGTTAACAAAAAACCCAAAACATTTGTTGTGGGGCTGTGAGAAGAGGAAAGATAAAGATGTTAATGCCAACATTGGCAATTTTCTTTTTTTTTTTAATGCTTCTCAAGAAAGTTTTTCCTACGGTGAACTTTTTAGAGGAAAAGCAGATTTGCTGCTGAAGAATAAATTAAAATTGCCATTTATTTGTGCTCCCTTTTTCTACAGATACAAATAGCTGTGAATGATGAGTCAAATGTCAGGCGTGATGCTTGGAGCTATGGCTCTGCATTAATCTTCAACTTGGAATTTTTTTTCCCCTTCTTCCTTCAAATCCGTTTAATCTGAAGGGTTATCCCCCTCAGCTGCTCAAGTGCGAGATCGGTTACCCAGTTGCAACTTCTCTGTAATCCCTCTATTTAAGGTGAGATAATCAGCTTTTGTCTGGTTGACTTGGATCTAAGACAATCTCCGGCCTAAAGACAAAGAAGAGCCTACATGAAGAGAATGCAGAGTCTCTGCTTGCCTGCAGAGAGAGGAGGTGGCCTTTTAAGCTCTTTCCAACACTGAAAATTCTCATGCCCTGCAAACCCCAGCAGTATTAACTTAGAGCACTCCCCACAGACAAACGTTCCTGTTAGGAAGTGAATATTATTTGGATAGCAGGCTCAAGAACGTGACAGAATATTTGGCATGGGTGATCATCCCAAGAGGGAGAGAATAAACTCTTTGTTCTTCAAGTGATGGCACACAGCGCTGCTTGGGAAGCTACCTCCCAATTTCTGTCGATTGTCACTTTCCTTTGACAATTGTGTGCATTGTGGAAGAAAGACAGACCAACCTTCTTTCCTTTTTTTTTATCCTTCTTTCCTTCTGTCTTTTTACATCTCCCCCCATACACCTCTTTCTCCTGAATTTAAAGCTATGAAAAATCACTGGACAGAAAAGTGGTGAGAACAAAGTGGTTCATACACACAGAGGTTGTGGAGCCATCCAGGCTACCCCACAGCGTGTATCAAAATATCTGAACAGTGGCTTGGAATTTCACCGGGAAAATGTATTCCTATATCACTTCTGTTTGGATCTCCTGTCAGAAGAGACCCACAGAATTGTGCAACAGATAGAGAGTTTGGGCTTTTTCCCACTACAGAAATCCCTTAGGAGCTACATTTCAGCCATAGGAAGGAAAAAAAATAAAGGATATTGGAAAAAATCCCCACAAGGTGACAAGTGTCTTCAGAGACTGACTAAATGAACGGTTTTGTTATCTACACACATGTTTCACTCTGCAGTTCTATTTCATGCTTTTGATATTTCAGGGTTTGAGGTCTATCTGGGAGTAAATAAACACTACTGCATCAGAATTTCAGCAAGACAGCAATCCCCATTTTCAGACTATGTTAGGGAAAGGGCCTAAAGGAAGACTGTTTCTGTGCAGTGTATTTCTCTAGGAAACTGATGGCATAAATGCTTAGGGAACAAATAACTTTGTTCAAGCCCCTGGGGTACGGTTCCAGGTTCTGGCTGTGTCCAGTAGAACTTGCCATTCAATAAATACCCCTGCTCTTCACAACATAAAATAGGTCCATAACTCTGTATCTGTGAGAGGCTAAGGGAAAATGCATCTGGAATTGCCAGATAAGTGTTGCTAAATACATGCTAATGAACTCACTGAACAAGGCAACATAGGTCAGATTTGATCCTGTGTGCAAACCTCTAGAGGCTCACCTGTAAGTGGACAGTATCAGGAAGAAATTCAATAGACCTTCTGAAAAAGACAGGCAGAAGAACAGGTACAATGTTTCCCCACCCTGACATAGGGACCTGCTGCAGATCAGATGTGGGAGCATGGAGCTGGTAGGGAGGCATGTAAGATGGGGTTGCTTCCAAAGGGTGGGTCAGAGGGATGTGCCACACCCCCATCCATTGCAGTCTTATGATTTCACTATTACAGATTCAAACTTGGCATATGCAAAAGTTAAAGTTCCCATGGCAACAGTTACTTCTACCACAATTCATGCCTTGTATACTTATCATACACATTTAGCGTCAAAGAGGAATATATTACATGACACATTTAACAACGTAAAATAGAATAGAAAATACTTCAGCTGTGGAATGAAGCCAAGTTAAAGATTGCTATAGAAACTTTGATTTTTGCACTACCTGACCTTTTCAATTTTAGCTGTAAAACTTTATGGTTACATTAACAAAGATTTGTACTTATTATCTGTTCACCTCATCCCACAAATGGTAAGAGCATTGTCCAAGCAGAAGAAATGTTCTGTTCTGTAGATAAAAACTCAGTGCTTATTCTCACTTTCCACTGGTCAGCTGAGCTTCATTTGTAGTCTTGCAGGGACAGAAATTAACAAATATACTAAGAGAAAAAGAATGGCGAAAAATTCAGCTGTGTGATATCAGTTCAGGCAGCTGTTTGCTTTAGTCATTTTGTAGTTCCCTAATCTCTCAGAAAGATAAGCAGAATTGAAGTGATATGGTTTTAATACCCTAGTCTTGCAGAAATTATATGTGAGGGGAAGGTGTTGGCCTTTCACCATACATATAGGAATGGACTTAACAGCTCAACCCAAAATCAGCTCTTCCAGCACCATGTTATGAAGAGTAATTGATAGCAGGTATCTGTGGAAGACTATACAAAACAGAAAAAGATAGAAAGAGACTTCACAGAAGTTTCTTTCAGCCTAAAGCAAATTTGGGAACATCATGAAACAGATTTAGTTTGGGATTTTTTTTAATCTCTTCCTACTCTAAACCTGTCAACTGATTAATTTATTTACGCAAAATGCATCAGAAATAACAATGGGCTGACTTTAGCCCTGAAAGAAAGAAGTGGGTATCGTTCTACCCATTTCAATGGAAGTACTTCAGTGACAATATTGTGCTATTTGACCTAATTTTTTCCTGGTATCTTTGCAAATGCAAGCAATTTCTCTGAATCAGTACAAAGGGAGGATAAGTGAAAGAAGAATCTCTTGGATGTTCCAGGCTTTCTGTCTCCATGCACTTGTGTCCTTGTTGACAGCTGCTCACCATCACTATATACCACTGTCACATCAGATTGGCATTGCCTTGCACATTAAATCCACATTTCAATGGTGTAACCTGTCATTGCACTGTTCATGTGAATTGATGTGAACTGATTTGTTCTAACCAGAGCTTGGAGCAATTTGATGGCAGGGCCTGTTATTCCACAAAATATGAGGCAGTGCCAAACAGCACAAGCAGACAATCTAATTAAATTCCTCAATTCCACTAACTTCACTGTCATGGTAAGAGTGGGAAAGTAGGTTTTTACAGCTCTTTTGACACTGCTGTGCTGTGGTTTATTTGGAGGTTTGCTAATTTCATGTCTGTAAATTATTATTTTCCCATATGGGAGTTTTCCCAGGTGGATAACACAACACATATGTGCAGTACCTGCCACATACCTGCCATATACCCTACAGCCTGCCCTGCTGCCCAAGATGTGCTGTACATGTGAAGATATGGGAGTGTATATGTATGCAAGCTATACCAAACCATACAAAGGTTTATTTACCTGTTCTATACTCACTGCTCCACTCAAAGTAAAATATAGGCATTTCTCATACAAGAGACTCACTGTTAGGCTGTTATGTTACTTGGAAGTAAAAATTACACAACCACACTAACTACCAAGCCCCAAAACAGCCGTTATGCAAGCAAAAGGCCTAGAAATATAACCCTGAGTATCATCAATGCACTTTGTGAATAGATTCGTAGTTCAGAGTTACGATCATTGTATGCAACAGTTATAGTGCAGTTTATTTGAAAGATAAGTTTTGAAACAGCATCTCATTTAATGGGACCATAACATCTCTAAAGGAAAAACATTGCAGTTATTTAACATCAAAAAAAAGAACATAGATGTGTACCTGCCAATACAAAGGTTGTTTTTGCCCTAAGGTTCTCGTGGGTTAAGAATTCAGAGTGACTGAAAAGGCTCACTAATTAAAGCAGAAAAAATAATTTTTACTTGTGGCCACTTAGCTTTTGACAATCAATTATCTCCATATACCTGCAGTAAAAAATTACCTGGATTTCTCAGATAGCCAAATCTAACACACAAAGAGCTTTGATTCATACAAGAGAGTAATAAAACTGCTTAAGTGTAACAATTTGTGAAAATCTGATGTTTCAATGATAAAAAGTTGCTTCTTGTTGTAGTATCATATTTCTGACATCTTGGTCTATAGATTGGCAAATCGTTTCTTTTCTCCCATCCTCAGTCAACAAGTATCTTTGCTGGTGGTGGGTCAATATTAGCATTTAATTTGCTTGACATACACAACAGGAATATCTGCCAGCTCCGTCAAGTTTGAGGCATACACACCATATTCCCTGATGCCTGCCATTACTGCAGTTTCCAACCTAAGAAAGAAAGAAAGAATTTCTTCCTTTCTCATCAAGCCTGCTAAAGAACCCACAAAATCTCAATAACACAAGCCTGGCAATGGTCTCCTGGTCATAAAGGCCTATGCACCAACGTATTCAGTCTGTACTCAAATTAAACTGTATTCCTGATCAAAGAAAGCAGTTGAAAGCTGGAAAGTTGGAACATAGCCTGGCCTCATCCCCATTCCTGTATCAAATCTAATTCAGAACAGGAGGGGTCCCAGCAGCGACCCTGTGGGATTCAATTGGGTCCCATTTCTCCACTTTATAAACATGGCAGTTTTTGTTGCTTTTATTTTAGTCATGTATGAAACCATGTGAGGGGACCTCCCTTTTATCCCATAACTGTTTAATTCCTTTAAGGACCTTTGGTTATGTGAATCACTTTGTGAAAACTCAGGTCCACTGTATATCAGGCAGCATGCCTTTCTTCTGATTCTCATTAACTCCCCCAAAGGATGATAATGGATTTGTGAGGCATGTTTGCTCTCTACAAAATGATGTGTTTACCAGTTCTATTTTCTATGATCGCTACCAATTTGTCTGGTACAGAAATCAATTTTACTGGTCAGTAGTTTTTCTGTTCTGCTCCTTAAATGTTTTTTTTTTTTTCTTTTTAATAGCATCACATTTGCAACTTTCTATTTTTCTGCTTTCAAGAGTGATTTCAGAAATTAGTAGTTTAGCAGTCTCATATTTTAGCTTCTTTAGAATGCTTGGTTTAATGCTACCTGGTCCTTGAGATTTGCTACTGCTTATTTTATTGAATTGCTCTGAAAATCTTCTCTGTTGACTGTTCGATTTCTGAGTGCTCTTCAGGCTTGAACCTGTAAAGAATGGCTCAGGTGTGGAAACCTTCATGACCTCTTCTGAAGAGAACACTGATGCAAATAATTCATTTAGCTTTCTCACCACAGCACTGCTTCCTGGAGTATCCTATTTGCACCTTAATCATCTCTCAGCCTATTGACTTTCCAAAAGGCTTCCTGTTTCTGAGAAACTTCTTATTAGTCACTTTTATGCCTGTAGGAAGTTGCTCTTCAAAATCTTTTTTTGGCTTGCCTCATTAGAGTTCTATGTTCAACAGGATGGGTTTAACTTGTCTTTTATTTTCCTTGTTTGGACAGGATTTCCACATTTAAATCGATGAGTATTTTACTTCTAATAGCCTTCGCTTTTCTGTAGCTCTGTCTGGTCCAGAGAAAAGTGCTGCACTTTTCCAGAGCTGAGAGATCTGATTTCATAGATTTTTAAGACCAGAAGAAAACAGAATGTTCATCTGTCTATGATGAAATACTATCCCTCTTAGCACCAGGCTCAGATATGACCCTGACATTGAAGCTTTGAGTTTATTCAGCTTATTATTTATTTTCATATCTGCTTGTCTACCAATGGGAGAAATTCTCAAGTAAAAATTATTTTTTCATTTCATACTGCCTTATCAATATGTTTGGTTTTGGGGTGACAGCTGCAAATATCACATTAGCAGTATTCCCATTCACTTAGCCACCAAGGTGCCCTTAAAGGACCAGGTCTGACATGCTTTTCTGTAGCTCTGTCTGGTCCAGAGAAAAGTGCTGCACTTTTCCAGAGTTGAGAGATCTGATTTCATAGATTTTTAAGACCAGAAGAAAACAGAATGTTCATCTGTCTATAATGAAATACTATCCCTCTTAGCACCAGGCTCAGATATGACCCTGACATTGAAGCTTTGAGTTTATTCAGCTTATTACTTAAGTTATTTTAATATCTACTTCCCTACCAATGGGAGAAATTCTCAAGTCAAAATTATTTTTTCATTTCATACTGCCTTATCAATATGTTTGGTTTTGGGGTGACAGAAAAGGTAACTCAAATTCTTGTATTTATAAATATTCATAGAGGTGAGAGGATTAAGCAGTTAAGAGTATTGTTTGAAAGAAAATTTAGATCCCCTTTGCAAACACCATCATGGTGATAGAAAATCATTCTTTTCCCTGTAATAATCTACTTTAAAAACATCCTCTTTGCATTACTTCCAGCTATCAGAATCAGCCAGCAAAGTACAGCCTGAATTCTGATAAAGGGCAATTGCAGTAAATGGAGAAACAAGCATAAATTATATCACCAGTGAGCCCATGAAAGAATTGCAGAGATAAGGGAAGATGAGCTTTATGAATCATTTATTTCACCTTACATTCTACTGGTAATAAAATTAAAACAATTAATTATAAATAATCATGTTTATAAAGAACAAGCAATTTCTATGCCTTGTCCTTCCATCCTCATAGAAAGTTCACAGCAGCCAGGAGCAGCAGCTGACTTCACACCATTTCATCCACTGGACATATGACCAAAGTCAATTCCTAAATGACATATGACATTCAATTCTTAAAGTTCAGCTGTGTGTATCAGGAAAACTCCACCCTCTCTGCAAGCAGTCTCACGTGAGGCTATTGAACTGACTTCACAAACAAGGGTCTGCACAATCACATTGTCAGTGGGCAAGCCACTGAGCAAGCTAGTATGGACAGCAGGGAAGCCACTGCACTCCCCAGAGCACAGGAGAGGCTGCAGTTCCTGCACTTGCATCCATGCTTCCATGGTTTGCTCTTTCCACTGGCAGAAAATGTCTGTCATCAGCAGTCTCCACTGCACAAATCTTGTGCAAGCATTTTAAAAAGGGAAGCTTGGTGCATCTCTGTTTCCATAGGCATGTTCATGGAGTCAAGAGCCACAATGTCAGCAGGCACATACGTACTGGAACTGAGAGAACAGCTTGGGCAGTGGCAGCAGCACACTGTGGCACTGGGAGTTCAGGATAAATTGGACAGATCTGTTTACAAATGGCAAGTACATTCAGAGGTGGCTGTTATGCACTAAGGACCATATGCAGAGCGTCCTTCTAGTGGCACCCCAAGGGCAGAGGTGTCTCTGCCCTTGCTGCAATGAGACCCTTCAGCGTGGGTGGTTTCTGCTGCTAGACACATCAGTGTGTTGAGACCGTTTTGTGCTGCTCTGGGGATGTGATGCAAAAGTAAATAAACATTTACCAGTCAGTTTAAACAGGCAGTAATGGCCACTAATTATGTGAGTCAAATAAAATAACTTGTGTTTGAATGATTGACCTCTAAATTCTATAACTCAAGAGATCATCTATTTGCTACAATGTTCAAATATCAGTTGCTGTTTTTTTAAAGTTTGCAAAGTTTATTATCATCTCTGAATTTTAACCCTATGATACAGGGCTGATGAGTGGGTCCTTTAGAGTGATTTCTTTTTTCTGTTTTTCCTTCCAATTTTCCCAGGAGTCTGGTGTCTAGGAGAAGCTGTTTTATGAAAGAAGAGCAAATTTTACCATTAAAATAATTTAAAATATTAACATTAAATCAAAGCATTTATAAGCTGTTTCATGGGACTTGTGGAAATGCCTTACTTAAGGCACTGTGACTCTCAGCAACTAAAACTGCAGCTATTTTGCAGACCTGACATTCCTGCTGAGTAACAATTTACATCAACAAATTAATTTTATTTCAGAGTTGTTAACAAGCTTATCTTTTAATTTATGTGTTCATTTAAAAACTACTACATAAAAGAGCATTCCTGAATAAATTCTAATCCTACTTTGGGGATAAGCCGTCATTCAATAATATTTATCATAAAAATACCACAAAAACTCTCACATTGTTTAAGGAAATAAAACCCAGACACTAGACTGATTATAGACAGGCTACTGACAGCCAGAACTAGGAGTGCTTTTGCATTTGTGTCACCTGCATCAGCAAAAGTGCTTTCAGTTATAGCAGGTGGGCTGCCTTTGATTAGGTAGAGGCCCAGCTCTTTGCCCAGTGGAGCCTTTGAGCAGGATTGCAATGCCAGTGGTATTGACATAATTCTAAAGTCAGTCACTTCATCCCCTTGGGAACTCCAGTAAAGCTCCCCCACAATGTAATGCTGTATTTTCCTCCATACATTATAAACAGTTATTCAAGGGGTAGCACATCTTATTTTTCATGCTTTTTAGCTTTCCTAGATTTAGGTATTCACAGTACAAATGGACAAGCTTCTGTCAAGTTCAGGAGCCCAATGAGCACTGTAAAATATAAAGGACAGAGCAATACCAGAAATCTGCAGGTTTGGCTGCTTTTTCAATTGCTGTGATTCACATGCGATTCCACACCTCAAAAGCAGAAGCATCTAAAAGGTGGGAGAGTAGATCTTCAGGGGAAAAAGAATATAAGTCTTGGTTTAGCTCTCCCTGTGAATACAAATTTCATCTGCATGCACATAAACAGTAGAAAAAACTTTATTTTGAGAGCTAGTTTAACAACTGGAAGGATGCTCCTTCAAAGACTGAGCCATTAGAAGGAGATACATGACCTTAAAATTTAGACAATTTAGAAAAAGTATCTTTCCATTTAATGAACAGCTGGTCGAATGCAGAGAAACATAGTAATTTTTCTTGGAGATGGATTTATAACTACTAATATTTTTATGCTAGCAATATCTTCAAGCAAATGTGATGTGTTTTATGATGTATCTTTGTTTTATATACACATTTCATTCTTGTTATTCCTTGAAAATGAAAATAAGAACCACAGCAAATAAGAACAAAAAATGTGGAGCGTAAAAACACTGGATTTATCTGAAATCCTAGTAATAATATGTCAGAAGATTAAAATTTTAAAAAAAGCCTTAAAATGTAAATCTCTACTCAGCAAAGACACTGACTGAACGTAATAAACTATGTGAAAGCAGAACACTGAATTTGCATCCAGTCATTAACTGCTGTACTTACATCTTTTGGGCAAATATAAAGCTCTCAAATACCACAAAAAATGGAAATGTGATGGCCTCACCATATAAAATAAAACCCCAGTGCAAGATAAAACATATTTCAATGACTGCAATTAATTGCAAAATAGAATAAATCACTATACAAATAATTTATCTGCTTTAAATATCATAAAAAAAGCCATTAACATACCAACAGGAAGCTGGCAGCTTGACAACTTTATGACACTAAATAGGACTGCAATGGTGTGATTCTCACTTCATTTAAGACAATGACAAAGCTTTCATTAATTTCAGCTAGTGAGAACAGAAGTGTCAATAATTTTTCATTTAATAAAATGTATTTTTCTTCTGCAATGCAAAAGAAATTCAAAACTCTAAAAAGTCTGAATATACTGACATTTGAGCTGGTTTACATATGCTTTACATACTTACAGAAATGAGCAGAATAATTTATTATATCAGACTTGCATTGTCAAATAACTCTTGCACTGCAGAATCCCCTTTTGTTCATCTTTTCCTCTGATCAAGAAAGAGCATTAAAACCCCTCATGTTCTTCTTGGGTGGCTTGAGCCTGTAAAGCTAATATAAAAAGAGATATGACTTAGGAGAAGCTATTTTGTATTGTTAGTTTATCAAGTCCTATCTTTACGAGTGAAAAGCAATCTAAAGTCAGGGGCAGTGGCTATTTCTCATGCTCACATAATTTTTGTTTTGAAAATGTTGTGCAAACCAAATGTTGTGCATAACAAAAGTAGGATTTATGCTGTGAGCAACATGCAAATGAAGGAGAAGAAGTGGGCACCCATTGTGTGAACTGTGGGTGCTTGGCAGCGTTGGAAAGCCCAGGGCCACCTCCCATGGTGGGAGAGAACCAACAGCTCCATTCCCACTGGAGAAGAGAGCCACAGCCAGCCTGAAAGACCAGACAGGAGAGCATTTCTGTCCCGAGCAAAAGGCAGGGAGTGGTTAGTGGCTCCAAAACACAAGGAGTCCCACCTCGTGCCCAAAATCCTCTGCCCGTTCACTGGGAGCTGGCACACTGGAATGAAGGCAGAGAGATTCCACTTTACTGTGCTGCCTCCACAAAGAGGGGCTGGCTCACCATGGGCTTCCTAGGGCTCATCCTGCCACTCTGTGCATGGAGGTGCTCACTGAGATGAAGGAGACACAGCCTGCTTTTCCCTTCCTTCTCCTGCTTACCACCATTTCCAAAACACACCACCACTGGCTCCTTGCCTAGTCCTGCACCATCCCCCTGCTCCAACTCAACCTCTCTGCAGCAGAGAGGGCTAGCAAGGATCTCCTGGGGGACAGCCGGTGAACAGAAGGGGAGGAGGAGATGCTATTTGGTGGATAGGAGTGAGGGAAGGGGCGCTTCATGAATTATTATTGTCTCCTGAAATGAGTTTAATTTAGCCCCTAGGACCATAAGCTGCTTTTGAGCTACTGCTAGGCAGTGCTCTCTGCGTGTACGTGTCAAACACATGGCCCCTTCCCAACAAGGGCCCCAGGCAGAGGTTTGTGAGGCAGTTGGAGTGAGCTAGTGTTGAGGAGCTGTGGTATGCCAGCAGATGGGCTGGGATGAGCATCTTATGTCAGAGATTGCTCTCCAGAGGCTATTTCTAGCCTCTTCAGGCCTTTTGTGTTGCTGGAGGGCAATGGAGCAACAACATAATACAGAATTAGGCCTGCTGGTTCTGAATGAGGAAGGTGTTTCCAAGCATTCGTGAAGCAAGTGCAAGTCAGCTATCTCAGCACTGGAATGGTAATTGTCTTGCAATTTGACTAATTACCATGTGTGGCAATATAGGTGCGCTGCGACAGCATTTTTTAATGCATCCATTAGTGTGCAGCTCTGCCACACAGCAACAAGGCTTCATCTGTTTCACAAACTTCTTAAGAGTTTGTGAATAAAGTTAAGCACATCCCTCAGCTCCTTGCTGACTCAGGGAGAGATTAGTTACAGCATTAACTCAGCTCCACCAAGGTGCACCTTTATTCCTCAGAGAAAAATTGCAGGGCTTCCTCTTGCTTTTATGTATTGCAGTCCTTATATGTAAAAAGACTTCAATGTATCTTTCCTCTTCACTAAAACGATAATAAAATAAAGTGTAACTGTATTAAGTGGCAACAATGAGAAAAATACACATCTGGATGCTCAGAGATATGTAGACACCAAATTCCCATTGAAACTGTCTAGCTAAAAACCACTCCTTCACCCGGATAGTTTCTGCACACTCTTTGGTTACATCAGTATATCACCACTGCAAGAAAATTTCACCCACGCTCAGCAGTTCATTAGAACTATCTAAGCCTGTCAGACTTGACTGACTCGGCTGAAAAATTTTTAGGTATTTAAGAGCTCCCATTTTTCTGCGTTCTTAAACCTTTTCCCCGCTCGAGACAACAGCCTTCCAGCACAGCCAAGCCCTGCGCTTTCCCTGCCTCGCCCCAGCTGGGAAATGCTCGCTTCCTGCGGGAGGGGAGCGCGCCTTTCTTCCCGCGGGCGTTTCCGCCCGGGCGGAGCGCGGCGCGCAGGCCGGGCCGGGCCGGGCCGGGCGCGCATCCCCGGACGTGCCGCGGGGGCCGCGACAGCAACCTTTTTAATTTCGGTGTCTTGGAGGAAGCATGACACCGGGTTGTTAATAACCTCACCTGTCTGTGCTAACACAACCACAGCCTTTTTCACTATCCCAGCAGCAGCAGGAAATCAGCAAGGGAAAAAAAAAAAAAACCAAACCCAACAGCCTAATGTAGACCCGAGAAACATAAACCAGCTACTCCTGGAAGGTGATGTTGAAGCCCGGGATGTAAAAGGATCCTCTCTAGGTTGCGGGAGGAGTGACCCGGTCCTGGGAGACAGCCAGGATTACCCCTGCTGCCCTGCGACCGCGGCACTGGGGACAGCGAGGAGGCGGAGGAGGGACTCACTCCAAGGGAACAGGCAGTGGAACATGAGATCCCTTTCCTCTCAGTCAAGGGACATGCACAGCTGTCAGTGCGAAGGTGGAGATAGGTAAATGACAGACTGGGTTCGCTCTCTTCCCAGAGCAACAGCAGCTGAGTCAAAACAAGCACAGCCAGAAACATGAAACCCTGAAACCCCGCCCCCGCACACTCGCTCACATATATACACACATCATAATTCATGCTACATCAAAGCAGTGATTACCACAGCTTCCTGGCTGTCTACTTCTGTTTATTTATGGTGCATTACACATTTTAATGCTATTCTCATACAGCGGCTCAGCTGCCACTGTTCTGCATTTGGGTGGGGGAAAAAACCAAACCAACAAATGGCTGTAACATACAGTATGTTGTCCCCTGGGAACAAAGGATGAACAAATGCTCAGCATCTTCCAGGGAGCAGGGATTCAGAATTTTTAATAGCATGACTCCCCCTCCTCATTTCAGTCTTGCTCATGGCTACACACTTCAGCAAGGAAAGGGAGGAGTGACAGTGGGGAGGGGAGAAGGGCTGGAGATGTTTCTGAAGTGACCTGTTAAGCCCAGCTGGCTCCAGGAGAGTCCTTACATCATCCTCCATCTCTGTAATCATGTCTAGCTCTGGGCTGCTGCAAAGTAGTGGATGGAAGGGGGAGGGCAAAGGTTTAACATCGGCCTGAGGAGAACCACCAAACTCATGTCTTGCTTGAAGCTTGGTTCGAGCTGATGGTAAGAGATCACCTACTAAAAACACTGCCTGCCACAAGGTCGCAGCTCATTCCCTTTTCTCCCCATCCTCATAAGGTAAGAACATCGGGACTTGACTTTATTAATTTATTTAAGGAAATGACAGTCATCTCAGACTAAGTTGAATGTACAAGATTTATTTCTCCTTGCTGTCAGCCTTACTATCATTTCCCCTTGAAGCCTGAGTTCTCATTACCATTACTCTCCTTGCAAAATGCAAGTCATTTTGTTTATGCCATGGGAAAAATATATAATCTCTTTAAGTGCATTGACAGTATCAACATAAAACAAATAATACTGAACAGGCAGCAAAAACAGAAGCCATTGTGCCAACAGTCCCTGCTGTGAGAGACACACAGACCGCCGCTGTGCACCTCCTGCTGTACCCTAGTGTGTAGGAGTGACACTTCTAAAAGGCTCTTTTTACATCCCTTAATAATCCAGCCATCCTTGTGAGCTCACTGCGGGCACCATGCTATCAGCAGAGCATTTGCTGTAAGAAACTGCTCTTTTATACACCCAGTGATAGTGTCCATGAAACATGCTACAGATACATCCAGGATCCCAAAGCCCTCACTGCATAGGGCAGGGCAAGTGAAGCTGTGCACTTGGTGCCAATTTACCATGGCCCTTAACTACAAAAAAGAAAGAAATGCCATCTTTCCCATACTCTGTTCACAAACTTTTCTCTAAAGAGGACCTCAGCTCAGAACAAAGGGTGTGACAGTTCGTGAGGGGTCTCTGTCAAGCAAAAATAACACAAATAAAAACTGTTCTTGATGGAAGAAAGCTGCTGAATGGAGTCACACCTCAATCAGACAGCCAAGGCTGAAGGGCCCCATGCCTTATCATGAACTTCTTGTCACCCGGTCCCTCCTGCCACCCCGTTTGCAGAAATTGTTGCAACAAGAAAGGATAGCCTGAAAGGGCTAAGCCTTGCATCATTTTTTTTTTTCAAGCTACTACAGTGACATGTACGTTCCTAATTTCACAGAGCTGCTGCACTTCATTAGTTTATGAGCATCTATATGGCTACTTTTATACATATATATACACATACACACACAATGGCAAGGACAGATTACATTACAAATTTTGACCTCATGCAGAGATATAAATGGAACCTCTACTCATGCTGGTAAGACTCTAGATTTACAGGGTAAGGAGTGACAAAATGTGACAAAGTGTCTGGAGTGACAAAGTGTCTGGATGGGATAACCTACACAGAGTTAAGTTCCCTAGACATGTCCCCTGCTCTATCTACACACTTCTGCCTCACCAAGTACCCTTCCTCCAAAGATATGAAAGGCTTCCAAAGAAAGAACGAGAAAAGTCCTCATGCAAAAATTTGTGTGACAGTACTAAGCAGGGGAACTACAACAGAGCTCAAATGCCAGGGGGCCTGAAGGGAAAGTCACTATGGGGACTGGGGAGGAGGACACTGATGGCCACCTCTTGCCAAGTCTGGACTATCCCTGAAGAGGGGACGTAAAATAGATGGTGACCCCTGTGTGGAACAACCCCCAGAAGAGGCACCTGAGAAGAGCACATCCGAGCCTCCCAAATGCCCTCAAGGGGAGCTCTGGAGTGTGGGCAGAACAGGGTTTGCACTGTTTCAGCTCAGTCCTTGCCAGGACTGAGTTTCGTGGGCCAGTTAATCCCAGACGGCATGTGCTAGCTGAGGTGGGATGGTAACACAATCCACATGGAGGGATTTCATACAGGGAAAAAAATGTTGCTGCTATGCCATAGCATTTGCAATGGGTATTTTTGGCCCCCAGGTTCATTGCACATGGGCAGCAGCCACAGAACTGAGGAGCCTGTGGTAAGAGCTCCAAGGAAGCTGGGGCGACCAGGTCAGTAACACAGGCCTTCAGCCACAAAATTAAAGTTCTTAGGGTTGTGTTTCACTTGAAGAAGAGCTGAAAAATTTGGTGGCCACGGGTAGTGCCTCTTGGTTCAGAAATTTAGTTGTAGACTAATTTTTTTTCATGTTCCATTTACTATCTGCAGCTATAGTTCTCACATCAACAAAAGCTGTGGGGCTGGGTAAGCTGTTGTGTTTTTTCAAATGGCCCACTCCTACTCACCACAGAAATTGGAAGCATCTTAGGCAGTTCTTTTGCTATGTTGCCATGTCCTGCTGCTGCTGCAAATCAAAAAATGTTTCTTTCATCCTCAGCTTAAAGCTGAGGTGTATAAGAGGTGGTTTTATTGTTTTTGTTGAAAAGTCAGGAAAATGCCATTCCGATTACAGTAAATTATTTTGAGTTTCTTGATGGAGTAATTCAGACTAAACTATTCAACCCAAAATGAAATGTATTCTTCATTCTCCATGTGTTTAATTCTCTTGTTAAACTTTGTTTTCTTCTCGTTTAGGTCACTTTTGAAATGAAAAATGCCATTTTGACACAAAAGGTCCAAAAGTTTCATTTGGTAAATGTCATAGCAGTTTCATGGGCTATTTTTTTAAGCACTATTCCATTAAAGGCTGCTGAAACAAGAAGTTTCAAACTTTTTAAAATTGTTCCTTGTCATGACATTTTTTGGGTTTTTTTGACAGAAACTCCATTTCAGGAGAATTATGTTTCCCAAGTACATTTCTAATCCTAAATAGATTGTAAAACAAAAGGAAAAAAAAGAACAAAATTAGAACATCAGCCCACTTTCACTCAGCTAAGCTATGGTCTTTTCTTGCCACATGAAAGGACCTCCTGAGAGCAAGCAATAGGGATTAGTTGTCCTTGACAGATACTGTTCTTTTTTGAAGAAAGGCGAGTTCTGAAGAAGAAGGGAACATGCAAGGGCTGAATTGGTGAGGCTGGTCATATTACTTTGTAGGATGATCCTGAAATCAGCAGGAAAGTGCTGCATCTAGAAATGTTTCTGTCCTTTATCCCCATGACCGATTGCACAGGCTTTGCGGGCTGCCAGTAGCTGTGTAGGCAATGGCACTCCTGTCACAGGGAAGGTGTCGCCATTTTCAGAGATTTGTTTGCTGTATCAAGACCCTGCAGCATGATACCAGCTACCTCTCAAATCCAGACTTGCAGCACTTTGCCTTAAGGAGTGAAGTAATCTGGAGTCCTGACATGACAATCCATATTCTGTACTCTGTACATAAAATGTTGTGCTGTTTACAACCGGAGAAAATAGGTGTGTGTACATGATCCTGTAGCCAAGGCCTTTTAGTGACTTCCAGTGAGGAAAATTTATGATTAAAGATAATCATAAATGGCTGCCTGCTATTGGGTCCTCTCTCCTTCCTGTCCCATTCTATCCCCACCTGACACACATCCCAGCAGTGATTAAACCAATGGGAATTAATCACATCTCATGAAAGAGAAGTGGGCCTGTAGTTTCCCCTTTCTGTCTGACAGAATTATACAATCAACTTCAGAAATCATTTGTTATTTCCCTTATGACAGGCTTTTGGCCGAGTGAGCCACTGTTACATGCAGGCAAATCAGAAATTATTCCCTCAACTTCATCTTTCAGCTTCAAAGGTGCATGAGATGCATTCCCTGAATGTGGCATATCACAAATTAATCCCGGGAAAAGTCACAGCGATTTCATCTTAGACCATCATGGATTTCTTGCTGGCCTGAAAACCTGAGTAAGGACCTGTGTTTTTCACAATTCAGGAAATTTCACAGCTTCAAGGAAGGGGATAAAAATGAAAATCCAGAGCGGCAAGAAGACGCTTACAAATTCTTCAGCAATACAAAAATTACCACCAATCAAAAAAAAAAAAAAAAAAAAAAAAAAGAACAAAAAAAACCTCCAATCCACCCTCCCTCTACCCACGGTGTCCCATCATGAGGCGCAAATTCTTCATTTCAAGAAAATCTTTTTGGGGAAGCAGGATGGGCTCCGGGCAGCCGCAGCTCCGCCGCTCCGCCCTCTGGGCCCTTTGTGATGCGCCTGTCACCAGCCGGGACACTGAAAGTACAAGGGCATCGCCGCAAGGCGAGTGTTTGGCTTTGCATTTACTCCCTAAAGCACTCCTGCAGCAGTCATCTCATCCATGCATCTCATTATGGCGTGATTAATTAATGAATTAATTACAGCACGGTGCTGCTAGCTCCGGCTCGGCATCGAGTGGGGTGAGCAAGCAGCTTGGGGGGCTCCCGAGGGCTGCAAGGGAAACAGCTCCAATTCAGCCAGCATGCAGCTCTCACTCTTACAGCTATCCCGACTGCAGCAATGTCCTGCAGCCTGAAAACTTCTCTAGAACCTACTGGCAAGACGAGGAGTAAAGAAAAAAAAAGAAAAAGGAAAAATAAGAAGAAAAATCCTAAAAAGCAAATGCAAAGTCTGATAACAAAGATGAGTTCATTTGGAATCCAAGAAATAGGTGTGAAACAATAAAACCTTTATTTAAGAAAATTAATAAAGATTTTATTCATGGAAATGACTGGAGTCTGTTCTTCCCCTGATGACTATCAAACAAAATTAACTATGCCATTCTTCTCCCTTTAATGTGGTTGGTAGGGGTTACTTTAAAGGTTAATTTTTTGCCCCTTTACACATGGATTTCAGGTGGTTTACACAGAATAATCACAACTGGCATTTTACCATGTGACAGGCTCCTCACAGAAGCTGCCCAGAAAAATGTCCATCTCCTCTCCTCCGAGGGACAGAAGGAAGTGTGAATCCTCTGTCTGCAAACCATTAGTGCTCAGACTACCCAGTCAGAGTCACATTCTGCTGCCAATGTACTGCATGGTCTTAAGTAAGTCATTTATTATTGAAAAATTTGTATAAAATCACCACTGGGATGTGAGTTTCTCCTCTAAATCAGGTGTGGATGTGATGATTTACCTTCAAAACTTTCCTTTATGGCAGAGAAGTAGTCAAATGCTAATCCAAAAGATGCATAGGGAGGGAGAGCAGGGGAGAGAGCCTATAGGAGGGTAGAGGGGTGCAAAGGGGAGGCTCATCTTGTCCTTCTCTCTCATAGAATGATGGCACAGTTTAGGTTGTATGGGGCTTGGAGGTCTCCAGTCCAAACCCCACTCAACCATGGGTAAGTTTAAACTTAAAGCAGGTTGCTGAGGCTTGTCCAGTTGAGTTTTGGCTGTCCCAGAATGGAAAGTGCACAGCCTTGGTGGGCATTTTCTTCAGTTCTGAACCACTCTCATATTGCTCTTTTTTCCCCCATACTCAGTCAGAATTTCTTACTGTGGCTTGATGCAAATGCAGCTATCATCTTCCTCTGAAGCAGCAGCAGCCACACAGCAAGGCAGCAAAGCTCCATGCTCCAATACTGTCTTTCCTGAACCACCTCCCCAGATAACATAAGCCCTGGGAAGTCCAGTGTGCTGAAGGATGGTTATGTGTGACAGGGAAGTCTGGTCCTTCAGAGAGGCTGGGGATGCACAATAATCCTCTCAGATCAGTTCCAAGAGAGCACTCAAAGGCTTGTTTCCAACAAGGAACCCGAGACAGTTAGACCCTACCCCGGGGTGCCACCTGCTTCCTCATCCCTTTTGAGAATCCACTGGGCTCCTTGGCTGGAAGTCTCTTGGGAAAGAAACAGCATGACTTCATTCTCAAGAGGCTTGAACATTCTGCCTGGCTGTGGCCTTTACCAGCCTCAACTCTTTATAAAAAGTTACTGTTTACATACTGTAGTTAATTCCCTTTGCTCAGTTTCACAGCAAATACAACTTCTTGAATACTTGTTATGCCAACTCTGTGGATGCTGGATTTGCACGTAAGGGAAAAACACATGGATGGATGGTAGGTAAATTAAAAATGAGAGCTACTCAGCAGCTGCTCTGGACATATGTAGGCATTTCTGTGTGGTGTCTGTTTTTGCTGGCAAAACAGGAAACTGTGAACATACTAAAGGTTAAGAAAATGCACATGGATAGGGCATGATATTTTGAAGAGTGGCTTGACCTAAACCTGTGATTAAACAAAAAGGAAACAGCACTTGAAAACCAAGTAAAGGATCACTAAGATATTCAGGGACTTGGAGGGAGAAATCTGCTTTCACTTTTCTGGGCATTTTGCCTGTCAAATTATGAGCTTATTTGTGGTGCTAAATGCTTTGCTTGTGTCTCAGAAAAGTACAGGAACTGCTGGCTTTTTTTTTTTAGTGGAAGAGAGAAGTCGTTAATGATCCCAAAGGTTAAGGAACTGGCACAGTCAGAAGCCAGGACTCCTTTATTTATTCGTCAGCTGGGCTCTGTGTGGGCTCCCAACATGCAGAATTCCCCACTTGACTGCTTGCCTTCCCCAGAGGCTTCTCTGTGTTTGCCTGTGTGCACACACCGGCGTCACCCTGCGTATAAAGGAAGATTAGTTTGCAGTCAGAGATACTAGGCCAAAACTATAATATGGTTCAGCCATTGGCAGGTGTTCCAAACCAAACATGTTTGTTTGTTTGTTTATTTGAGGTAAACTAAACCCTGAATTTCACTATATACCAAATGGCTTCAGAGATGTTCAGTTTAAGCACAGGCTCTATGTTTATATGTCTGTATCTCCTAGATCTGTATAGAGGTGGTGTGGTCAGTGCCACAGACCACCCACCCCATCTTCCCCAATATGCCAGCAACAAATCCCAAGGGAGAGGCTCAGGAGTGAGAGACGACTGCCCACAGTTGTCCCTACAGAGGACCTTGGGTATCAGGGTCAGAGTTTATAGCACAAGAGATTCAGCTTCAGAAAGGGCTGTATGAAACTCAAAACTGAAGACATCCCTATTTAGCATTTTACTGTCTGTGAAGCCCCAGGATGCCCCAGGGCACTTGGAAAACCTCTTTCCAGATCATCAGGACCAGCCCTGATCCTCCTTAAAAAGCAAAGAGGAGTCCACTCCCGCTGCTCTTGTGTCACCTCTGTTTTGGCATGTGCAATGCCTGGAGCAGGTGGGAAGGCTCAGAAGAAGAACAGCTACTTCTCCCTTTCTGCCCTGTTTTTAACCTGCTGCTTCTGTTGAAGGGGGTCTCTCTCAAGTGTGAATGTGTGTGCAGTAACCCTGTGAAGGAGCTTAACCTCAGTCCTCCCATGCAAAATGGAGAAGATCTGCTGGACCAGGTCAACCACTGGTCTCCACTTTTCCAAGATTTTGTTAGAGGAGAGGTGAGTGCATCAGCTTACAAAATTCTATCTATTGAGAGCAGAAGGTATTACCTGCTTAGGCAATTGCTTAGGCAATTAGGTGTAATGAATTTTCCTCTACAGTGGTAACCAGAGAAATCAAGAATCAACTCTGCCTGATTTTCCATTCAAACTTCTCTCCAAGGAAGCACATGAGGGGAAAAATGGAGGAAATTATAGTAAATTTCATCCTAAGCATTGTAAGCCTTGCCCCTATACTTGTCTTGCCCCTTTCCATTTCTGTTTAATTTAAAATATTCATCCTTCAAATAAAAAAATAATAAAAATAAAAGGGGATATGGGGCAAACTCATTAAAAATACAGGTGAAATTTCAGTGCTTGTTTGTGGAACCAAGTACAGAAAATGAAAAGGTGTCTGGCAGAGAAAGAAATGCATTTATTGAGGTTTTGTGCTGTAGCAGTGCACGAAGGCCTTTAATGAGAGCATGTCCCAGTATGCTAAGTAGTCCTTATCTACAGGGGAAGTTACATTCCGTGACACCTTCTGAAATCTAAAGACACAGGGACAGAGCACAGTAGCTTCTCTTTTACCAGCAGGAAAAGTAATGCACCGAGAAGAGATCAGGCCTCATACCTCAAAGCTGAGAGTGGAACAACTTTAAAAATCTTGTTTAGTCTGGCTTACCCCCATGCTGCAGAGCTAGGAGCCCAGTACCCATTACATGCCAGCACCTAATTAGATGCCAGCTCGCACATCCTCTTGCATATATCACCCGTACACTGTACACCGGGACACGGAGTTTGCTATCTGAAAAGCCTCTAGCATTCAGTTTGTGCTAGATAAGTAATAATAGCATTAATGGACTAAAATATTAACATAAAAGACTAATTGTTGTAATTTCTTCTTTGTATGATTCCAGCTAACAGCATCTTCTTTTCTCGAAGGGAGACTGCTTTGAAAGGATCAAGAACAACTCTGCAGAAGTGGGAGGAAAGGACATTTATGTAACAATAAGCCTTTTCCTTTTTCCCCCTTAATTTTTTTCAGTTGGCTGCACAGTCTTCTCCCATCTTTTGCTAACATCTCTTAATAAAAACATTAAAAGGATAAGCGTAGGCAGCTCCATTTCCAGTGATAGGGTGGGTATAAGGCCAATGAGAATCTTCATTTCATAAAACCTCCCTGCTGAAATCTACCCTACCTCAGCATTTATCAACTTGTCTGCTTTATTGTCTAGTTAAAATGGAAATAGCCTATCTTCAGCTCTTAGTTATCAAGCCATGTGGGTGACAATGTCAACTGACACTGGTTTTCATAAGCTAAAAAAGCTGCCCTGGGGCAAGCAGCAGTGAGACCAATTAGATTTAGTGATTAATATTTCCTGCTTCAGAAATGATAAAGACACACATGCAGTTGAAATTAAACTTCGCTGGTGAAGATGAATTGAGAAAGTAGCTGAACAAACATCAGGTTTCTGAATGAAGGACCAGTGGCTCAATTCTTAAGTGGTATTTTCCATCAAGTTTTCTGGTTGTGTTATACAGAGCATTAAAAACTAGAAAACAGAGTTGCCAAATCTATTCCCTGAGCCATTGAAAAAAACCCAAGAAAACAAGAGGCAGGTCTGCTCTTAGTGCTTGCACAGTAATTGTTTGCATCACCTCCCGCCAAAAATTCTTCCTCTCTCCTTTCAGCTTGGATGTGTTCTTTAGGATTCCTGCAGCGTTCCCAGTGTGGCTCTGAGAAATATTGCACTCTCTTATCCTGTATTTTTATTCCTGTCACCCACCAGCAACTTTCATTTTGCTTTGCTTGCCTGGCCACCTGAAGGAAATGCTCACAGTCTTTCAAATGAGGCTCACAGTGTTTGACTGTGAAGGTGTTACATCAGTGCTAAACCAGTGCACCATCAAAATAGAGCAATCCAGCTAATGAACAGGCAAGTTCCACATGCTGGGTTCATGCTGGTGACTTTGGTATGCTAATGGTGGATATAACAGAGACTTTCACTGGCTTTACTGTCTCTTGTGCAGTTTTATTTTTGAATATTTACTCTCTAAAGATGTAAAAAGAGGAAAGGCCTTTCCTCCTGCCTCAACTTTCCTTGTATAAGGTGTTCTAGCTAAGAACTGTCATAGAGTGAAACATGCCTTTATTAGTGTATAAAACTGTCTTGTATCTTTCATGACACTTGGTTTTTCTTGGTCCTTGTGTAAGTGAGGAGGAATGTTGTGGCTCTCAGTGTCAAGTACTATTGACACTAAGTCAAGGGTGCCCTGCCATTTCTGGCTCAGAGTCCATTTCTTTTAAGCCAGATGTAGAAAAGCCTGGGGAACCATTGAAGTCTGATGGAACAACAGTGCCAGAAAAGTTAGTCTGTTCATACAGCTCAGCTTCTGGGGCTCCATGCTGTCCCCAAGCCACAGATGGGTGGAGAGCTACTGGATCTTGCCATGCAGGAGTCTCATGGAAAGTCAAAGCAGCAATCTCTCTTCTCCCAGGACAGAGGCTGTCAGAAGAACAGAGCTCTGAGTGAGCTGTTAGCTATTTGTTCTCCACAGAGTTTTGGATTCCAGGGTAACTCTGAGCAGTTCTATAGGGCTGTAGAACATCATTACCAGGAGCTAAGATGGTCTTACACAGGATGCTGACACTTCCTGAGTCAGAACTGTCTAATACAACAGAAAGCCAGGTCCAGCAGGAGCAGCTTGGAAACAAAGAAGCCTTTGAAGTGGTAGTGAGCAAGAGCAAGTGAGACACAGTCCAGGTGCCCGAAGAGGATAAAGAATCCTGCAAAATAATGAAAACTCTGAGAGTGAGAGAAAGGTCTGTCAGAACAGAAGGAAAGAGAGACCAGGCTCAGAAATAGGAAAAAAACAAGTCACTAAAAGCAGGTGACAAAGTGTTAGGAGGCAAAAGGGGCTGCGTAGGGCACTGAAATGAAAGAGACTGATTTATGGAACTTGAAAGCACAAGTAAAACATAAAAGCACAGAGACATTCCATCCCAGGTAACTCCACAGCTGAAGTTTTGAGGTTTCACGACACAAGGTGTAAAGTATTTGACCTGGTTATCAAGAAATGTTTTTAAAAATTCTCAGTCACTATCTTTTTCCAGAAGTCATCCCTATCAGTTTGAAATACAGGAGTGCTGTATATTTTTCAGGGTTTGTTTTGGCTTTTTCCTGGTATTCTATAATACCCAAATTTCACAGTGTTTCTTCAATAGTGCACTTTTTGGTGGGTAGATAGCCCATGAAGTGAGAGAATTAAATCATATTGCATCTAGTTGAGGCATGTAGCTGCTTGAAGTATTTACATTGCTCTGAAAGGGAGGAGATGATTAGAGAGGGATTGCATCATACAGACACATCTGACAAATTAATATATTAATGAACAAATTTTAAGTCTAGATCACAGGTCGCGACTTTCAAATGTGCTTGGTCTGCATTTGGACATGTAAAAAAGTGAGCAGATTTTTTCATGCTTCAAAACTTATCTCCAGAATGAGATGAAATGTTCATTTGTGAATGGTAAAGGTTTATGGTGAATCCTGAAGGTCACTGTAAATTAGAAAGCTGGATTCCTTTTCTCTCCATCATATGCTCTCAGTCCCTCTAATTTATACTCCCTCCCTGCAAAGGATTAGCAAATAGATTAATTTTATTTAAATGGGTTGTCAAAATGCAACACAGTCAGCTTCAGGTCACATGTTTCATCTCAAGAGCAGAAGCAGTCCATGCTGAGAGAAAGCCACACTACCAGTAGATCAGAGCTTTCAGTCAGGACCATGGGGATAGCTTTGATGACTTTACAGTTAGTCACTATTAATAAAAGTCTCTGTAAAACATCTCTCCTGCATCCCCACTCTCCCCTCTGCCTGCTACCTGTGGGCTCTGTCAATTCTGATATCTGACTGCTCTCACACTTCATCTGGATTAGGGAAAAAGAGAGTTTTTTGGGAGGGGTGCATGTATGCACACCTATGTGCATGCACACACAGCTCATGGCCCCTGAGCCTTCACCCGCCAAAAGCAGCTTTTCATTCTCAGCAGGACAAACCCACAGAGGAGCTCAGAAGTCATTGCTGTTAGACAGTAAAAGGGCCAGTTCAAATCTGTCACTCCATCAGAGCATGGTCTTCCCCCCGGTAAAGGTCACTTGGAGAGAAGATATGAAAGCAATTCAATACTTGAACTTAACCAAAAAGCCAAGCAACTTATTTACTATGCAGTGACCCTGCAGTGACCTCATCCACAACAGTTGCAGCTCCCACTGGTATCAGCTGGTGTCATGAGTACAGATGAAGAAAAAGTATTGCTGTTATAGGAGAATACATCAGGAACATTTCTGTGGCGGTTTAGTTTTACAAAACCTGTACACATCTTTCAATCACTTTTTATAAACATTAATAAAGTATTGTGTGGGACCTTGAAATATGTGCTTTTATTTCCATCCAGGCGTTTCTAATGTTATTTCTCAAGGCATAGCAAGTAAGGCACAGACACTAAAGACATGGAAGAGTTGTTCAAGCTGTGCTGTCTTTTACCTTGAACAGGAACGGCCACAGTGATGCTCTGAAATAAATTCCACTCTGAGCGACCATTTGCTTAAAAGTGAGGAATAAGCAATTTTTCTTTTCCTTTTCAAAACACTGGAGGCCAAAGGGACAATTTAGAGCTCCTCTTACACTTGATTTTTTCAGTTATTAAGAAAGCATCTAGTTCAGAAGGTAAAGAAAAAAACTGATGATCCACATCTCTCAAAGACACACTGTCGTTATCGGCATTGCAGAGCCACTGCATGAATCACTGTTTTGTGTCACTGCTTATACACAGCTGTGCTGTCACTATGAAGAATTTTTCTGCACATCGACATCCAAATCTGGATTAAAAGGGAAACCCAAACAAATTCATCTATTTCCTTCATGATTCACTCACTTGTCACCATCATGCCCGCAGTGCAGGGACAGAGAAGAAAGAGAGAAAAAATAAAGCCAGCAACCCCAAATTATGGAAAGTTAAGGTTGTTTCACAGCTAGAAAACAATCATGACATCTTGCTGGACTCTGGGGTTTGTAAAGCGAATTTTTAAAAATTATGATCCCTGGTTTTGCCCAAACGAAGTTTATATTTCTGGTATAAAATGACCAAACTGCCTGCCTGATGTAAAGAGCTATTTTCCTTCTTTTCTCTCCTTTCCTTCCCACCCCACATCATTTGACAGCACTTGCCTCCGGTGCCTCAACAGAAGCTATGACTGTGTCTTAATGAAAAAAGATGTATAAAATATTACCATAACCTCAGAGGCATGAGTAAAGCCCTTATTAGAATTCAGGACCTACAGCTGGAAGGGGGGCTCGGGCCGGCAGATAAAGTTAACTATTGTTAGCTCACAAGTGGCTCAGACTTCCTGGCAACTGCAGTGAATTACTCAGCCCTTTATGCAGGGTTTCAGAAACAGTTCACTGTTTCACAACAAAAAAGGCATTCAGGCCGGGAAAGATGGTCTCCCAGGGCTCTAGAAAGCTAGCTTTAAGCCAGTGAATGGACACTGGAGCCTCCTAAGTGAATGACCACTGTGGGAAAGGGTGGTGATGTCAGCCTGAATGCATTTCCAATGGTTTTGTCCCACTTTTCATTGCTTTTGCACTCTCCCTCACTCTTTTTCTCTGCCTCAAGCTGTCCCCTTCCTGTTCTTTTCAGGCCATTATATTAAAAGTTTAGAGCTCACATGCACACGGAGGGGAGGGCCCACTGCAGCATTGCTGCCATGGCAATGCTTCTCCGCACTTTTGTTTCACATTAAAAAAAATATTGGGGAGTATGGGCAGTGGGGGGAGCTGAAAAGGAGAAGAAAAAGGGAGAGGTGGAGGGACTAGAGAAGAGGGAGTGTCAGCATCCTGCAGCTCAGAGCTGGGGCTATGAGACTGGGTTGAGGGGAGAAAACTGGGAGCACAAGGAGGGGAACGGATGAAAGCAGCAGGGATTTGGGGTCCTTTGAAAAACAAATTTGTAATCCTTCACACTGCACATGTTTGAAAGGATCGGCACTTTTGAAGGCCTAGAGAAGAATTGGAATAATGTTCTTAGCTAAGCCCTCGGAAAGAACAGAGACGTGCTTTGGAAAACATACCCAATTACATAAGTTTATCAAAAGCTTTGAAAGGCTCCTCTGTCTATGACCAAAAGGGGGGAAAAACGGTGGAGAAGTGAAAGAGAGAGAAGGCTCCTAAGTGCATTTACCCATGGTAGTGGGAGAGCAGCAGCTAAGCTGACATACTTCAAACCGATGTGGCCCACCATCCCAGACCTCCCCGTTGTCAGCAGCATGCAAGATTCCAGCAACAAGCCCTGGAAAGTGCCTTTGCAAAAACCAGATGGACTTATAAATAACAAGGGAATAGGGAGCGAGGCACTCGATATGCACTCGCTCCTTGTAAATAAAACCACAAGTCCCCTGGCCAGCAACCCACCTGGTTTTCTTCCTGCTTTCCATGAAATACTTGCTATTCATACGGATAAATGTATGCAGGCTTGGCTAAGCCTGTCCTGAGGCAAAATTATAGGATAACAGCATTGCACGGAGATCGAGCATTACAGCTTAGCCCACACTAAGTTCTCAGTGTGCCAGGGCTTTTTGCTTTTAATGTGTCTAAGAATGCAGCTGTACGTGCTGCACACACAAGTGTGTGTTAGCAGCAATCCCCTCATGGATGCTTTCCTTCCGCCTGCCTGAGCTGCTACCCTGTTGCACCGAGATTATTTTGCTGATGCATAATTGGCACAAATTCCCAATCCTCCTGCAATAATTGTAGCAGAGACCAAGACAGTTTGATTTCCCATAAAACAGGTGAGAAGAGACTTCTGGCTTTACATAAACTGTCTTTTTATTCGTCCTTTCTGTTACTCACCCTCAGCCAGGCAACATTCCTGTGCAGACAGAGGTAAAAGCGCAGCGCACTCAATGTGCTGTAGTTTTGCCATAGGGTAAATTCACTAAGCTCAGCCCTGTACCCGCTATGAGGCTCACTTCAGTAAGTCTTCATCTGGTAAAACTTACAAACCTTGTCTACACTGTGTTTTCATTGTATAATAATTCTTGTGTATGGTAAAAGACACAGCTTTTTATGCTTAAAAAGGAAAGCTCTGTGGCTTTCTTGTACTAAACACAGGCTCCCTGTCTCAAGGCAGGATTTAGCAGGGAGGTACTTTCACCACATTAGCTGTCATCTGAATAAAACCAAATCAAAGCTTTATGCCATAGCTTAAGAGGGCAAACACAAACCCTACCTTTTTCAAAACTACCAACATGTTCAAAACCACCTGCCTCAAAATATGAGACTCCCTTTTTGACCAGATTAGGAGATCTGTGCACCAGAGCTCCTGAGATTCTTCTGGAAGTTCCTGTCATGAAGATGATCCACTAAGCATATTTCTAACCAATCCTATGAGATAAAGTGAGGGACATTTATTGCCCTGAGTCAGTATTTCCTCCTCCTTCTTTTGCTTAAAAAGACTCCAGCACCATATCTCGTTCTGCTTCCATTTAACAAGGGACCTCAGGTCTCAGATCTTGTCCATGTAGTAAAACCCAAAGACCAAGGAAAGCTTACGAGGCTGTGATTTCATGGGTGGTTTAGGCCAGTCTGTGGTTAAACTGCTGCCAAAGGGGCACTCAGCAATGCACACAAGTTGTGCCTTTGCTTGTGGAGGGTAAGTTTGTGATTCCTGATGGCAAGACAGTCTCTCCTTAGCCATCATTTGCTTCCTGGGCTGGTGCAGGCTGGTGCGAATAACATAAATATGAACATTCCGGTTCATTATAAACCAACTCACTGGCTTCAATAAACTTACACAGTGCCAACAGGAAGGTCCCTTAATACAGATTTCAGCCAAAATTAAAACCAGCAGGACTTATAATTGATGCAGGTGTTTCAGTATCATCAATCAGGTGGACATGCCCACTGAGAACTTATGTGGTCTCTGTGTCTACACAGCTGCAGGGACTTAGGTGGTATTTCTTTGACCCTGGTGCCATTTACCTAAATTGTTAATCCACTAAAGATAAATAGGTGTTAAGAAAAGCATCACTGGAATTTTGAACTGCCTGCCTGAGGTGTTTTCTCTCCTCAGCTTCCCTCCACTTAAATCTTCTGACTTCTCCATTTCATTAGTTTTATTCTGGACTACAACAGGTTTCAATGAACAATTTTAAAAAGATTTGTCAATGTAAAGAGTTGAAAAATTAAATTACTTTTCAGGGCTTTTTTATGTACTAAGGAAGAGAAAAAAATCAGAAAAACCTAAAGGGCATAGCTATTTTTCTTGGTCACCTCTAATTTCCTACTCTCGCTCTAAATATAATGGGCCAGGTGCTTCCAGGCCCTCTGGAGCCCCTAGAATCCTGATCCAAGGCCCTCCTCTGTCAGCCAGTCCTGGCTGAGGTGAGCCAAGCCCACACAGGAAGCAATGCTCTTTCTCAGGTAGAAACGCCTCTGAGGTGAAGCCATCCAGGACAGATCACCTAGAAAAACAGTTTCCACAAACCCCTACAGAAAAAATATTTTGCTCTGTTTAGAAGGCCCTTCTCTGTTCGAACAGCCTTGGGTTTTCCACATAACTGCTGCGATGGTGATGGTATTTCCACATAACAATTCCCTACCATGGCACTTAGGAAAACCTCTACTCTGTGAGGTGTCATCTGGTGCAGATGTACTACTCTGCCTCAAAGGCTCCAGAGATATTAATTTCATTTTGGAGGTAAATAGGTGACTAAGTAGAGGTTAATGTTTTGAAAATTTGAGTTACAACAAAATTTTTCACAGAACTTTTCTGCTATATAAAGTTTTAAATTTTATATTTTTACTCTTCAGTCTTGGTTTTAGATTAGAAAAAACACATGGAACTGTATCAAAAGCCTGCAGGACAGAAGGTCTCATCTGCTGCCAGCTCTGTTTGAAGGTTGTAAGTTGGTCTGTCTTGTCTGACACCAGGCTTCTGGTAAGCAACCAGCATGACGGTTTTCTTTCACTTATCGCAGAAAGGTTCATACCATTATGGAGTTCCAGTCATTTAAGACATTGGTCTAAGAAAGACAGAATGTCTCAGCTGAATTTTAAACAGCTCAGTGAAATAGCCCCCAAAGTTTGAGTTGGATAAAAGTCATAGGAAATAAACAGTTATGAAGGCAGAAGGCCAAAACAAGATTTAAAAGGCTTTTGAACTCTATCCAGACAAGATCAGGGGAAATTAAAGTGATTTTCTGAGAACTAGATCCTGGCAGGTATATTTTAAAGTAGTGTCTCCTGAAACCTTCCTTCTATGGTTCAATCTCTTACAGCTTTGCTGTGAATATGGTTAATGAGGTTTTGAAAATAAAATCTTTAGGATTATAATCTACTATCATTCCTTCTGGCACATTCCTGTCCTCTTGTATCTAAGTCCTTCACAGACACTGTTAAATTTATTCTGTCTCCCTCCCTTCCTTTACGCTCTGGGAGCTGAGGAAGCAGGCTTTCCTAATTTTCCATCAGGAGCTATTAAAACCTCCTTCTGGCAAAGATTAAGTCTCTGTCTGTTGTCTGCAGCTACCTTCACTTACAGAAACCTTTTCTCCCTCTCCCCTTCCTGGTTTTGGCTGTGGTGGAAAAGTTTGACTCCCCTCTAAGTCTTTCCTCCTTCCCTTTCTCATTCTCTGTCCTCTGCACAACACTCTAGCTGATACTTCTTTTCACCTCAACCTTTCTTGCCATCTCTTATCTCTCCAATTCCCCTCCATCAGCCTTGCCTCTAATCTTAACTCTGGATTCTCCTGGTTCTTTACATCTCAATCTTTCATCTGAGACGTCAGCCTCAGTATCAATGAGCTTTCTTGATCTTCAGCTTCGTGTGTTGTTCCCTCATGTTTTTACCACATTTATAGCTCCTTCATAACTCCTCTTGCCCATGGAAAGGACCATCCACTTTAATTCCTCTTAGCCAAACACAGCTCTCAGCCAAACACTGATGCTTCCCCTGCTCTTTCAGCTCATCTACCTGCCACAGATGCTTCACTTCATGACACAAACTCTTATAAGACCTTTCTGCACTTACTCCTCAGCAGTTTAGTCTCCTCTTACTCCTCTTTCATAGTAAGTCTTAGGGAAACAAAAAAAAAAAAGAAAAAATAATCTTGGCTCTGCTCCTCCACTCCCTGCTTTCTCATTACCCTCTCCTTTTCCTCTTCAGCTTTATTGAATATGCTTCTTGCAGTAAACATCAGAAATCCTTTCCTCCACTTGTACTGTAGACTCTTTCCAATACCTCTATAGCAGTCCACAAAAGAAAAGGTCCTTAATAATTGTCAAATATTTCACCCTTCTGGCTCTCTCAGGTGACTTCAACATACCTCAAATCCTATTCTCCCTTGACTTTTATGTCTCTTATCTCCTCAGTCTTCCACTTTTTTCTCTAGAAACTTCCCTTTTTTTATAAACTTCAACTCTCTGATACTATTCCTCAGATTGCCTTCTTTCCTGCTTCTTCCAAGTATACTTGGGTAATCCCAGCCACATCAATTTTTACAGTATTTTATGTTGTTTCTCAAAACAATCTGAGATGAAGATTTTTACTATTGTCGTCATTGGTGCTGCTGTGTTGGTGCTTTAATGTAAATTAAACTCTTTCAATAATCCAAATTCAGATTGATTTTTTTGTGGTAATGCAAGAATTATATCATTGAACTAAACCAGAAGTAGTATTTCTCTTGATTTCTCCTTCTTCTTCTAATCATTGTCCACACAGACAATACTCTGGATGCACAGAATTCCTTCATTAATTCCAGAATCTATGTTTATGGCTCTTTTCTTTCTGTTGGTCTATTTTTCTACCCTGTATATGTCTTGGTCTCCGGAAGTACCTCATTCCTTGTACAAATATCTCACTACCAAGTTAAGGTCTTGCTCCTCCTTGATCTTTCCATGGCACCAGGACTACTCCTGAAATGCTTGGCAGTTAATAGCTGATCATTGATTTAAGCGGGAAGTGAGAAACCGGAATATTTTATTGGATCTGGGCCATGGTCCTCCCTTAGGAGCTTTTATCCACATAAACTCAGAGTATCTGTGTAGAATGCAAAGGTATGGCTCTGCTTGAGAGATCTACAATACAAGTACTGACAGACAACGTCCAGTTCCATGTTATATGAACAGACAAGGAGAAGTTAAGTCAATTCTGCTCTCTCAAGAGAGAACTCTCTCAAGAGTTTGCTTCAAGTAGAGCAAACACCAGACTTCCTGCCTTGCCCCAGGGTGACACAGAGCAATGCAGTCCCTCTGGTTCTGGAAAACCGCTAACCAGCTGGCACTGTCACTCCATGGAGCAGTCTCCCATGGCTCCTACTTTAGAGCCTCCCCATGCCCAGGGCAGGGTGTGCAGAATAAAGCAACCAAGGACCTATTCCTGAGGCACACTGGAGCTGGCTGATATGATTTCATATTAGAAACCCTAAATTCATCTGAAAACACAGCATCACCAGCATTACAAAATACTATTTGCATGGAATTTGGCTGGAAGATGATGACATGTCACTCTGCAGTTATTGAGAGTGCCCTGAGCACCATGCTGTAGCCTAGCTTTGACTGGGTGGGTATGAAAGCACTGCCCATTGCTGCTCAAAATCGAATTGTGTCACTGTGCAAAAAGTAATTGAAGGGCAGAAGGGGAGTGGCTTATGGTTTGTTTTTCTTTTATGGGTGGTACTAAATTGGGGAATCCTGATCTGAGATAGGAGCAATTTACTGGAAACAGCAACAAGGTAAGAAAACTAACAGTAACAACAATATGCTAGTCACAAAAATGTACAAAAAGAGGGTGATTTACATACAAAATGCTCACCAAACCTGGGATGAAAAAAAATGGTGGACAGACCCTTTGCCCACCATGCTTTCCCTTGACCGTAAAGGGATGCCCTTTGTTCCTGAAAGCAAAAGAGTCACTTTCCCCTCAGCTCCTGGCAATGACTTAAGATGATATGGAATAATATTAGAATCTTGGCCACACCCACACAGCTCCAGGCTCTGCCTCCACATAACCACAAAAAATTAACCTTGGCCAAAAGCAGACACTCTTTTGTTTACTATTTTATGTCTGACTGATATTCTGTTAGTTTTATCACAGCCTTATTGTACAATAAAAGCATTTTATATTTTGATTGGTAACAACAATCAACATTATTTATTTGTTATATTTATTTGGGTTTTTCCGTGAAAGCTGTAAAAAGTTTAAACATTAAAGAAAATCAGTCCATGTTTCACTGCTGAGAGTGGATTTTTGCATGGTAAATGCATTAGAAGCATCTAGAGAAAGCACTTGGCCTCATTCTCTAGGTATTGGAGTTTCTTTATTTTTATGTAATTTGGTGACGATCTGGAAACACCAAGAGCTGAGGTTTCAAATATGTGTGGTTTCAGACTCATCTCAGGATTTAGGTAACTTTCTCAGTTATCTGAGAGTATCTCAGAGTATCAGAATGGTAAATGAAACCAGTTAGACCTTTTGATGGTCATCATCTCTGAAACCATTGCGTCATTTAGACTTCAAATGTCATGTCGCACTCTTAATTAAAAAAAAAAAAACATTAAAACCAACATAAAATTTACTCCTGTGACAGAACCCTATTCTTCAGAGAACCTTCCAAGGGAAAGATTCAGAAGTCATAAACATGGTTCCAGAAGGGATGGATGAGATCCTAAATTCCCTTTACATTATTCCATCCTTCTATTTAAAAAAATGCAGATCTTTTTCCTCATCTGAGAAAGTAGGGTCACCCATCTCTTTCTCTCCATGTCCTTTGTACTCCTGCCAAAATCAAAGAAAAGGAACAGGAGAGGTAGAGACTGAAAAGAATCTATCCTGAGAGGGGGACAGAAGGGTGGGAGGTAAGACCGGGCAGGTATGACTTGTTTACTCTCTGGCATATTAATCAGGTGCAAACTCAAAAAGACACAGAGAAATGAAAAATCATGAGAAAAACACTATAAATAGATTACCTCAGAAAGTAAATTTAGAACTATTTTCAATCAGCAGGACCATGAACTATCAGACATATGGAATCTTCTTGGGCACTGCAGAGAAAGAAAAGCATCCACGTTCTGCGCCGCAATGCACACTACCAACCACATTTGACTGACCAACCCTCTCAGCAGAGTGAGAATATCATGTCACTTACATGCTCATAGCAACCTTTTCAAACAGGGCAATATAAATAATTGTGGCAACAAATAGATGCATGGATAGACAGACAGATGAATGCCTCATGTCTTTAGAATTAATTACAAATTTGGATAAAGAAGCAATTGCCTGTACAGGTGAGTTCGTAGGCTGCCTGTGGGGTGGAGAAAACTTTTCCTTGCTGCTTGCTGAAAACCCCCACCAAACCAATTAACCAAATAAACAGAAAAACCCCACTTTTTAATTATTCCTTAAGGAACACATAAAACCAGCTTTGATTAGAGGCAAGCCAAATGCAGTTAAGCAAGGTGTATAATATGAAGAAAAAAAATGTACTTCTCTTTATGCTGACATAATTAACATTGCCTATTAACCAGGACAGCAATATATTCAGGAAAAAACAAGACAGAATCTTTTATACAACAAAAAACAACTTGTGAAAATGAGCCACAGGTGAGATAGGAGAAAACAAAATCCAAGCTGTGACTATAATATTTAATACTGAAATTTACATCTTACAATGTTGGAAAAACCATTACACTTATTGGTGTGAAAGGCCCAAGGAAGACAATGACAGCAAAATGACACGTGATCCTCGTGAGTCCCATGCTGAGGTTTGAAATTTAATGCTTCAGAACACACATTTGCTTGAGACCCAAGGGATCTATGCACTGGAAATGGAGTTTCATGTGATGAAAGACAAGTAGACCAGTCATGGTTTATGAAGAAGTGCAGGGAGCAGAAATGCATTTCGTGGACATCTGATGAAGGCCTCCACTTTAAATCCTTCAGACTCAATGGGGCAGAGAAAGTCCCTTGTCTGGTGCGAGCAAAGAACTGGTGGTGCTGAGGGAGTGAAGTAGCCATTCATCACTGTGGCACGGGAGAAGTTGTTTGAAGGATGAGAAAAGCCCTCCCAAGCACCCCAGCCCAGGCAGTAATTATGTCAGGCATTTGACCCACTGAAACCACTGTTAGCTTCTAACAGAGGCACAGTTGTACAGCCAAACATTCACAATCTTAGTCATGTTTAAACAGCTTCCAGTAAAGATGACACAGGTCTATTAAGGAATTTGCACATTCCCTTGGGAATTGATGGGTTTCTTTTGAGTCTTTATCCTCAGCCTTGGCTGCCAACTTCATCTTTACAGTTCTTATCCCTTATTTCCCCTGAGAATCTAATAAATGGAATATTGTCCCCAGAGATATGATTTTTGTTACTAGAGGAAATATGGCTTAGTGAGGGTTGACTGGCTTATGCTGTGAATTTCCTAAATGGTTGATTTGAATATGTATATTTAAAAAGTTGGCCATGAACAACCTTCATTTGGGGTAGAAAGGAAACACTGTTCTCCAATTTTTTCCTGTTAAAAAAAAAAAAAAGTCATACAAAATTTATTATCAATCCCAAAGAGCTGATGTATCACGTTCTCTTTCCTTTAGAATTTCTTTGTGTAACTCTTTGTATATGATCCAGGAATGTTGGGAGAATAAAATTGTTCTTCGTCACACAGGAACCAATCCTGTCAGGTCAGGCATTCTGTTTGGCTCTGAGGCTGCCTGATGCCACTGAAGTCAACAGTTATCATCATTTGCAGCAATGGCAGGCAGTGTCAGGTCCTTCTCTTACTTGGCATTCTGCAGCTCTGGCTCAGAACTATAAATAAAGTGCCTTATCCTATGGGCAGTGAACTAGCACTGCTGCTGGGACCAGTGAGTAGTGGTACCAGCTGGAGCCCAGCTGGTACCACTTTCCAACCCCTTTCCCAGGCTGGAAAGAGGTAACTCAGGGACAGCCTCCACCCCTTCCCCTCCCTCTCTCTCACACACACAGACCAGAAAAAGGTGACAAAGGCATTGTTGTCAATCTGTTGATTGGATAATTTTAATTCTTAAGAGCTGGAACCACTAAAATGAACTATTTAAAATCAAAAAGGATCCATAAGACTTTTACGAGATTTTTTTTCAACTACTGCTCTATCATCACCAAATAACTTCATAGTACTTGGTTGAAATCAGTGGAATTATGGCAGCATGAAATGTAAATGTATCTGGTGGTGAATCAAGTCTTTCAGAAATAAAGCTCAAAACCAGGGGTGTAGGAGATACCACAAATCCGACTTAACAGGAGTGGACCAGAGACAGAAGTAAACACAGTCCTTGTCATTTTCTAGGTCAAGGCATGGTGATAACTGTGGTAGCAATTTGTTCTCCATTTCATACTCTGGTATTTTATAACAAAATGAAACTAATTAAATTAGTCACTAACTATGTTCCTATGATTTTTTGGAAGTGAGTTCTGTTTACAACCTTTACCTGACATCAGAGACCTTTTAAGGTGTTTCAAACAAGATTTCAAGTAGGTAGACTGATTTTGCTCCTTCCCCTTCTCAGGCTTCAGCACTCTTATTTTGGCAGCATCTTTTTGTTTTCTAGTAGAATTCAAGAAAATGCTGCTTACAAAATCATAGTGGAAATTAGCACATCTTGTGTATATTTTGAGAAACCAAGCTTACTCTGTATCATCTACTTGATCCTACATGTTTTGGCTAGTCTTTATTGGTCACCTGAATTGTGCCCTGGGCATGCACAAGTAGACAGTCACATTTTTCCTGCAATACTGCATTGCATTCAGAATAATATTGTGTCCAGTTCCCCAAAGACATCTTTATGATGTTTTAATTAAATCCTGACCCCGCAGCCGTGAGGTGTTGATGAGGATTTCTGTTATGCAACAGAAGAGTTACGACTGTGGCACTGTGGGAGCAACACCACCAGCTGTCCTTTGGCAGCCAAATGCAGGTTCAAGGGGAAAAAGTTGTGAAAAAGCTATCAGATAAGAACTCCACTTTTTAAATGACCAGCCCATGCAGCTGTGGTGAGTGGGCTTCTCCTAAGTGTTCTCCTGAGAGTAGGGGCTTACTTAACTCAACCATTGCCAACCCAGCCTCTTCCCCGAGCAGAGTCTGTTTTTTGCTCCTACAATTTCCTTCATACAAGCTGAGCATTACCACTGAACATCTCTAGAGTCAGGAAAAATTGAAGGCTTATATCTATTCCCTAGCTCAATGCTTAACCAAAGCCTTCTGTTATCCCTGCTCCCACTCTTTCTCCACAACCATGGAGTATACAACACTGAAGGCAGAGATCATGCAGACAGAGCTTTAAACCAGACAGCTTGTATTCCCCTAAAGGGTGAAGTTGATGTAGCATGGATCTGTGTGAGTTGCTTCAGTACCTCCAGCCTAAAGTGCAACCCATGCCTTGCTGCATTCTGCTGCAGCTGCATGGGCATCCCTCAAGCTTGGTATTGCAATGCTAGTTTATCTGTGCTACCTATTGTAGTAAGGTAAATGACTACTAATGAATGTGGCGTGCTCTTGTAGGGACATGGTTTAGGCATGGACTTGGTAGTGTTTTATTTATGTTTGGGCTCCATGTTCTTTAGACTTTTTTCCAACATAAATGACTCTATCTTATGATTCTATATTGCACAGAAGCCACTGAGGCATAAACCAGTCTTCACATTTCTCTGCATGCCCCTTATCACCACCATCAAAACCCCATTGCTCACTGTGTCTTGTGTTGCTGAAGCATCCTTAGCAATTTATCTGCCCTGGAAGATGTGGGATTTGGATGCAATGGCAAACAGATCCCAGCTAGAGACTGATGAAAGATCTGAGATCAGCAACAAGATCTTCAGAACAAGCAAAGAAGGTGCTGAAGGTGAAGGTCCCATGGGCTGGGATTTTACAAAAGACCCTGAGCAATTTGTGAATGCTAAATTTCATTGTGTCCTGTGAGACAAGCACCAGGAGAGAAAGAACTTGGTAAAATGTCAAGCATGAGTAGAGACCTGATAAGACTCCTTCTATGAAATTAATTTGGAATAACTTTGGGTTTCATTTCAGTGCAGAGAGAAGATTAGGGTCAGGGTTTTTTTATCTTCTTCTAAAGTGATGCTGTTATTCCTTCTTCATTTCTATAATAAACTTCTATGGATTGTAATCAAATAATCACCTTCAGGATTCAGTTTCATTGCCTAAATCAAATGCATCATCTTTACTCCAATTTCGGAGAGCATTACAGCTATGTGTAGTAGTCCAGACCCTTCTTAAAAAAAAAAGGCAGTAATTTAATTTAACAGCAAGGCTTTTTTCCATCAAAAGGATAGATAAATCACCATTATCAAAGTTAGTCCTAATTACAGTATATGGCATAAAAAATTCTATAAATACTAATGCCTATGCTGAGCTTTGGAACTTGCTATCTCCCACTGGATGTATGTACCTCAAAAAAAAAGCATTAGTAGTAACTCTGGAAGAGGAACTGGAACATTATCATACCTCAGGCACAGTCCTTTCCCATCACCTTAGTGAGTTCCAATTTGATATTCTTTGTACCTAAAAAGGTTCACCCTCACAGCTCCCTCTTCTGAGGAAAGACACTTAGCCATCTTGCCTAATAATAAGTTTATGAGCAGTCCTATGTTACGGAGGCCACCAGAATGTCACTTAGGTACGAAGTGTCTTTTGAGGTGAAGCCATGAACTCCACCATTGACAATGACATAGCCAGCATATGTAACCTCCTCATGAATGGAGAAAGTAGGGAAAAATGAATGAGGTTTAGCTTTTATCCCTGCTGGAAAGTTTTCTCCCTTGATTTTCCATCACACATATCAAGACAGTTTTGAAGGAAGAAACACGAAGTAGTGTTTTGTATTATCATGTAAGATAAAAGCCCTTAAGAGGTAGTTTGAAGAGTTGAGGCAGGTGTGCAGTTCCCTTGCTTCAGGGTCTCTGGCTCAAATCAAGTTCACTGTGGTCAGAGTTTGTGCCCTTGTGAGGTGCTCTAAGTGAAGGTCCTAAATACTTCTGTGTTCAGCTGGGAGGGCCTACAGGGCCAGCTTTTGCATGTGAGAAAAGTATACTGTAATATCTGGGCCACTCACTTAAGAGTTGGATTTGGTGATCCTTGGGGGTCCCTTCCAACTCAGAACATTCTGTGATCCTAATTGATTCTGTGATCTATGCATTGATCAGGTGGCTCCTCCACTCTGGCAGACAGATTTAAGAGTTTCCTGAGAGTGTCAACAAAGGCTCCACATGTGTTTGGCAGCGCCCAGACTAAAATGCCTGACAGCTTTCATCCCTGTTCTGTTTGACTTTGTGTGGGACAAGCTCTCTGTCTTGTTTAAGCCTCCAAACATAGTGCAGTGTGTTTAGGCCATAGTCATTCACTCAGTGCACACACCTTATATCATAGCAGCCTACTGCATTGGGAATGGAAGAAGTCTGATCCAATAACACTGTTCCCATTTTGTAGGAGAAGGACCTTAATACTTCCATACACTGAAATCTAAAATGCTCACAGAGCCCTGAGGACAAAGCATCAGATGTCATCAAGAGGAACACAGGCTGCCATGCACAATTTCAATATCTAGCATTTATTCAATTTCTTTCTCTTTCTTTTCTTGTGCCTTGTGGGCACCCTTTTTTTGTCTTTCTGTTAATAAGCTGTGTTTTTTTTTACTTTCACCCCCTGGTATCCATTTCTCTCATTGGTAAAAGAAAAGGGAATTATTGAAGCCCTTTCTGCTTAGAGGAAATGCTCATTCCAGGGCATTTTCTCCTGAAACTTGTCTCAAAATCAAGACACATGCTTTATGAAGTACCCTGGCTTTACTAAATCTGCCAGTACTACTCTGGCACCACTGTAGAAATTGCCTCTGCAAACAAAAAGCTCATGTTATATTGGCCATCCTGAGCTGGTAACTTTCAAGGTTTGTCCGTGTTTCCAGCACTGGACAGGGGAAAGTAACTTGCTTATATATCATTCAGTTCAAACCTTCATGAGGCTGTTCTTTTTATACTGCTTCTGTTCAGAATGAATTTGGTGCTTTCAAACTTGGGCATTAATTTTTTCCTAATAAGATATCATCATAAAACATGCAATTTAGTGCTTCGTTTCTTCCAATTTCCATATAGGAATCCGACTCTGCTAAATTTGAGCTTCAGTCCCCCTGGCCCTTCATGTAACTCGTGCTATAGACTATGAAGGGTTACCGACCCATAGCAAATAAATTAATAAGCTTGCATAATTATATTTGGGTCATTTTATTTCAGACCGTGAAATCAAAATCTCTGTTCACATTAGTGCAGGAATTGCTCTAACTAGCCATTGGGGCTCCCTTGATATACCATCTGCAAATGCAGCAGACTGGCACCTGCTGGACCAAAGAATCCATGCTCATAGATTGCATGCATGTTTTTTTTTCCATTACCTTTTCTGGGCATCAGCTTTGAATCCTATTTCTGTCCATTTCCTGTCTCAAAAGAGTAATTCTGCTTTACAGCACGATCTTTGTCTTTTGTAGTCAACAGTTGCTGAAAAGTCTCACATCGCTACCAGGTAGGTCAGATTACTTGGCCTCCAGCTGTCTTGGGGTGCAGTGCAGAATGTATTGGCACAGCCATCAGAGAGGACTCTTAGAAAGCCTGGGAAGTAGGGCTGTGCTTCTCATGGGAAAATGTGTCATAGCACTGTCGCTGATTCCATTTCTCTTGGCCTCCTATGCATCCTCTGCTAAAAGGACACAGTCTTTATGACAGCTTGAGTCTTTGGAGGTTCTTACTTGGCTCCTCTTGGCTCCATTTCACCTCATGATCACTTTAAGGAGGAGGCCTGAGAAAGTTCTGCATCTTGGATTGCTGCTGTTCCCAGGGATCTAACTGAGCTTGAAAAATAGTTCTAACTTCTATACCTTGTAATGTGATTACACAGCATAAGGTTGGTAAGGTTAACATCTGAGTTACTGTGATCATCACTATAGACACCTTGGGATCCATCATGGAGACATGTCCATTACACACAGCATGGAGACATGAAGAGGGATCTTCCTGCTTCTGCTGGAAGGGCCAAAACAGAACCAGAACCGTCATTCCATGTATTTCACCACTGCAGAGACTCACAGAACACTATTTCTGCCCATAACAAACAACAACGTGGACAGCCTGTCAAGTGACTGACCACCTGGCGTCTCTTGAAAAAACAGCTGCACGGAGCTGTCTTGTGAGGTGGGCCAGCTGCCATCCACAGCTGGATGTGAATTACCCACAGACACCATGGTGAGGAGGAGGAGGAGCATGAGAGGATTTTAGTTGAGAAAATAGAATTGGAATGTACTCCAGAATGGGAGATTAGTTCACTGCATTACTTACAATATATTAGTCAAATAACAGCAGAGACAAGCATCTAGAGCTGGACGGAGTTCATAAAGTTAGCAGGGCTACTGAGGAATATCTATGAGTAACAGGGCAACTTTTAGACACTGAGTTAATTCATGGTGGCTATAACATGTGGCAGACCTGACCCAGCCTCTACATAATAAGTCTCAAAAACAGTGGCTTCTGGATGGTAACAGGATGCACCAAAGGAAAGATCATGTTGTATGTACCCTGTGCTGATATACTTTTCCTAAGCATCTGCTGGATAGCCCTGTCAGCCTTGTACACTGAGCTAGATGGCCCTCTAATCTAGGAAGAGAGTTCTCATGTCCTTCTAAAGGAGGATCTATGGGGAGATAGGTTATGGTAGCAGAAAAATTACATCTTTCCCAGCTCCTTTATGGCCGAAATGCCTAAATTCTCCCCTCAGTAAGCTTATGAAGTTCCCACCCACTGCAGTACAACTTGTATTTGAATAGCTGAGGGTAGAACTTCTGGAATTCACATTTCTATAAGTTTAATATAACCTGAAAAGAGTTTACCTGTCTGGAATTTTGAATGCAGCTGTTTCATATGAGGGTGATTTTTAGCAGACGCAGCCGTTTTATACTTACAAAGTTAGCAATGATTTTGGCACAGGATATTTTGTGTGCAAGAAAGCCACTGAAAGAAAATATTAATCAGAAATGAAAGTAAATCTAAGTAGAAATGAAAGCAGCCGCCAGCTTCTAGCACTGCATTCCAAAAGTTTAATTGTGTAGCCATCAGGCTTTTAAACTTAAACCATACAGTGTTTGGCAAGAGAAAAAACAGAAACAACAACAAAAGAAAACCCCACCGCACTTTTTGTCACATTAAGGGACGCACAAAAAGATGATTTTGTAATTTTAGTGATGACTTCCTTTGCAAATCCTTTTCATTTGTGTCCAGCCCTTCCAAGTACTGCACGCGGGGGATGCCAGGTCCATTGCAGATGTGGTGGACCAGCCAACAGGGGGCAGCCAGAGGACAGGAATGAGCATCAGAGACCGACACCCCTTCATTGGAGAGCCCAGAAAAGCAACAGTCAATCGCCCTACCAGCAGACCTAGCTGGTCTCCAGACTGATTCATTAGACAGACACCTCCCTCTCTGTCTCATCGTTTCGTTATGACACAGGAAGATGTCAGCCTTTCATGGGACAAAAGGACATTCTCAGGAATGCAAAGGACTGAAATATCATCTCATACCCTGGCATGCTTCCAGGACACCAAGGATGTGCGGTCTCCTTAATCACAAGTCCTTTTTTGGTCCTGCTGCATTTTAAGAGACTAGTCTGACTCAAAGACGATATCAAGTTCGCCTAAAGTAGCCTGGAGGATTTGCATTTGAAAGCCATCCAGTCCAAGCTTTACCAAACTAGCTTTTCTGAAATTAAAAACAGAAAGAAGGGAAGAAGGGTCTTTCTTGACACTGCTTTTTTTTTTTTTTTTTTCCTTTGATTCTCTGCTTTGCCCTTGGGAGAGAACACTGCTTTCTGCCTCCATTATAATGTTTTTAGAAGGTATGCTCCTTTTATTTGGGCAAAGTCATTAAGCAGACTACCAAAAGGACAGACACAAGCTATTTTGGAAGGCTGCTTTCACCCTGAGGATGTAGTCATATAAGTGTACCTCTGCTTCATAGCACTGTTCCTACACCAAAAGCCAGTGTTCATGGAGGATCAAATTAAACTGGGCAGCTTGGCATTGTAACTGGTCTTAAGACCTAGCGGCTGGTTGGTCGCTGGGTCTTAAAGGAGTTTATTGCTGTGGCGTAGGTTTGCCAGAGCATAAAATTAGAGGCCTTATAAGTAAGGATTTCTCACAGGATCCTATACCTGTGGTGGACTCTGGAGCCAAACATAACCAGCTCTGACTTTCATCTCACACGTGGGATGGCTATAAATAAACGAGAGATTACTCTCCTCCCTGTGAAACAAGAGAAATGAGGAAAGGTATGTTACCCGATGAAATCACTACAGCCGAATCTTTTCAAAATGCTGCTACTGAACTCACACTACTGTCATTTCTTCTTGGCTGCCTCGACTTTCTAGAGCCCTTTTTCAATGATTTCCTACTCTTGAATTTTAAACTCAAGTCTTCTACCTCTGTTTATGAGGTACAGTGAAGTTTTTCTCACATCCGCAGGACCTCCCTTCTTTAACAGTTGCATCCACCCTCATTGTTCCTTTCAAGGCACTTTATCTATTCACCCATTCTTGTCTACTTCTCTTTTATCAGCCGCAATTTTCATGTAATTTTATATTCTTAAGCAAAAAGATTTTCCCATTTCTTTTTTTCTTAGGCTGAGTGTCAAAAGCTCACTCCTACCCCATAACACTCTCCACTGCTGCACATTTCTTGTCATCTTCTAGCTCCAATATTTGCTAGCAGACATGACAAAGACTGGGAGCCACAGGCACATTCAGAAACACAGTAACTAGAAAATAACAATTTAAGATAGTGGCATTTCAACATGGATGTCACTTCAGTTCTGTCCCCATCATTAATTCCAAAGGAGACTTTCATCTCTACGTTATTGTATTTTCAAGCTCTAAAAAGGAAGTTTCTCCCAGTTCTTAAGCAATTCACAGCACATATCCTAGTCAGAAAGCAATAATGTATTAAAAAAAAAAAAAAAAAAAAGCTGGTGGATAAATCATATTTGCAGGGTGGTTTCCTATATTCATTGTTCAAATTGCTACATGCTAGCTGGGCCATGGAGAAATGTCAGCTTCTCAAAAACTTTCTTTATAAGCAAGTCCCATTGCCTGCCTAAAAATTGTTGAATCAGTTAGCAAAAGCCTTTGTTCCACTTCCTTTCTTTCTTTCTTTCTCTAAGGGACACAGCTGGCCCTCTCCTGAGCTCCTTCAAACACCTTGAATTTGTGAATGGCTACAAAGAGGCATTCTCACTAGATTCTAGAGGCATTTGTTAGCAACATTGAGCAAGAACAAGATACTCAAGGTCTGCCAACATGTGTGAAAAACTGAGATGGCTCAAGCCCCAGATAAGCAAAATACATGTTTCTTTACACATTGTTGCTCCAAGTCAGCCCCAATTTATTGTCCATCAAAGCCAAAGACTGTCTATCCAACTCACTGGGACCACACTGGGACCCAGATAACACATTTCAGAAATTCTCCTGAGAAAGAGCAGGAGCATTAGCAAAGCAGCACATGAATTTAAGCAGGCTTGATCCTCTTTAGTGTATGCTCTGAGCCTAGGGCCCACTAAGAACCTTCTGATCACTTAATCTGCCTATCTGGAGGATCTGTATATATATGAGATAATCCTGGTAATCAAGAGTGTAGATAATAGTATTTTTATTTGATTCCCATAAACATTTAAAAATAAATGTTTTTCTTTTCCAGTGCAATCTGATAGGTAAAATTCACACACTCAGAGAAAGAAAACAGACCTGCCAGAAAACTGCAGAAATGTAATAGGAATAAAAGCAAGGAAAAAGTATCTCAGAAGTCAAAACACACTAAGTAAAAACATTTTGACTGCATACATGTTTTCCAATCTTTAGGTGTAATCAGAAATTACTGATAAACAACATAAAACTCCCATACTGTTTTATGAGAGGTGTCAGAAAGCTTAACCATATTTCCATACTGTAGTTGTGTACCCCAGAAACCTTGGACCACGGCAGGCAGGAGCGGGAGGCAAAAGGAGACTGAGGTGTAGCTAAGAGAGAGGCTGACAACTCCCTCTGTCCAAGGGGTGGGGAGCTGGGAATATTGGGGCAGTGGGGGACAGGAGAGAAAGCCCCTTGCCAGGAAGGGCAGTCCAGGCCTGGCATGCTGGTGAGTGATCACAGCAGTTGCAGTCCTATTCTGGTGCCCCCTTAGAAATGCAGTATCTGCCTGGGCCCTACTTAGCCCATTATGTCACCACTAAAGCCAAAGAAAAATGTTGACAACTCAAAGAAAGGACTGAAGGATGAAGTGTTACCTGTATGGTAAGAGTTGGTGAGAGCGAAAAGTCCAGTCCTCTCTTAGGGCTGCAACTACAGCAGAGCAGGAGCAAATCCTATTAATGGGGTTTCTCCTAGCCTTTGCATCTCTGAAGAAATGGATTCTTGATCTTTCCTGGTAGAATTTCCTTCTGATCAGAATTTCTTTCTGATCCTAAGGGAATTGTAGCAAAGACCAGAGGTTACTGCTATGACAAAGCATAGGTTTGGGAGCAGCAGTTATTGACATGCTTCTGTTCAGTGAGTGCCAGAATAATCCCCTAAATCATCAAGGGAAACTCAGGTCACCTTCCATTCCACACAACTCTAACTGTGGTTTATTAATACACTGAATACATTTCCTATTTCTACATAAGGTTAGTCTGTTCTATTGAATTTGTTTTGGGCTTTTTTGGGGGGGTTTTTGGGTTTTTTTGGAAGGGGTTACTGTAAGATGAATATACTTATTTTGTATCACTCTCCCTGAGAAAAATCTCTGCAGTCCTACCAGTTTTCCAAACTTCTACAGCCTTCACTCACGTGGTGTAGGATGGGGCTTGGAAGGGAAGAACTTCCTCCACAGCCAGGCACTCCTGTTTCTCATTGTTTTTAAATTGCAAATTTATAATGAGGGATACACCTAGGAAGGGATGGGATTTATTTGAAATTTAACAGTGGAGTCTGGCTTCTCAGAGTTCTAGCCATTAGACTACAGCAAAACATTTTGTGATAAACCACAGCACTACAGTTTGAAATTGGACTTGAAAAATCATCTACATCATATACCATCTGCAGAGCAGGAATTACTCACCAGGAGCTCTTGAGCAGCAACAAAATAAATTTTTACATTTCTGCCAGAAGGACTGTGCCAAAAAGAGCAGACTAACCAATATTTTTTGCTATGCAGTACTTACACAATTCTTATTATCACTGTAGACCCCCAAGTGACTCCGTTTGTCTATCTTCTGGGAAAGTATTCAGGATACCAATATGATTCCTTATTTTCATTTTATTCATGGCAAAGTTTTTGGGTTTTTTTTTTTTACTTTATGGTTTTGGTTTGATCCACAACAAAGACAAGCAGCTCTTTGCAAAATCTGGATTGATTTTGCTTTTCAAATTCTCATGACAGTCAATGAAAGCTTAATCCAGCACTATTGAAGTCAGTGAAAGTTTTGCCAATGCTTCAACTGGGAATAAGAATTTAATTATGCACTAGTGAGAACTGTCAGCATTTGATTCTAGTACTTGCAAATGCAGAATATGAGCCTAAACAGATTACAGTTGTCCCCAAATGGCAGTACCATGGACTTAACCCAACTCTTGTTTGGTTTTTTGGTTTTTGGTTTGTTTTTTTTTGAAAGAGGAATCTGTTTCTAGAATCCAAACACCAGGAGACTTGCCTTCTGTTTCCAAGTATTTCCTTGATCTGCAAGAGATTAATATCCATCCTCCTCCTTTTTCTGTAGGAGAATTTTTTTGTGAATAAATTTTTCACAGATTCACAGAATATTCTGAGTTGGAAGGAATCCACTAGAATCTCAAGCCCAAATCTTCAGTAAATGACCTATACAGGGATTGAACCCACAGCCCTGGTGTTATTAGAGCCATGCTCTGATCAATGGAGCTAAGTCTAGGCCACTGACTTGCAGGATGAAATAAAAAGTTATCATTGGTCTTCTGTCTGATTGCTCCAGGTTGGCTTCCCAAGCCTGCAGTCCCTTCCTCCCCAGCACCAAAGGGGGATTGCTCTTATGCATGCTCTTCCTTCCCTGGGGAACCTCCACAAGCTCTATTCAGATATGTTGGGTCTTCTTTGGTATTTATTTCATTAGGAGATCAAGTCTTCCTTAAATGTCAAGAGATTGTCTGGAGTTTTAGGTTTTTTTTGTTTGTTTTTTCAAGACAGGATGTTTACATTCCTGGCTTTCACCTAGTTTTCCAGGTTATCAAGATTTCTGTCAGGTAGGATATTACTTTTTTTCCACTCCCTGCTCTCCACACAATTATCTGAAGTGCTTTGTGTTTTCCCACACAGGGCCCACTTCTGATCTACTCTAAATAGGTTTTAATCTGCCTGCTTTAATGGAGTTACTTCTGATTTAGTTCACTTTGGCAAGGAATCACTCCATGATCCTCCACGGAGCTGTATTGGCCATCAGCTTTCTAATTGTGCTACATAATGCTTTTATTTTCTTTATGGGGCCTCCTAGCCCCAAATCCACACCTCAGCAAAAGTCCCACCATAAGTCAGTCTTCACATCACAGCCTGAAGGAGGACAAAGAAAGAGAGAATGAGGATCACAGGAAGAGGATGCAGCATGGGCTCTTACCCTCCACTCCATTTTTCCTGTCGTCTGTGCAAGAGTAAGAAGACAAAGTAGTTTTTCCCCAAACCCATTTCTGCTGATGCTTACACTAAGTTGAGACATTTTAATCTGTCCTGTCCACAATAACTCTGCTCGTCCCATCTGGGTCTTTCACAGAAAGAAAAATCTGACCTGCTCTAGAGGTATCTGTTGGTTTGTTAGAGAAGAATCAAATCTAGTAAAGAGATTAAAGGGGCAGTTCCAGAGACAGATGAGATATGTGGAATGGTTTCTCCTGGATGCATCAATCTGGCATCTAGTTACAGTAAATCAGCGCCACAATGAGCTCAATCCATTTCATGAACACAGGGGCTAAGGGTTCATTTTTGCAGCTGAGAGCAGTTTATTCCCAGAAGTTAACACCCTGAAAAAGGAGATGAAGCAGATGAAACATACCAAGCTGGAAGTCAAATGTCTGTGTATGTGTTCAGTTTTAAAGAATTTTTCAATGTTTGCATTTTGTAAGCCTTAAGTTAGAATAGATATTGTGGCTAAATAAATTAAAAATAAAACATAGACACCCATTACTAAAATCTGTATGGTTAATATCTGAGACAACCACTGAGGCTTCTTCTTTCTGTTTGTTGATTTACAAGATATATGGTTAGTTTTACAATCCAGCTCTAAAACAATGCACACATTTTACTACTAGCATTAAATGCTCCTGATATTAGTATCATAAAATATTTTACTTGCAAATAATCTTATAAAAGTTTTCCAAAAGTAAGGAGCAAAATGTGGCACATACATAACCATTCCTAGTTCAATCCACCACCCGAACAATGATTACATCTTAGAGAGATATTTGACAAAATAACAGTGAATGTTTTTGAGAGGAAGAATAACAGGATAAACTGTCTGAAAATCCATTCAGATAATATAGCGAATGAAATATTCCAGAGTTTTCCTTAAAAACATCTTGTCTAAGAAGTGTTGTTGAAACTTCTTAATGAGAAATTACTAGTGAAGGAGTTCTATCTACAAGGCAGCTGAGATAAAGTCCATGAAGAGATATGAAGAATCATGTTTCCTGGGCTGTCAGGGTCCACTCCGGCCAGCTATAGACCCTTGCCCACACGATAATTGATAGACAAAGGTAAAAGATTAGAGAAGTGCTCTCCTCCATGTGGGAAACGTTGTCCTTTATTCCAAGACACACATCAGGCGGACAAACCCGTGGGAGAAAAGAGAGTGTTCCCAGGCAGCAGGGAGCTTTTACACCCCCCGGGATGGGGACAGAGGGAGAGGTCCACAGCCAATGGAACACCAGTGAGGAGAGGCGAGGGGAGGGGTAACCCAGGGGAGAGACCACCAGGGGGTACCAGGACAGGTGAGGGAAAGACCAAGTGATGGGGAAACGGGGTAACAAACCACGTGATATAACATAAGCTATACAGTGCAATACAGAACTATTCTGTGCAAATTCCCAATCACCCAGTGCAAGAGAACAACTAAACTGGTGCACCACAACAGAGATATATTCAGAGCCTTCCTCTGGAGGCAGGGCAATTCATTTTGAACCCAATTTCTGTATTTGAGTAGGCTGAGGCAGATCAGTATTTTGTCCATAGGCTCTCAATAACTGACTCCACATTCACAAACAGATTCATTGACAATATCCAAGTGAAAACTCAGGTTATCTTTCCCACTCTACCACAAAAAAAAAAAAAAAAAAATTAAAAAAAAAAACCAAAAAACTATATGTATCTTTTAGTGCAGTGAAGGCTTGGAATCAGTATCATCCATTATTGACTTTGAAGCTAACTAATGGCTTTGCACAATATTAATATTACTAGTATGAATATAGCTAATGGATATTAACACAATGTGAAAAAGTGGTCATTAAAACACTGTAAAATGCATTTGGTTAATTATTAGCACCTTTGAAAGCTTAACTTCTTAACTAATGCATTTATTTCACATATTTATAATTGCAAAATCATATGTACTCATTTTTATAAATTATAGTTTCAAAAGAAATGTGCTCAGTGTAATTCTAATATACATTTTTATGCTTCCTTTCTTTCTCTTTTGCATGTAATAGAAACAGCAAAGGAAGAAGATTTCAGCAGCAACTCAGTTATGGCAGCAAAAAGCATTCCCCAGACAAAAAGCAAAATGCCACATGGAAATGCAATGCTCCTGAGTAGACACCAAAATGCCTAAATGCCTGGTGCTCCCTGTCCCAAGTGTTCTCTCTTGGAGCAGCCAAGATTTACTGATACATTCAGGATCTGCTGGATGAGCATCATGCATCAGTGAGCTTCATCAAAAGTTGTGCTTCAACACAAAGGCTTTTACTTCAACCAAAAAAAAAAAAACCCACAAAAAAAAAAAAAAAAAAATGTGCTTCCATTTCCAAACATTATCATGTCCTAGAGAGGAAAAAACTCAAACAAATAACACCCTGAATAACCCTAAAAATAAATAACAACAACAAAAATCTGGATGAGGTAAGCATAAAAAACAAAATGGAAGGAATATGGAGGAGAGTAAGGAGATGAAATTCCCTTAGCAAAACCTCCACTAGAGAGAAAGGAAAATATTTCAACAGATATCTCCTATTGTATGTATATCATGAGCACCGAGACCCCCTAAGCTGGAGGTTTTCCTTTCTTTTTCACAACATTCTTTAAGCAACTCTTCAGGCTCCTGTGGAAAAAAAAAATCTCCTCAATCCCTTACTGAGTTCATTTAAAATTCTAAAACTAATGAAGCTTTTGTCTCCCTCTTAACCTAAGAACTATTGTTACCTCTAAAAATAAAAGATTATCTGTTAAAGAGCTAAAAATACTGAGCTCTGAGAGCCTTTTCAGACATGCACAGAAGATGATTGACACCCTTGCACCTTTAGTCTTCACAAAGAAAATGTTGGGGCAGGAGCTCCTATGCCCACCTCACAGCAACTCTTTTATCAGCTGTCTGCCAGTTGTCCTCCCACAGCTCAAATAAATCCAGCACAGCCTGGGTAGAAGGTTAGTGCTCAGAAAGTGGTATTCATGAAGAATCTAAAACAATCACCCAAAGGTGCTTGGGCAACACTGTCTTAGGAAAGAGCTATGTATATTTTTTTTTTAGTAGGAAAAGCAGGAAGTGCTTTCACATAGGAATGCCAAGAAGTCCAGCTATGTGCCACCTGCCCAAATCCCCATGGCTGCAGGACAAACAAAAGCTCTCCTGGAACACAGCAGGACAAGGGGTGCAGTCTGGGTGAGTCGCTGCATGCTTTGAATTGAATGGGAGAGTTAAAACAATTAGACCTAGTTACCAGTAACACAAAAAGCTCTCCTGTTTATCATAAAGAGGTCTTGTCACAGTGAAGTCTAGTCACAGCGCAGTGAGCAAAACTGTTCATATTCCAAAGCTAACTGGTCAGAACAGACAATCATTTGCCTCACTTGCCTAACTACAAAGTTGTCTTGAGTGTCCACAGCAAGTTGTTGGCAGAGGCAGGACTAGAGGGATGAGTCTGAGCCAAGAGATGAGGAGCTGACCCGTGACAGACACAGCCAGCTCCAGCTGGCTCCACCAGACCCATGCAGGACACAGACAAGTTCATCAGATGGTGCCTCTGTGATAAGATAACACACAGAGACAGAGAGAGGAGAACTAAAAGGAATGAGAAACAGCAGAGGGAACATCAAGGTCAGAGTAGGAGCAGGTACACCTGAAAGAACTGCAGCCCATGGAGAGCCCAGGAAGCAATAGATATTTCCTTAGGGGCTGCAGACTGGAAGGAGACTCTGCACAGGAAAAATGTGAGAGGAAAAGAGCAGGAGAGAGAAATCACCAAACCTCTATGTTCCGACCATAAGTGCCCCCCAGCACCACTTGGGGACCATCTACAGGAGTCTGGAGAGGAGAAGGGAGGGGAGAGAAGAGAAGGGGATGGGAGGATACATCTTTGTATTTCTTTGTGTCTTACTGCCAGATTCTATTCTAATTGGGAATAAATTATATTAACTTTATCCAATTCTGTATTGCTACAACAGTGACTGGTGAGCTATTTCCCTGTCTTTATGTTGACCAATGAGGTTTCTTATCCTATTTTTTCCCCATGCCAAATGGAGAGGGGTTATGAGTGAGCAGCTAGATGGAAAATTGGGTGTTTGCCAAAGCTAACCCACCACAAAAGTGAACCCATCACAATGTGCCAAAATCTCAGCAGCACATGGACTTTCTCAGCCTGGAGTCTCTGCAAGAGGATGTACTTGGTTTCAATCAAAGGAAATACAGGGAAAGGTAAAGCTGTTTCACATAGTTCTTCCACAGACATAAATAAAAAGATTATTCCCTAGGGGAAATACCAGTTTCAGCTTTTGCTGATCATTTGGAGGAAGAGGAGGCATCTGAATAATCCTGGAATCCCCAGTTCTGCTGTCCTTTCTCTTAGAAGTAAAAAGTAGAGTGGAGGACAATTGAAGATTCTCCAGCAATGACACCATATAGAAGTTCTTTTTGATTCTAAAAATACCCTGTTTAGTTCAAGTTGTTCTTTCAAACAGAAGATGCAAACCTGTTTCCAAGTCCTGATTTAATTCCAGCTGGGCATCTAAGGAAATAGAAAGTTTTCCTGGATCGAACTACCGTGGGACATTTTGGGCATTTTGGTCACTTGCTTCAGCAGACGTGTAATCCTAAACCCTCTTTCTATGGCCAGCTACATTTAGCCATTTTTAATCTACAATCTTTTAAATGTGAACCAGTCTTTTTCCTGGGTTCTGAATTCTTATTATGACATGTTTTCCATAACTTGCAGTACACAGAGGAATGTCCTGCAATTTCTTCAACCTCTTTGGCAATAAAAAGGCTGCAATGGGGAGGACAGCAAAGGAAGAAAGATTCCCTCCCCTGAACACTCATTTTGGGAAGTGAGGAGAGGCTGAAAGGACATTTCTACTGTCCAGCAAATTGCTTGTGCTGTGGAACTATTTCCAACACATAGAATTCCCCAAGCCTGCACAGGGTGCCATGAATTAATCTCTAACTCACTTGTAGTCTAGAATGTTTCCATCCATTTAAGCTATCAAGGGATTTGCTGTGCTTCCCATGTGTCATTATAAAGTCCTTTAAAATATTTCAATTCTGCTTTAAACTTAAACTCCTCAAAGAACTTTAACTGTGCAGTATAAACTTATGAAGACCATATGGATGATGTCAAGCTCATGATAAAAGTCAGAGATAATCTAGAAAAAAAAATTGGACTACAAATTAATCTTGAATGTTCATGTCTGTTTCCACTAGAAGAAATACCTCTAGCAGTGCCTCCAGGTCATATCTCCTGACAGAAGTCAGCCAACCTACCTCACGTGCCTGTGAATATTCTGAAGTCAGTGGTCACTTCCACAAAATCCTGCATTAAAGCTTTTTCAACATGATCCTGTCAAGTTTTACAAGATGCACAGGGTGTGGTCAAAGACCAAACTGTCTTTGAAAAGCTGTGTTTCTGCAGGTCATGTTCTAACTGGAGGAGCTCTGCCTTTTTGACCAACGCTGACTTAATGGCAAATCTTGTCTGAGGCTGGGCACCAGGGCTGTGCCTTTTTGCGACAGAAATTAAGACCAAGTTTTGTTGTTCTCAGTTGACAGAAACTGTGTAGCACTTATGCAGGAGTTGTAACATACCAGCTTCGACCTCCTGTTTAAAACATATTTTGGGTAGCTGTACTCCAGCTAGTCATGCTCTTTACCATCTCAAACCAACAAAATAATCTCTACACTTGGGAGCACTGCTGTGAGTTGACAAATGAATTGTTCTGGCTGCATGATGTACACGAAAGAGAACACTTACAAATGCTTTAAAAGTGCAGTATATTGGTCAGTGTTTAATTATTTGCAAATCTAGTGTCAGCAATATTTCTAGTTCTATTGTGCTAGCAGAATTTTAATAAAGATTAAATCACTCACTCAAGTTTCACTTTACTAACATTCTAACCTGGGCCTTGTAATCAAAGGGAAAAACCTAATTCTGGCTTGTTTCTTGTATCCTCAATCTGAGGAAGATTTAGGGAAAAAAATGTCAGTTCCATAGAATGGAAATGCATTTCCCCAAACTTGTTACTTCTCTCCCAAATCAAATATTTGTTTTCATTCTCATTCATGAATCATGCAAATCCCTCGTTTTTCTGATTCATTCCCTATGGACTTCTCTCCATTAAAGGAAGGTTAAATGAGGTGGACAGAGCATCTATAGTACCTCTAGAGCAGCAGAGCAGGAGTCTTTCCTCAGTTGTGTCGTTACTGAAATTTCCATGAGCCAGTCCTCTTGACATGTGTCCTGTAGTGTCACCCTTCACAGCTGTCCTGAGTCTTCCAGGACATTCTTTGCTGGACTTGAGGTCCTCTTTAGGACCTGAATTTGCAGGCTCACCTCTGAGGAATGTTATTTTTTCTCCTTCTCTCTCCAACTTATGATTTTTAGGGCCATCCATTTCACTTTGCATTTGACATGAAGGCAAGGAAGTACATTTTTAAAATCACCTATTGGGAAAGTAATAAAAGCCTTGAGCCATTAAATCCATACACATTTTTCCTTAGCCCTTGCCAAGTTATGTGCAATAAAACAATTTGACTGTCCTTGACCACACTTGATTGTTGACTATCAGAGTAGCATAAGATATCCCTCAGACAGTCTGATTACATTATACAGTGAGATTATATTAAATGTGTCCTACATTTTTGGCTGGGACAAAGGCTAACCATGAAGATAGTGAAGCCTTTGATTGTGAGATATTTCCTTCCTCCATCCTATTTAAGAGTAAGTTCTGCAAATTCTTAATAAGATCTTCTGACAGCTCACATTTATTGTTTTCTTTAGCCTACATTTGTGTGTAGCTTATGTGAGCAAACCTGCCCCAGAGTGACCCATGCTCCAAAATGAATTCCATTTAAACATCATGCTGCTGGCTCTGTGAAACAGTGTGAAACAGTCATTTCAATAGGCTTGCTCAGTGACAAAAATCCATTTCTCGTCTTCACTGGCCCAAGCCATTTTCATTTAATCACTCAACAGAGTGCAGAGGGCTTATATGATTCATTCTGAGGAAAGGAACTTATACTTATGCCCTGCTTCATTTTTATTTTTTTAGATGCTTTTACAAAAATAAGACAACCCAGCTATAACAAAAAGATCTTTCATTTGACATTCATCATTCACTTTCATTTGTCATTAAGTTAGTGACATTGAGACTCTCTGGCTCACAAAATAAAGTCACCTTAAAAACCATCTGCAGGAAAATTGTATCCCTGTTGTAATGTTTACATGTGTGTTCAACTGTGTGACCCAAGCCATAGATGACACAGACATACTTCTGATTTTTAAAGACAGAAAAACAAAATTATCCTCTCATGCTGATGAAAAACTCAGTGAAGTTTTTTGGTTTTTAAGAGTTTTTTGAGCTACAATCTTCAGGGAATGTGGGAATCTTCATTCATAGCCAGCAAAAGAAAAATAACAGTAATGCTGAAAATGCACACAGAAATTTGCAAAAGCTGAGCCAGATTCACCTTGGAGTTTTCTGGAGATATCCTCTGATAAAGGCCATCATAAGGGCATTATGACAAAGAGTTTATGGGGGCAAAATGTAGCTCTTCCCCTACCCCTGCCACATACATCTTCCTCGAGTCATACTCACAGACATCTAAAAGGGCCAGGACATTCTGGAAAGTGCGCAGGGTCTGCTGAAGAGAGAGTTCCAAGGTAGAAACAGTGTACTGAGAATATAAATTCAGTACATCCCTCTACAGAAACTTCCCATTAAACCTTGAAGCCATTGCTCCTGAAAAGATGTGACAGGACAACCACCTCTTTACTTCCCAGAAAATGTCCCAGGTAATCCACTGGTCTCATTTGAATAAGAAAACTTATTTTACAACTTCCCATATTGACAATGTGATCTGACCTACTGGAATGACTGAAAATTTTCCTGTTGATTCCAGCGTGCACCAAAGTGCCTCTTATCTTCATTGACATATTCCTGTTAATAAATCTCTCAAGTGCAGGGTTATTTTCATTTTACCAAGGAAAAAGTCAAAGGGAGGTCAAAAGACCTACTGTCAAGGTATAGGGTATAGAGAGTGTCCTTGCCAGAGCGGGATTTTGGAAGCTTAATCGCTCTTCATCTCATCCTCAAGCAAGATGAAGCTGTTTTCTCACAATTTTTCTAAAATCAGTGCAACATTAAAAGCAAAAGGTAGCAGGAGACATCTCTCTTGACAGCATCTACTTCAACAGTGGGTGTATTGGTAGCCAAAAAAAAAAATTTTTTTTTAAAATAATCCTTCTAAGTCCATTCAACTCTGGTATTTCTTCCTTACTTTCTTGCCTGGAGTTCAGTCGTTGTAACAGTAAGTGCAAATTAAATTAATAAGTTTAGCAAATCCAGCATAAATGGTTGCTTGTCTGTTCCCATTTTAGCTGGAAGTGGTCAGACTCTGATGCCATCGTGTCTGAGAATCAGTTGGAAAGATAGGGAGAATTTTCTGCCCACTGATACCTGACCTTGCAGTTTTGGATTGCTGAGTAGGAGCTGAAACCTGACAATTCATACAGTCCCAATGCTCAAATTATATAAAGAAAGGAGTTTGCAGTAAGAGTGGGGTTGAGACACGCGAATGATACGTGTTGAGCACTATGCTGGAAGGGCATGCAGCTCATAAAATAACAGTCTCTTGGTGGAGTAGCAGACAACACTTCGTGTATCTGCTCTATTTTACACATGCACATTTTAAATGAGATTGTACCATTCTGAGCACTTTTTTTTTTCTCTCAAAGACTCGTTATTACCATAATTTGTTCCACAATAAAATCAAATATTCACTAATGTTTTTCATGTCAGATTAACAGGGGGGAATATTATTTTAGCACCACAGCAAATTCCATTAAGTAGAAGAAGAGTTTAAAGTCTTGTGCTTCTCAAGCTCCCGTTTTTAATTAGATCACTTGTATCCTTATTTTGCATTGGGGGTGGGAATCCTTCAGAGCCCAACACATCAGTAAAAAGCACAAACTTACTCAGAGCCTATGGCTTTATTTCATTAGTACAGAATAGTTACATATCATTGTGAATATAATGCAGCATCTGGACAGTTTTTCGGTCTCTTTCACTGTTATTTCTCCCTTTAGCATTAAGAAATAGCATTTTCCTCTTAACTCTTTGTCTAAAGTGTTGTGTACATCCAAACACCAGTATCTCCCCCTTGTTAAGCTCTCCAAAGTAACGTTGCTTTTGAACTGTAGGCCCAGCACACAGAAGTGTGCAGAGATAAATTTTAATTTTATTTCTGTTCCACTGGTGGTGGGGCTGCATTTATCAAAGTTGAAACACACAAAAAGTACCTTTCAGAGATTATATGACATAAATTCTGATTACAAAAATCAAAAGAGGGTATTTTTTAGCCTTGCAAAGGAGAGTGAAAAGGCTAGCTAGAGTAACTACTGAGAGATTGCAGTGCAGCAGAAACTTTTATGTAATGTCTTGAATCAGCAAGGCTTTTTCTGGCAAATGCCAAGATACTTAGCATGGCTTTGCATTTAACTATTCCACTGTCCAGCAGATCTTCTTTCAAAACTGTTTTACAGAGATATTTGAGGTAATCAAAAGCTCAGTAATATAAAACAAATAAACAAACCACCAAAACACCAGAAAAAACCCAACACAAATACATAGCACTTTCATCAGCACTTTTTTTCTAGTTGTTGTGTGAAATCTGATAAATCATCTCAGCATTTTGGAGAAGATGATGCTAATGACAAAGTGACTGGGTCTTGCACTGTGCAGTGCTAATGCTTCAGTGACCTCAGGGCCCAAGCTAAGAGAACACAGCATCATGCTGTATCTGAGAGGTATTGCAGTGCCTCAGGAAGCACTGAGCCATCATCACTGCATGGAGCAAGCACACGTCTGGACATGGAGAGCAGAGGAGACTGCAGGGATGAAGCACAAGCCAAGCAGAAAGCCATCTAATTTAACAGGCAGCCAGAAACAGCAAAGTAACTGTGAGCCCTGCCTTGCCTGCACCAGAACCCTGAAAATTCATGCTCTTGGTGTGAACACAAGGGAAGGCCAGAACAACTATGGTGGCAATTGGTACAGTGTTGGCTGGGCAGGAAGGATCAACTCTTTCCTTCTGCTGCTGTCAGCTGTAGTAGCATCACCAAACCAGTTTCAGGAGGGTTGCCTGGCACTCTGTTGTTTGCCACTCTTGCCCTGAGTCTGTCTCCTTAGAACAGAAGATGATGACCCTAGCCACATTCCTTGCTAGAGAAAGATAATTGAGTTTTTCCACACAGCAGAACTTGAGCAGAGCACAACCAACTAGTTCAGTCCATCCCCTTTGAAATCCTATTTCTACCACAGGAGATATTACTTTGGCCCACTTGGAATAGGAGACACAGAATTCTGCTCCTGGAAAGCACAGATCTTGGTGTGTTTGTGCATGTGGGAATTGGAACTTGGTAGTTTTGTCCTTTGTAGGCATCATCTTGAACAAGGTAACAAACAACTTAGGTCTTAAAACAACGGAGGTAGAAATAGAGTGAGGAAGAAGTTATTAGAATAACTAATCCATAGTTATTGGAATAAAAGTTCAAGGTTCAAGTTTACTCAAAGGAGTAAAGGGATCAGAATCAAACTGGAATTTTCCTGACTGTGAGGAGTTGCAATCCAGACATCCTCTCTTTTCACTGGACACGTATGTTCAGGAGACTGTTGCAGTGCTGCAGACTCTTGAGCCTCTCTGTGCTGAACATTGTTACAAACTAATTTGATTTTTTTTCTTATTTTATTCTATGGACTGGCTAAGTGCTGTTTTGTGCAATGCAGGGAAGCAGGGGTCTAGTTAAGCATGTGTAGCCATTCACACTTACACTAAAGACCTGATCCCCTCAGTCTGCCATATAGAAACTTAAATGACTAAAAAGAAATCTGCCTTCAGCTCAATTGCTCCAAATTACAATTTGTTTTGCATTATCGAGGAACATGCTGAGGATCACCTGGAAAAAATAATAATTACCTCACTGTAAGCAGTGCTCTCAGAGCTCTCTACCATGTGGTTATTTTGTCTTATTCAGTATGCATCATTCTGATCTAAAATAATTTCTAAAAATACAGTCATTGCCTTAGCTTTCATTCTGCTTAAACTATCACATAATGCTGCACATGGACTGTTTTCTTTCATTATCCCCGACCACCCTGAGCTAGAGAGCATGCATTAACACTACACCTCCTATAGAGCCACACATCTAAGCCAAGGATTAGAGCACAGGACCCAGCAAGTGAGCCACATTTGCATCTGTATGCTTGGCCACACTGATGCAGGGGAACAGGGTAAAGAGAAGCTGTCACTTGACTCAGTCTCTCTAAATAAATGAAGGCAAAAATACTTGATAAATGCATGATAATCAACACAACTGTATAGTGAAAGAATTATGGCAGGGAGGGTAAGGAGGAAACAGACATGTCTATTTGTAAAATGCCATCCTAACAAGGAGAGAGCAAGAGTTATAAGATCACTCACCTAAATACCTCCCAGGATGTCTTCTCTGATTAAGGATTTGTGAGAGTTATTGAGTTTTGAATTAGATGCACTTTAATAAAACAGTAGAATGTTCTTATCTGATTGCACCTGTATTGATTGTGTTAAAGAGGTCTATCCTCAGATCAAGGTCAATGATTTTACATAAACTCCCTAGCTAGATGGAATTGCTAGCAGTACTTAGGACTCCCATAGTATGTCCACCTTTCAACATATGACAGCTACTTTTGAAACCTAGAACTGGAATGAACTTATTGCTCTTTCCATATTCTCTCTGTCTTCTAGCAGTACAGTACTTATTCTAATTAAAGTGTACAATTAATTTGGAAAAGACCACTCATGCTAGTAAACTCCCTAGCAACTGTCTTACCAGCTATAAAAGGAAATTTTACACATATATTTAAACAACAATGTTTCACAGATTTAAAAGCACCCTTGACCACTTTGAAATGCTGTACTTCATGTAAATATCCTTCTTTACCCAAGGAAAATGGCACATTAATCTGATTCATTGTTCCATTGGCTTCTGTAGAGCTGATCCAGCTTTCTGCTGTGGTGTTATAATTTCGATGGTTTCTGAGTGATACGCTCATATCTTTCCTCAGTAACTATAAACAAATATTTTATATATGTATGTAACTATATACATATATAAATATAAAGTATAGTACACATAATTATGAACATGTATAGCATTTAAAATTGCACATACCCACCTACGGCTTTTAGTCTGTTACCTTACCCTGCTTGGGACCCTAAGTGCAGATCAAGGAGCACAGCTAGTCAAGACTTCCTGCCAGTCCACAGCATTATTTTGCAGCAGATAATAAGCCCTTCAGAGCTTAGCTAGACCAGGAGGCTACCCCAGTGAGTGAAGGTGCCAGCAGGCTGGTCAGGTTAGCAGTAGTGCATGAGTGTGTGGCTGTACCCCGTGGGATGACCTCAGCTTCACCATCAGCCCTGAGAAGAGATCAGCAGAGCTGTTCCAGAGGTGACAAGAACATCCTCCTAGCCACCCTCACCTGAACTCGCAGAAGGTGAAGTGGAGGAAGAGGACTGTTCAGTAGGCTGTTTGCTGCTGATGGAGATGCCCAGCAAAGCGGAGGTGATCCTGGAGCTGAGGGTAAGAGCCTTTTGTATGGGCATAGTGAGGCTGCACTGTAGCAGGGAAGGGAAAGAGGCAGCCCTAATCTGCCCCCTTCAAAACTCAGACTGAAGAAGTACTTGTCTTGTGAGTTTTGAAGATAAGTGACATCTTGCTCCCTGTGAGCAGGTGGGGAGACTTCCAGGTAAATCTGTGCCTCTTCAAATGTTGCAGGAACATTCTCAACTTCATAGCAAGTAATGGAAACTGAGAAAATAGAGAAGTCTCCTGTCAAGTTTATAGGCTGGAAAAAGGACTGAACAGGATCCATAAGCTGGTTTATGCTGATGACTGCTGACAGCCTGAGGCAGAGAATCTGAAGGGGACAGCTGCAGGGCTGTAAGATGGGCTTAGGGAGGCAAGGGTGCATTAGTGGTGCAGGTGTTGAGGCTGCTGGTGACCCAGATGGCGAGAGATTTCCTGAGTAATATTTCCAAATGTCACAACTGAAACACATGAAGGGGAAAGGCATCCCAATGCCCATTAAAAGCAAGTTTTGTTCATGACAACATGAAGTCTGTCAGCAAGGCAAGGAAAAGCTGCCACCCCAACTCCAGATGGAAATACATCTTGTCCACATAAAATACAGCTCAAGAGCTTGTTAGATTTTTCTTAACTATCCTGCTAGTTTTTCTGTGAAAATTTCAGCCCCAGCCACAGACACAGCAGGAAAGGAGGATTTAGGAGAAACAAGTTTGCCAAGGGCATCTGGAGCTTTCTCTGGAAAGTCTCATGCTTCTGCATGTCCCAAGCTTCAAAGACCACCTGGCCAAGATGACAAGCACCCAAAGGAGGAAAAAAGCAAAGCACTCACTGCTATCTTTGAGCCAAAAAAATCACATTTGCTATCTGTGGCAAAGGACACCAATAAGAATCCTGTCTCCTCTTCAGCTGGCACATTTTCATGAAGGGTGGGATTTCATTTGGATGATACATTGACTCCCATCTGTTTGCCATATTTTCCTGGTGCTGCTAAGTGCTGGGGAGGAGAGAGTGTGTTCATTTTTGAGTTTCCTTCTCTCTGAATCAGCCAGTTAGAGTGAGAGCAGAAGGGAATTAGATGCTGCTTCTCAGCCAGTAGAACATGGTTCAGACAGAACTGTGCTTGAGCACTGACTGGTCACACAAATTTTCCTGGATTATCTGTTAACATGTCTGCCTCAGCAGCTGAATGTTCTCTGTCCATCAGCAGGTAAAACACACAGCGAATTTTGCTCAGAATTGAAACAAAGATAAAACACTTCTTATCACTGATGAGTTGGATCCCTTTTCCTTGCAATTCCACTGAGCTACTGAGATACAAGATACCTAATCCTATTCTTTCATGCACCAGCTTCTTATTTAATTTCTCACTAATTAACTTAATGCAAGAAAGTATTCATAGGCTTTAGAACAGGCTCAGCTACTTGTTTCCCTGCTGTAGCACTTACACGGTCTAATAGGGAAGGAGCTCCTGATGCAATTCCAGGCAGCAACATTGCTCTTTTACTGCTGCTCAGCACGGACTTTGATTTTCTCTCGTTCGGCAAGAATGAGCAGAGATCTCCTTCCAATAGACAGGTAGTGTGATGAGAAAGGTCTAAATTCTGGGGCTTAGAAGAAGGAAAGAAAATTAAATGAGCAAGAGGAAGTGGCTTCACAGGAGCACAAGCCATTAGATCAATTCATTAAATGAAATAGAGCAAGCATGTTGCTCTAAAAGATTTGTACCACAGCAACCGCAAATTTTTAGGGCTTGGAATATGATGTTTGCCATTTATCCTAGCCTCATTTTCATTTCTAGGAGCTGTAGGAAAGAAGTAAAAAAAAAAGCTGAAGACTGACTGTCTTCTCATCCTGTGAGAGACAGTCCTGCATTTGTGGAAATCTTCAATGTTTTTGAGAACTTGGCCATGCTGGCTTTAAATGAGGAGGTGTGGGGCAATACATCAGAGACCCCCACAAACGCTTAGGCAACGTGCAACAGAGAGGCCAGAGGTAAACTCCTGGGCTACTCACCTGTGCTGAGTGTCCTGCTACAGGAGAAGCACTGCCACTGCTTCCCATGCTCCAGGATTTTACCCTGGCCCACTTTTACCTGTACAAGCTGCCTTCATTTTCAGAGCAGTCAAACCCTGCAGTGCCTTAAAGGAAAGTCAGAACAGCAGCCCAGGTACGTCAGGTAATAGAATGCAATGCTGAAGAACTGGAACAGACTCTTTCATTAAGTTTCTGTTATGACAGAAGCAAGATCTTTTTAGTGCCAGCAGCTAATCATACTTGTCCTTCGCCCCTGGTCTACTGACACAATGGGACATGGTCAGGGCCTTTTTCTAGTAGGAAAAACATCTGGGCTGCCAGAAAAACTCCCAGGGACTCTTGTGCTCTAGACATGCAAATATAAACCAAATCTCCTCATTTCTTCTTTGGATAAGGCTCAAGGAAATTATCCCAAACCTGCTAAACCAGGGGTCAAATAGAATTTACCTGTCTGGACAGAAATAAGGGGGTATGAGTAGGGGGTGTCAGATGCAATTTTGCTATAGAGTTGGCAGAGTTTTGAATTCAGGTTGGGTGTCCTTCAGGGTTTCACTTCAGCACTCTCCTGCTAGTTTAACCCAAGAAATTGCAGGTACTCTTCTTCTGCAGCCTTTTCAGCACAGTCCTATAACTTAGTGTTGTGGGTACCTCAATGAATGACAGAGATGTCAGGGTGAATAAATGATGACATTTTAGAACTCATAGTGACACTTTCAGTCTCATCAAACAGCCTGCATTAGGTATTTGTGTCTGTCTTCACAAGTACTAGGGCTGGAGACATGCCTTTTTTCTCCTTTTTAAATGAAAGGGAAGACAGAGTTATCCCTCAGGATGTCTGTCTGCAATCAATAGAGATACAGCAGTAGGCACTGTGGTTGCAATAAGCCAGAACTAGGAATAACAAACCAACTCAAATCAAATATCTGTCAAGCCTTCCCTAAACTAGGAATGTAAATGTCTCCAGTTTCTATAAGCACACATTGGAAGCAATCACCATATGTGGTAAAAAAAAATAGTCTGAAGCCAGTCAAAGAAAGTTCAATGTATGCGCATAAAAGGAAAGATCTGAGATCTCTCCTTGAAGATCTTTCAGGTGTGAAAACATACAGCATGCTTTCACATCCAAAGCACTAAGCTCCCATTCCAAAAATCAGCATCATCCATTATGTGCTCTAAGCAGCCCAGCTGAAGGGGAAAATGGGCTCAGAGGCCAAGGACACATGGTGCTTGCCTGCCCAAAGGATGCCTGGTCTGGCCTCCCACACTGGCATGCTGTCTGTATCCACGGAGCATTTGTCTCCCAGCAGCTGCTAAATGGGCTGACACCTTTTGTCAGCAGAGACTTCAACATGAAAAAATCAAAAGACACTCAAAAAAGAAAAATAGAGGAAACTGCAAAGCACATTAAACTCCAACTGGGACAGCAAAACATAAACTGGGGTGGGGGAGGAATAAATAGAAGCTGTTGCTTATGTGGGAAACAGCAACTGCTTCCAGGGACACATGATTTACCTCTGCTGCTGAAGGCTTGTTTAAGTTTAGGGAAGAAAAAGCTCTTATAAATAAGACTTATACACAGAGATGTGCATAGTTTGCTATGACTCTCCTTTGCTAGTATGTTTACACTTTCCCTTTCCTATTTTTAGGAGTGGTTTTGTTCTTCCAAACACAAACAGGCAAAACTGGATTCATTACAGGCAGATAAGGCAGAACCCTCTGGACCCAGGGGGCTGGGACCCAGTCCCCCAGCTTCTCTACATCTTTAGACATAGCTTTATGCAATGAGCCACCTCTCCTACCCTCCTACCTCGTTCTCAGAGTTAGGCGATAGGAGGAAGAGAAGCACTTCCAAAGGCTGACTGAAGTTTGGCAAGGATAATCAAACCAGGGTTTTCAATAGTTACAAGGGAGAGACAGAAATCCTCTAAAGTAGGATTTTGGAACAGGAGCCCAGCTTGGCTGTTTTAAATCAATTCTCCATGTTTCAAGCCTGATTCCCCTTCCTGCCATGTGGCCTGTGGGAGAAAGTTGAATTTTGAATGAGACCACAGCCAGGAGGGAAAGGTAGAGAGCCAGGAGGGAAAGCTACAGAGCCATCATCACTGGGAGCCTCCAGCTGCTCCTGGAGCCTTTTATACAGTTTTGACTGGGTTGTCAATTTGTGCTAGTGGGCTGCTTCCTCTAGCCTGCATCACAGTTTTCTTGGAGCACACATCTTTCCTAGCTTCTCTTTCTCACTTCACTTTCCCTCCTTTTCCATTTCAGCTTCCCTTCTTGGGAAACCTCCCATGTTCAGCTCTCCACCAGCCTCAGTGCCAGCACACTGGCTGCTGTCTCCCACTGAGAGCTCCACGTCTCCCTTCTGCTGTGTGTGGCCAGGCCAACACCATGGCTCAGGCTGCTGTGCAGAGAGCAGGACCTGGCTGCTGGCTTGGCTGTGCAGCACCTGGGGCAGTAGAGACTGTTCTTGGCCGCTTGTAAGGCATGACTGCAGCAAACAGGATGTCCCAAGAGAGACATATGCAGAAACCCACGCAGTCTTCCACTTGAATATATGATTGTGCCAGGCCTCAGAGTCCCAAGTGGATGCCTAGAGAGTCTGGGGAAGGAGACGTGAGCACTGAACCCTTTCAACTTCACTTTGTATGTGTTTGCTTTATGAAAGCCACACACACACACCCCCCAATCAATTGTTTTTTTCATGAGACTCAGATAAACAGGAGGTGATGCTGCTTTAAGTCAGCAGGAGTGAATAAGAGAGATAACAAAGGCAACAGGATAAGGAAGCCCACATCAATAAGATGAGAGCATAATTTTTCTGTTTTCTGGAGCTTTCTCACTTTAAATGTCTTGCTTTCATTTTTTCTTGTGTGTTAATAATTATAAACCAAGAAACTAACACACCCATTCTCTGTGCCAAGTTATCTCCTTAGGTGTGCAATGTAAAAAACAAAACATTTAGTTATTATACTAATACAGATAGGGAGAGACTGTGGTCTGATCTGCATTTGTGGGATCAAGCAAGATCAGCATAAATTCCTAATAATAGCACAATTGCATTGTACTAGAGTTTGTATACTGCTTTCAATATACTAGTTTCAAGCCTATATTTAAAGCAGTGCAAACATTGCATGTAGGCTAACCCTTTGGGAGTATGTTTTTGCTCTTCAAACAATTGTAATCAAAGGAGCAGTACTGACCCCACTGCAGTCAGTGGGAGTTTCACTAGACATTGTTTTCAGAAGTTCTTTCAGCTCCTGGAAAAATTTCTGTTAAGTCAGAAGGCTTTCATAGTGCAAACAGCTTTTCGAGGTTAGGGAAAAAAAAAAAAAAAAAAAAAAAGAAAAAAAGGGAAATAACACCGACTGATCAAAGGCAAATCTATGTCTTCGACGCCTACACACACATTAACACCTCATTAACACTACTTGTACCTACAGAAGAAGTCAAGGATGGGAATGGCTCTGGCACAAAGTAAACAAGTCCTAAGCAGAAATATTGCTTTTTTCTTCTGATAGTACCAGAAATAGTGGGTCCTTGACTGCCGTAGCTTTATTCTTACCATTTATGAGAACACAAATGAAAGATTCCAACATTCAGTGATAAAGAGTTTCTATATAAGAACTCATAACAATCATGACAAAAACAACAGCAACAAATTGAAGAGAATGAGATGGGGGGAGGGGGGCGGTGTTTAAGCATAGTATCCATTTACAGCATGGTAAAAATAACAGAATAGTCATTTGGAGAAATAAGCTTCAAAAGTGTCATAAAACTTTGCAAATGCTTCATAGCCCTGAAGGCAAGACATCATTAGAAACTGTGATAGCTTAAATTCTGTATTGATAATTCTCAGTTCTCCTGGGATTTCCATTCTCACAATATAGTGCCACACTTCTGCCAAGAAGCAGAACTGCTGCTTCCTCTTCCTACCTCCACCTGCTCCCAGCCACTTTCCTTACCATACCTCCAGCTCAGCCATCTTTGCAAACCTCTTCAAAACACTAAACTGGCTGAAAACAAGTGTGTTAAAAGTACACAGTGGAAGACCAAGATGGTTTGCTGCCTCAGTGACCTGGAGCCTGGGCAGGCAGAGTTAGCAAGTTCTCAGCTCGCGTGTCACTTGGTGCTCCCAAAGCTCCTCCACTGAGCAGTGCAGTCAGGACGAGGATGTGCTTGTGCATACGTGTGCAAGCTGCTGACGAGAGAGTCCTTCATTAAGGCAACCATCATTATCTGCCTTTCTGTACATTTTACTTTGCCAGGGCTTAAGATTGGGATAGTATCTGCTAAAGCTGTGCAGGGTCTGGGGTTTTACTGGGATATCTTGTACCTGATCATTAGCAGGCAGAAAGAGAAAGCAAGCCTTCTTTGGGCTCATGCTGAATCTGCACCCATTTCACTTCTCTAAAACCAATTTTGTTAAACCAGATCAGATGTTCTTATACTGACTTAGCTAAAATCAATTCCTAATTGATTAAAGCTAACTTGAAATAAAATTGCCTAGGCTATAATAAAGGGTGACCGTAGCAATTTAACTGACTGGATTTAAAATAACCCCATCAATTAAGCAGCTACAACTGTCGAGCTTTTCATGGCAGAATTTGCTTCCTCCTCTGTGCTCAGGAAGCATTAAGTGCAATGGGGACCTAATCCCAATTAGTGCAGCAGAGCACTGCTGTGGGAAAAGAGTAACCAATCCAGAGTGAAGCTCATCATGCAAGGCGTTGGGCTGGAGAACTGGGTTCTGCTTTCAGCTTTCCAGTTAGCCGCTTGCAATGCCTCAGGCAGGATATCCTCCCTCCTTGCAGGTTATGAGCAGAGAAGGCAAATTCCTGGAGACAGGAGCTGTCTTATACCTTGGATTTGCAGGGCACTTTGCACCAAAGGGCTAAGTCTTGTCCAGGTCCTTGGAATGCTGGCATTAACTAAATATTTGTCTTTGCAAACTGAGGAACACCAGCCTTGCACTTTCTCAACAACTCAGTAATTTTTTTAAACTTATATGTGTTCATAGGTGAGACAAATTTAAGCCAAAGTTTGATTTTCTCCCTTTTAATGTCTTGTGTCCTGCTATGAAGTCACATCCATATGGAAAAAATTACACACATAAAAAACTGTCCCAGCCACAAACCTGGTGATGAAATTTGGCTCCTGTGATTTGGTTTGCTAACAACACATTTGGATCCTCTCATAGGAAGAGTCTGCAGTACAGCTGAGGTTTAGCACCAGCTCCTAAACAAGGGTTTGGAGAGGGGTATAACACTTGACTACTTTCTCTGTTTTTCCTGTGTCCATTGGAGCCATTCCTGCCAATCTGGAGCCAGCACCAGGTTCAAAACACCCCAAGTTTTTAGCAGACAGCTCTATTATGCTCCTAAATTATATGAACCTCTGTAAACAGGTGTTTGAAGCACTGAGCACTGAACGTTTTCTGTCTGTGAGACCAGCACCTTCTACCTGGTACACCAGTCAGTACTGGGAATGAGGGTGGCTGAATGCTGCTGCCTTCAGGGAGGTGCATCCATGCAGGCCAGCAAAAGTTACACAAATCATCTCCTTCAGTCCGCTGTGCTGCATTTCTTTTCTCTGCCAGCCCACAGGGAACTGAAAAATACCCAAACTACTTAACTGCTTATTCAGAACAGACATGAGCCAAAGCTGGAATGGGTTATGCAAACTGTCCTGAAGACCGGATTTGCTGGTAAAAAAGGATTCAAATCCAGGCCACCCTGTCTTTGTTTCTGCAGAACCAGGAGTCAGACAGTGATTTTCTCAAAAACAACCACAATAGTTCCACGTCTACTTCATTTCCACATTTTGATTCCCTGGTTTGCCATCCATCCCACACAACATCCTTTCCCTCTGCCTGCCAATCACTACTTCACACTTCCAAAATGTATTTACCTTGTATTAGCCATATAAAGAGGGCTTTCTTCTTTTCATGGTCCTACTCAAACTGAAATCTATATTGACCTCCATATAGAACAATGATAAGGAGCTAATAAACATTTAAAATGTTTATTAGTTTACATGTTCACATTTATGCCTGAAATCTAGTTCATGGCCAATGAGAGAAAATTTCCAAAAATCTGAAATTGATTCCTTTGTTTTGTTTTGGTTTGTGGGGTTTTTTTGTTTTTGTTTTTTTTTTTCCATCAGTAATTAGTTACCTACTCAAGAAATTATTTTAAAAACTTTTAAAATTTGAATTCTCTATAAGGAAGTAGAGTAAACACTGGTGGAATTCTGGTGAAAGATATATAAGTGACTTATTATTTCCAAGTATGAGACTAAAGCAAGACATGTACATTTGTGTGGTTATGTATCAACATACATACATTGTGCCTCTGTGTGTACACACACACATGTACCTGTGGATTTACACTCTTTGCACACAGAATTATTTATGTACTTGAAATAGATTTAAGTTGCACAATTCAGCCTAAATCAAGTTTGAATCTTCTCAAGTTTCTGAGGTATTTGAATCTGAGCCTGGTTTTCAACACATAAAAAACTGGGTCCTATTCAAATTTAAGAATCCATTTAAGGCTCAAACATTTCCCACCAGTAACCTTTCCCAGAGTGGCAATGAAATTTGAGCTTTGCAGATGAGACAAGGTCACGTGAAAAAAATACAGGAACATTATATCTCTACAAGGTTGACATAGGAAGATGGCATTCGAATAAGCAATTAGGATTTCTGCTAGTGTAAATCAGCATATCTGCATGGAAATCAACATACTACACAAAGAAACACAGCAATTTCAAACTAACATTTTTATCCTTTGTTATGAAAGGGAACAATACTAAGTCAATAAAGTAAAATGACAACTCTTTTAAATTGATTTCTTTAAGCATTGACAGGAATGTCACTTTTTCCTCTGTGTAATCAATGAACTGCCTTTGTGTAGGTTTTCCACTCAGTAACAAAGGACTGTGTACATGGATGTGAATAAATTATGAGAAATTGTATGAAAAATCAGGAATAAGAAGGAAGCCTAGAAACAAGCGCTACATTAGAGACATCTTTTATTTTTGCAACTGACCACATTCCAAGTTGAAGTTGCGCCTTTCTTATCAGCCTTAATATAGATTTCTCCTAGCTGCAGGTCCAACACTTAAACACTTAATAAACTATTATGCTCACATGTTAAAACATAGTTGTATTAAATGTCCTGCTGAAGACAATTAAATCCTTTTGAAGGCATACTGGTTTTTTCCAGCTCTAGCCAAGGCCTGGGCAGACCTGAGCACCAAGGAGGCTGAATTGTCCTCACACCTCCTCACTTAGGGGCAGCAGCAGCCACAGCATCAGCACTCATCCCTATGGCACTTGGTGTGACAGCCAGCCCTCTGCCTCTATCAGTTTGATTTGCAGTTTACCACAAGGAACTGCAATAGTTTGCACTTGAATAATAAATACATAAATAAACTGGCATGAATAACACTCCTGGGAAATCAGCAATGAATTTCCAGGTCTATTTCTTACTAGGAGAAAAAAAAAAAAAGGAGAGAGAGAAAGGGAGAAGATAGATTACTGGGAGAGAATTATGCTCCAAACCTTTCCTGGTCACGGAGTATTGACAGAAAAAGAAGTGCTGAACTGTGGGCTATTTGGAGATGCATTTGTCAGTCGGTGCACAGCTTTCCCAAAATCTGTACTTTGTATTTGCTTAATGCTATTAGACATGAGAAAGACTTTCAGAAAACAGAGATGAAAATTATATCTGAAATTAGTATTTCTGTCTGTTTTTCCTTCCTCCAGGTTATTTCTACAAATCAGATATTGTGAATTCTTATCTTGCTCCCAAATCAAATAACTCCAGTGAGTGGCAAAGGCAGGGTTTGAAAGAGGGATCTCCAATGATCTGTGCCTCAGAGCTGCAGTTTATTCTCTTCCTCCTCAACTTTGAGGCTGCTTCATTAACTTGGACTTATATTCCAGCCTCAGCTCCTGTTGTAGAGAGAAGAAAAAAAAAAAAAAAAACGAAAAAAAAAAACTTCATCATGATCCAGCCAGACCTTGAAAAATTAGACCCACGGAAGAAAAGAATACAATCGGAACTCGCAAAGACATTTTTTTTATTGGCCTTGTAATTTCCTCACTAAACACGCTTTTAGCAGCCTACCCCTCTCAGAATCTTAATTATCTGTCGGCCCCTTATAATGGCCCCATTCATGGTTCTTCAGAGCAAAAGCACTGTGGTATCACAAACACAGGAACTCAGAAGATACAGCATGTTCCTGAGGAAGGGCTGCACACCCACAGATAGCTGGCAGAGGGAATTTGCTACTTGGAGAACATAATATAACACAAATATGTAGATTTTTTTTCCCTTCTTTCATTTTTTTCTTTTTTTTCCCCCTGAAGCAAGAAAGAAGAGATGCTGTGCCTGAGCTGTGTATAAGGCAACAAAAAAATTAAAAAAAAAAAAAAAAGCCCTCTGATATACAGTTCTGAAAGAAAGTAAATATTATAGGCTCTCCATCTCTCTCCTCCACCATTTCTGACTGTTCATTGACTACCATAAATTAGTATGACTTGATATATTGTAAGGGCTGGAGACATTTTATGAGCTTCTGAAGTCTTTTCCAACAGGAAATGTGAAGTATCACTTACAGTTCAAGATTTTTTTTTTTGTTTGATTTGTTTGGAAATGAACCACATGCTGAAAATATTTCATTTAAATCAAAACTAAGAATACCAAGTTGGTCAGCATCCTTGAGAACTGGACATTTTTAGTGATTCAAGTACATACTTCTACAGACCCTTTCTATGATAAAAGAAAGAAGAAAAACACTACTCTATCACTAGCTCTGAGTCTGCTACTTCTCAAGTTCCCACTGATAAATGCTCTCTAGGTACTTTTTGTAATCAGTTTTGCTTCTTAAATTCGCAGTCTTACAGAAAAAAAAAAAAAAAAAGAAAGAAAAAAAAACCCACACAAAAAAAAAAACCCTGAAACCAAATGGTATGCAAAATACACTCCAGAAAATTATATTATAATCACATTAAATAAAAATCTTGCCAAAAGGCTGTAACTTCTGTAATAAGTAATGTAAGACTTTTACCAAAGTATTCACTGTTCAGGGGAAATACCGACTTTGTATGTCCACACTTGTCTTGGGATGACAGTTTAATTTGACATTCCAATAGAAATGGTCCCTTTTATTTCAGGATCTGCTGTCTCAGGTCTACTCATTAAAGATTGACCAAGGTCCTAGGGATAACTTTAGGAATACCTGCCAATTTTGATTTCAGCAAATGTGCTCCCTCTAGAACTGGTGGGCTAGCCAAACACCATGACCCATATTCCTAGCTGGAATAGCAAAATAAAAGTGATCCCAGAACAATGATAAGAATGATGGGTGGCAGAAAAAAAGAGGGGAATATGTTCATGCAGAAGCCTTGCAAAGTAAATTTTAATTTTGATCCAGTTCATCACACCTAAAATTTGTGTTTTGATATTAAACCTGTTGTATCTAGTAAGTACAGATGTGATCCAGGTTTATTTGCATATCAGAAATATCCAAATTTCAAACAAAGCAAACAAAAATAAAAAGCCCACCCACAAACAAGGATACCTAGAGGTATTTGAACCTCTGAGGGTGAGTATGTATAGACAACACCACCCTGAAGACCTTCAGGCAGTAAGAAAAGGAAAACCATTACCAAAATTGGGTTTTGGGGCAGGACTCCTTCCCAGAGTCCTGTTTTTAACCTCCAGGGAGGCCACCTCAAAGAGAACTGAAAGCCAGAGGCTCCTCACAGGCATCCAGCCGCCTGTGCATGAGCTGCTTTAGGGACCAGCTTCAGGCTGCTCGTCCTCCAGGAGCCTCATGACATGAATGTGTGCCAACCCACCACCACCACACCGGCACCTTGCAAGCAAGACAAGGAATGTAAGAGAAAGAAACAGATGTTTTCAGTCATCAGGAAAATGTGTCCTCCAGAAGAGGGTGAAGAGCAGAGTGTGTGTGTGTCTGCCAGGCTACCCAACTGCTCTACCTGCTCTAGACTGGTACAGTAGCATGTCTCCACATTTCATGAATAATAAATTCCTGTGTTAAAGGGGGGGATCACTAGAGAGAATAGATTGAAGGAAAGCTCAAGTTAAACAGTGAGAAATTCACCTAATACTTGCATTTACCAAGTGAAGCCCAGAGTTTTGCATCTCTAGGCAGAAAGAAATTGACCTCTTCACAGAAGTGGTGCACTGAAGATGTTTAATAAATTGCTTCAGAAGCAGAATCAGTTCTGAACTTAACACAGGTGTCTCAGGGAGGAAAAACGCACATAAAAGCACTGTGCAAACTGCTGACAGCACTAGCTATGTGAGAGACAATCAAGGTACTTAACGTTTTAAAACACATGCCCTGCATAATAACCAACACTTCCAGAAGCCTCTGTCACTCTTCCAAGCACTGAATTAAGAGAAGTGTCGCTGTACCAGGATCATAAAAGATATCCTTTAAGCCTCTTGCATAAATGCATGTGTTCTGAGATGGAGAAATGTGAACTCATATTCTTCATGTATCCAGGGGCTATTTTCCCCCTGAGAAGTTGAGGGGAAAGGGAGAGCGGGGCCACCACACAATTGATTTTCTACAAACACATTTAACCTTTAGCAGCTGGTGTCAGCATTTCCAGTGCTAATATCTACAGTGAACAAAGTAGCTGGAGAAGTGCAGAGAGCTTGCTTCAGAGGTGAGGCTTAGGAAATCAGAAATTCTTCTCTCAGCCCAGGATGAATTGCTTTAATGGCCATACTGGAGAGGGTATGGATGCAGGAGAGAATGGGGGACGAGAGATGGGGAGGTGTCTCCACAATTTCAGGCAATATTTCCTGCAGAAGCACCTCCTCAATAGTTTCCCTGAGCCATTGCATCTGAGTCAACTAATAATACTCACAGCTAAAATGTGCATGAATCTTCTCATGAACGTTTCCCTCAATGAGTGCTGTGCAGCATCAAAGAAACAATGCTTAGGCCACAGGTGATGGTGGCTCCCACTGCCCAGCTTCCCGCCCTGGCAAAGGCTGATGGAAGCAGGGTGACAGGAGCTCTGCAAGAGGCAGTAGTTGAAAAGGCTGGTAATAGTTTCTCTAGCCCTTCATTTCTAGGTCACTAGGTTGAATGCAGAAGCACATATCAGTCAGCTTCATCTCCCTTGCAGTCACAAGGAGCCTACATGAAGGGAGGCAGTGCTTTCAGCCTAGCTCCTCCCAAGCCTCTGCTTCCTCCCCGTTGTGAGCCCAGGCTGACTCCCTCTAGGACAGTCTCCCAAGGAACACATAACAGCAAATCAGCATATAGCTGGTGCTGCTTCCTGACACCTAAAATCCTCATTTATGTTAGGCAGGTGGTGTGTCCTCATCCCAGTAAATTACAACTGTCTTTAATTCCTGACCAGCTTGCCCACACTCAGGCCATTCGTGTACCTGCAGCGGGCGCACCTCACACACCCCGCTGCCGCAGCTGCTCTCTGCGAAAGCAAACCAAGGCAGCAGCAGCACGATTTCTCCCCGTGTCCCCCACAAACGCGTACTCCTTGGCAAAGCAGATCCATGTTCTGTCCTGAAGCAAAGGTAGCATCCCCCTGTCACAGCCCAGAGGTGGGCAGGGGCTGAGCCCCTCAGCAGAGCACCCATCCACAGCACTTGCTCCCCTCTCACTTGGCGGCGGGGGATGAGCCCTGGTATCGTAGAGTTACGACTGGGTTTTCTAAAATGTACTGGTTGCTATTTTTTTGTTGCTATTACCTCCTCCAACGCAGTTTGGGCTTGCAGTATTAAGACAGCTTGGGTTTACATACAGAGGGACTACAAATATCTTTCCTGCTAAATAAGTGGTGCAAACACATCACTCGACGGTGCTGCGTGGCTCACAGGATTTATGGTCCCGCGTTTGGGATGAACAGCGCAGTTCTCTTGCGCTGTTTCCATTATGAATAACGCGGCCACGCTAAACTCACACTAATAAAACCTGAATGTATCACTGCATTGTTTGGCACTCTGTATAGGAGAAACCCATCCATTACTGAGGCGGGCACTGAAAACTCTTTGTGACAGGAGCAGCACAGGGACAGCTTCACAGCAGCTATTCAGAGCCACTTTACAGCTTCCTGAGCAGAGCCCAGGCTGGGCTGCATGCCAGCAGTGTGGAAAATGGCTGGCAGGGGCTCTGGCCACTGATTTGTAAGTCGCGTGAACCCCCAGGGGAAGAGGGAGCAGGTACTGAGAGCACCTGTTAGAGGGTGCTTGCTGCATGTCGCTGCCCATCTCTAACATTTGCTTCAGCCCACTTGTTGATGATTCCTCTGACAAAGCAAAATGACTAAGACTCTGCAAATTGGACAATCACCACGCTGCTTCAGCTGCTACACAACTATTGGGATGACAGTTTAATTTGATATTCCAATAGAAATGGTCCCTTTTGCTTCAGGATCTGCTGTCTCAGGTATACTCATTAAAGACTAAACAACTATTGGGGACCACCAGAGTCTGCATGGGCATCAGAACTGTTCCAAAGAAAGTAATGCAGGCAGCCACACCGGTGAGAGGGACAGTGCAGGCTGCTGAGGCAGTGTGCCCAAAGACGTGTTCCCCGCTCTCAGGGAAGGAGTGAAGGCACCACAGACCTTCTGCTGTCTCCAACCCAGCTGAGGGGCAGAGCCAATGGCCACAGAAGGTATGACTGCATACCCAGGTTGAAACCAAAAGCATAAGAGCACGTACTAGCAACAGTGTCTGCTTCACAGCCAACACCCTCCAGCCTTCCTTGGTAATGGCTGACATAGGCTGCTTCCTGCATGTCCCATCACTAATCTGGCCAGCCTCCTGTGTCCTGCTCCAAACCGCTTTCATTTTATGAATCCTTTAACCCTGGGGAGTTACCCAAAAATGTGCTAACACCATCCCTTACATTTCTTCTTTATGAAGCTCCTAACAAATGTCTCCCTAAGTTGAACGGCCTTGCTTTAAAGAAACTCATGACTTTGCTACTGGATTTGCCTTTCCTCCAAGCAGTGGTATTCAGCCATGCAAAACAGACCTGTGAGTTCACCTTACTGCTGTGGCACAAAGAGAGCCCCGATGAGAAAGTTTAAATTGAACATCTTTCAGCAGATGACAAACCTTAGCCTGCCTGAAGCCTTTGAAAGGCCAAAATGCAATGCAAATTAAAGTTCAAGGAGCTTAGAAGAAAACTATTTTAGCTTTAGGCTTTCAACCAAGCAAAGAAGAGTTAAAATTATATTTCAAACAGCAGTTCAATCATTCACTTTCCCAGTATTAATGAACGCCTCCTGCATGTTTACCCAGATAAGGCTGCGATTCACGTAGCAGGCATACCCCAGAAACTTAAAAGGTCAAAAAAATGGCAACAAAGAATTCTGCTAATATTACCTAGAATCCACTCTGTTCTTTTGGCTATTTTAGTATCAGTAAATAACTCTCTACGTTTTCTGACCTAAGCATTTCCATTTGAGAAGCTTCCCAGGCTAGATGTTTCTAAAATGTTACCAAATGATTAAACACAAATCCTCAAGTGAAGAGAGCAGGTTTTATTAAATATCCCAGAGCAGTGCTGCCTGCCCACACTTATGCCCATGTCTGGCTGCTGGCTGATAAACGCCTTGGCTTTAAGATATTACTTATTAGCATGCCTGTATATTTCCACCTCACACAGTCACCCAAGGGTGATTGCTATCTGTTAATTGAATTCCGTGCCAGCAACTGTGTCTTTGTGTGCCTGCCATTATAATTTCGAGGTTTGTGACTTCATTTCCTATTTACAAGTTGCAGTAATGAAAAAGTGTTTGTATTTATACATACATAAGCTCAATATTTTTGTAGCTATATGGCAGGAGGTGGATGGAAGTTCACATGTGAAATGCATAGGTGTGTCCTGGTTTTTGCCTTCCTTTTTCTCTTTCTTTTTAAAGGCACTCTGCTTTCCACCTGAAACAGAGCTGGTGTGATGGAATATATCTCCAGAGATAGAAGAGGGGGTCAGGGAAACAGAACGAGAGCCTTAAGTTTAGAGCAGAGCAAGTTGAGTCTGTAGAATTGCTTGGGTTGTTGCCTTCCAAGCAGTGGACTCGATGGTGCAGCCTCACTGCAGTAATGATTGGCACACCTACCATATTTTAATCAAGCATCATTGCCTTCATCTGAGTGGCTTATGCAATGTTTCATCCATTGTTTTAGATGTGAAAATGTGATGTCTACATTGCCTGGCTCTCCCAAGACTACTCTGTGAGACTGAGGTGGGAGTAGGAGGAGAAGGAAGACAGAAGAGACAGGACGCCAGCAGTTGGTCTGAGTTCTGGCCCTGGGTTTCAGCAGCAGGAACCTATGCCTCAGACAGCTTTTGCTGGCCTCCAGAAAGGAGCTGAAGCTTTTGAGAAGACATTGGTCCTTTTGAGTTTGGACAAGTCTGCTTCAGCAAACAAAAGAAACTCCTGAGCCACCAACCACACTTGGCTGCTGCTGCAGAAAAACGTGGTCTATAATCCCTTTCATAAACACCCTGGGATCCATTTCATAATCCCTCTTGGCTTTCTTGCCCCTCAATATGTCTGTAGGAAAGTTGTTCAAAATTTCCAGTCCCTGGAAGATCAGAAGCTGATTTCTCTATCAGAATCCCCAACAAGTGGCTCATAGCAAATTGAATGTAAAAAAGCTTGGGTGGTGTTGTAGCCACCTCAGGCTAAGGGTCTGTGGAAAACCAGGATGATCTCTTTTTGCCCAGCCAATTAATGTTAGACATAAAAAGCAGTCAAACCTACAGCCAAACAAGGGCTTGTCACAGTGCACTCTATGGAGGTAGATATCTCACTACCCACGTTACAGTTGTGAGCACGCCTGCTGTGAGCACTCCTATTTCCAAATGTCTCCAAAGAGAGCAAATGAGTAATGAATTAAAGAATCCTGATCCGTTATGTCATACACTAGCCAAATACTTTTTATTTAGCATGAAATGCTGTGAAAGCATTCCTTTTTAATAAAACTCTTAACATTTCCTGATACTTGTCTACATAAGTCTCCTTCATCACTATTTTGCTTTACCTTTATCCATAATCAGAATGTAGTGAGACACATGTCAATTAATATAAATACCCAGGAAGTTACAAAATGTTTTGGGAACTGGAAATAAAAGATTTACGATCAGATTCATTTAATTATCCTGAGAAATCTTTATCCAAATTATATTACTGTAGTCCAACCTGTCTTCAGTTTAAGATAACTTCTATTTAGTCAGGTTTTATTAGGACATTATCAATATGCAGGATGCATATTGCTATAAATTAGCTTTAGGAAATTTTAACTACATTCAAGTGTATGCATCATATTCATCACTGATTCAGCTAACATTAAAAAAAAACCTGGCTTCAAGTATCTTCTCTTTGTGCTACAAATTCTCTATAAATTATACTATTTAAAAAATGAAATACTGTTTTCAGAGTAACTTCCAAGGACAAATTGTTTGCAGTGTAGTAGATGGAGCAAAAGTTGCCATCTATTATTGAGATCGCTTAATAATTTTAAGATTTATTTTGGCCGCTTTTAACTTGCAAAACCTTTATCCTCTTAAAAAAGATTTTTAAAAGACTGAACGTCATCGTCTAGCAGTTATAAATTCTGTTGAAATTAAGTTTCTGAAATTTTCTTGTTTTCTTAAAATATAGGAAAGCCCTGTGCATGCAGAAGGGCCGATAAACACATAACTGTTAAAACCCAAACTTATTGAAGCCTTCTAATAATCAAATTGGTCAATGTCAGAATGAACATGATTGAAATGTTCCAAGGGCATTGTGCAGGGGGTTTAATAATATTTAACTAATTAATAGTAAATATAAATAATATATGCTCTGAAACCAAAAGAAATTAAATCAAGCCTACATTGAAACAACCAGCAGTGAGAAGAACTTTCTTCAGATTTTGAATTGCTCACTTTTTTTCTGTCAAAAAATATCATCATAAACAAAATGTTCCTATGAAGTATTTCAATTCCAACAAAGCAGCATTTCCTGGTGGAAGATATTCTGGTCAGGAAAACCCTTCAACACAATTACTTCAGTCTGTCTTTGATTATATGAGAACACAGTGCTCTTTCAAATGTCTCAAATGCAAAATTAGTCCTGCTTGGTGTATGGCTCCAGCCGGAGAGGTGAATTAGTACAGGGCGTTCTCTTTCTGCAAGCTCTTGCTGTTGGAGTGGGAAAATCAGAAACATGCGCGCTGAGCCAGGTCAGTTGCTTAGGTGACCAAATCCAGGAAAAAGTCCTTGCCTGGGAAACATTATAAATTTGCTTTCGTCTGATCCCAAGGCTTGGCTGGAGCCTTGGCAGAGCCTTGGCCTATGGCACAGCGTGGGACACACGCACCCATTGCAGCTGAAGGCAGCTGGGGCACAACCAGAGCACAGCTAATGAAGATCATGGTATAAGGCACATGTGCATAACTGGGGGTTGAAATAGGATTGCACCTTACCTCTGATGCTCCATAAATTTGGGTGCTTGCCTTTGAAAGGCTAATATTTTTTGAACCTATTATTTTTGTTGCATAACTGTATATAGTACATAATTACTCATAATACATTACTGCACATGCGACTCTGCAGACAATGTTTAGACATTAAATCTTAGCTCAGTGATTGAATAGAGGGTACAGTAAAAATAAATATCCATGTATTTTGTAAATATTTGCATAATGAGCTATTTAAATGCAAGAGATTCTAACATATGTAAACAATTGGAAATACTCTCTGTGTAAGTCTAAAGTGGATGTAAAAATATACACAGCCTCCTTTAAAATCATATGATTTAGTAGTCACACATTACATATTTTTTAAGGCTTTATATATAACTGTTGCAGATTGTAAATACCCATTGCATTAAAAACACGTTTCTTGGTACAACTAGTCAGTAAACTGTATGACTGAAAGCTTTGGATGGCAAGGACAGTGCAGTAAATGGACATTGGTGACTGTCCAGTTACAGAGAAAGCTCTTTGTGCTCTGCAGACTTAAAATATCCAGAGGGTTACAGAATTCAGTGTAATCAATCCCAGTCTAACAAGTAACAGAGGACATAATTTCCCTCTTGTTAAAAAGCTGTCATGTAATGTTCTGTGGAACAAAACTTTCTCCACAAAACTTTCTCCCAGCTCACTGTACAGCTGTCTGTGCCATGGGAACTGTGAGGTTACCTCCACCTCCACTGCTTGCTTTTCTGGTCTTGGTCCAGTCTGAGACTTCTGAACCCGCGTGCCAAAGTGGCATCTTAAAGAGACCTCACAACCTTAGCCACAGTGTAATGTGACTCAGCATGGTTTTTGCAAAGGAAATGTAGCAGTGGTGGAAGGAGAGAACAAAATTACTTTCAAAGTGGAAGCTTTTTTTTGTGTTAATAACCAGCCTGAGCTAGCTGTCCAAGGAGAGAAACAATGAGCATTGTACTTGGTAGCTAGGCTGCCTTCTGACTAATTACTGTTCCTGCAGAAAGGACCAGTGCTCTCTGCCTCTGCACTAAGGACCAAGGCAGCTCGATCATACCCACAGTCACGCCTCTGCCCCCACACCTGATTAAAGAGAGTGAGGAGAGGATTGTTGCTGCCATCTCCCTCAGGCTTCATGACTCAAAGGGACACTGCTACAAGATGCATCCCACCACCTGTAGGGCACTCCATGTCTCTCTGGTGTAGGGGATGAGTGGAACATCCTCTGCTTTGGGAGAAACAGCACTGTTGCCAGGTGGTGCCCCTGCTGCCTCTGCCGTGATTCATGGCCACCATCCGTGTAGTAAACGACTTCTGTTACAACAATTAAGGCCTGGGAGCTTCTTAACATGATGAACTCCTGGTTCCTGAGCAGTTAAAAAATGTTTGAGTCACCAAGGAGCTAATTTAAGATAGTCCACAATAACGGGGTGTGACAAATAATTGGCAGACTGAAGAAATGGAAGATAATACGAGATGGCTGGGTGTGGGTGTTTATGTGAGGCATAGGGAGCAGTTTTTCACTCAGAGGCTAAGTTATCTGGGCCAGATTTAAGGCTTTGGAAACTTCAGTATGAGTTTTGGGGAGGGAAGAAGTTAATTTCATTCTGTTCTATAGGACATTTAGTTTCAACATTAAACTCAAACACATTTTCATTAGTAATGCTCACTAGTAGTCCTCAGGCAGCTCTGAATTTTTAAAATCTCCCTTTCAAACTCCTACATTGCATTCCAAAGAGGTTGTGTCCAACTCATGACAAGCCCTGCACAAAAATAAAAAAAAAAAAAAAATTTCTGCACAGGCATTCCACATGCCTGGAGGCAGAAAAAAAGGGGTTTCTGAAATGCCACACGCAAGAAAGCCATTTGGGTTGTGGGGGAGAGTTTCTCAGTGTGCAAACCACAATCATAGTCATATTTCTTACACCTTCTAACAATCAACCCACAAAGATAACACTCCTCAGAAATGTTTTTCAGAGATTTTCTCCTCACCTGGAATAAAGATAACATTTACACTGTTCTTTCTCATTGAGCAGCTATTCTTAAAACCAAGATGTGCTCTTGACTAACCTATTGCCAAAGGAAACTTGAACAGCTAAAACCCACACCTTCTGCAGACCAGGGAAAAAGGACAGTCAGTATTCCACTCCTTTCTCAGTCTCCATAATATGAAAAGTCATTATTTTAAAAATTTATTATTAAAATATGATTTAGTTGATATAGGGTAATGTTATGGAGAACAAAATCTCCCTTTTCTTCACCCCCAAAAAAGGCTCTGAAATTAGATTTCTCTGTTAGAGGGAAGCACCCCAGATCTTCATCACAAATGTGTGAGCATGAAATGCATTTGACAGAGCCTGCACAACAAAAAAATTCCTATTCCATATATCAGACTCCCATATCCAGTCTTCTCTCTCACTGTCCTTACTTGCATGACTAGTATCTGCCCCAAACCAATTCTCTTTTGAGAGCAAAAGGCTGAGGTAGACTCAGATTATGTCTGAATGTGTATCCTAACAAAGGGTGGTTGAAACTCAAGGGCTCTCAGGCATCTCCTCCCATCCATGCTCTTCTCCTGCACTCCACCACAGCCCTACATTCACAAGAACTTGCAGGTGTGTAGCTGAACTTGTGCACTCATGGTACGCTGCACAAGTTAAAAATTCTGAGCAAACCAAGTCCCTCTCATCCCACAGGCTTCTTCCAAAGTACAGCTCCCCAGAAATATTCACGAGGGATTAAGCCATTGCTGTTGTTTGTGCCTTCACCCACACCACTGGGACTTAAAATCATTCAACCAACTTTGTCTCTGGGTGGAGCAGTGTTCATCTCCACAGGATGGACACAGAAAATGGACACTGACATGCCTGAAACTTGGGGGCCTGGCTTCAAGCAAACATGTGTCCTCATGTTTGTGCAGACAAGTTTAAGAGAGGCTAAAAGCAGTCAGTCATAGCTTCTTGTTCAGCAGGTAGGGACAGGCACCTTGCTTGCGGAGTCTGAAGAAGGAAAGGTAGTGCATTTTAGAGGCAAATGATCTGGGTCTGCACTAGCAGCCCTTTATACTCCAGCAGTGAAAGGTCTAATTGAGGCTGTATCATTATCTCCTCACGATGTAAAATTAAATGTGCACTCCCTTGGTGGATATCACTGATGAAAAGCCAGTTCAGGAAAAGGCTGAGATATACGGCAGGATCAATTTTATTTCTAATGGTTTTTAACATTTCATCTATACATTTAACAGGCTGAAGCAGGGGGAAATAAATATTATGTTAGCGACTGTGTCATGGAATGAGGCTTTGCTTTTGATTAAAAATATAAAGGGAAAACAACCATCACCATTTTATGGCTATCATAATTTGTTTCACATACATTTTTTCAATATTAAGGTGTACTAAAATATTTAACTGGTAAATAAAATACCTATAGACTTGTAAAGAAATCTTCAAATCTCCTGGACAAAGACTTGAAGACTTCCGTTTGATTTTATGTTAATTGTCTTGTAATACTTACATGAGTCAATATTAAAAAGATAGATACATATATGCAGCAACACATAAAATTGGCTCTTTATCTATGCATAAATTCCATATAGCAAAAATGTACTAAAAATATTGATCTCAAACATTATTTTGCATTGCTCTGTTTTTTGTTTTATTGATATTAACAATATTTACTTCCACATAAAGTGTATTTTGCAGATTTTATTACCACATGATGCAAACTGAAATCACAAACCAAGACACAAATTTGGTTTCACACATCAGTCCTAAATTCCCCCCCCTACAAAGCAGTTCAGACTTCATGCTTAAAGAACCAGAAAGATAAAATCTTAGTTAATGCATTTTTTTTCCTTTAATATATGGAAAACATGCAACAATCTGGAGGCAAGAGTAGAACATCTTTAATATGATAGCATCTCGTTTGATATCTTAAACATGAGACATCAATACCATTAATGTGTAAAAAAATAAATAAACAAACCAAGAGGAAGTAAAAGTCTGACATGCATCGTATCTAGGGGTCTTGGTTTTATTTTGAACCTATCAACCTCGGGTAAGGATCAAGACTTTTCTACAGAGGATTTTACCCTGTGGATGTTTATTTTTCTGCTGTGTAATTTGATGCTGCTGTTGTGTTTGGCATCAATACATTAAAAGTTGAATTTATGTCAGCTCAAACAGACCAACCATCAGATGTTGCTATTAACTTTGACATCAAAATCATTAAGAAATTGCCATCATGTAAATTAATTATCAGAATTGTATTGGCATGAATGCATAATGATATTACTCATGGAAATAATTAAAGAAAATGCACAGTGAAAAATGCATTAGAATAATGGCACAAAATGTCATTACTCTGGCTTCTTGACAACTAAATGCTATTAGTTTTCAGCACAGTGAACTTTAAGGTTAACTGAAAGAGTCAGGGAAGTCCACTGCAGAGCTCAAGCTGCTCCTATTTGTGCCTTTATTTATTCAGTATATGCGACTGAATAAATAGGAGTGAAAACTGACTTTTTTAAACTTGTCAAATAAAGCTTTTTATCACTCTAGGAGAGATTACAACAAAACAAACAAACAAACAAACCCTAAACCAAAACAAACACAAAGCAGCAGAATTACTTATAACACTGTTGTCCAAATATATATGTGCTTTTGTTGTTGCCAATGTCAGGTTTCAAGGGACCTGAGGCACAGCAAAGTTGTTAAAATTTTAGGATTTTCCAGAGCACAGAGGAGTAATAATTAACAAAAAACTATTTAGGCTGTCACCTTCCACCCCCTACCCAAAAGGTCACTATTTCTGATCAGTGATCAGGGAGAGAGAGTTGTGATTATGGAGCATGTGTATGTTCTCTTAATTTAATATGTAATGGACTGAGTTATTTTGGGTTTTTCTAATCAACAGTAAAACACAGTCCACTCTAATAGAATAAACTAATGACTCAGTGATGCATGCCAGCTTACTCATCAGCTGGACACGTTTCTTTTCAATGTCTCTCTCCATTCCCTCTCAAGTCAATGGAAAAGTTCTCTTTCTCTCTCAGTCATGGTTTTGTACTTGATCCAGAAATTATATTATAGAAATAAATGAAAAAAGGCAATAATTTCTGGGCTTCTTGCCTTCCATCTTTATTAGACTAAGCACACCCCGCTACCTCCCTGACACAGAAGTTGACATCCTAAAAATAAAATTCAATGTTTTAAACAGTAAAGTATGGAGGGAAGAAGCTTTATTTATCGTGTTATAGACAGTTAATCCTAATGACTCTCAGAAAAAAAAGGAATATTTCCAAGCTATATATGGAGGGCTAGGAAACAGGACATTTCTGAGCGGTTTATGGCCCTATCCTTGTTTTTCTACATAACTTCAGGCAACTCACTTAAATTACTTGCCTTAATTTTTTTCCCTGTTGCCAAAGCGCTAACACAAAGAGAACACAAAAAGATGTGGCAAAGAATCCATGGTTAAAATGCCAAAACCCACTCCATAAATAAAAATTAGTCAAGCTACCTAAGCATGCACAAATAAACAAACCCTACAAAATGTGTCTGAAAATTTGCAGAAGAGTCATTTGTGACCTAATGTACAAAGTCTTCAGCTGGATCTGCCAGCATAGACTCCTGCATGTCTGAGGAGTCCCTTGTAAATCTCTGTTTGCAGCCTCATTGTCACTGCACTCTCCAGTCTTGACATAATGAATCTCAGCTCAGAAATGGGACACAACAGGCAGGCAATCTACATGTCACTGATACCAAAGGTTTGGGTGCTGTCTAGACAGTCCTGGCAGTTCAGAGCTTATTTTCTTTGGTTTGCTCTGGGGGATTGGGAGAGACATAAATCAAAAACTTTTAGGGTGGCCAAAGTTTCTGGGAGAAATTTGGATGATAATTAATATGAGAGCAATGGCAAAAATAATTTTTAAAAAAATACTTGAGAGCTATTCATGGATATCTTTAAACTTTATAAGTTGCCTTAGGGACAGCTAGCTTTTCAGGTATGCTTTGACTTTTTATGGTGAAATACAGACATTTTACTTGAAACAGTTTGTTTAATGATGCCCTGAGCCTTTTAATTCTGTTTAACAGTCTAAGCTTTGCTTCTAATCCATCAATAGATAGGTCAAACTTGTACCCATAATTTAAAGTTATGTTAATAAGATCTATGATATGTCTTGCAACTTTTTATTGATAATATCTAATGTATTATAAGTATCATGAACTTGCAGAGCTGCTGTCACTCAGGCATTTTGAGTATAAGGTATTAGATCTCCAAAGCATGCTGCTGCAGTGAAAAAAAGGACTTTAAATAAAATAGGCTTCCTTCAAAGGGACAGTCTATAAATTCACAAAAAAGATTTACTATGTAATTCAAGCCTGAATCAACACAGGACTTATACTGTGTAACTAAGAAGGGACACACCATGCGGTAGGGTGTTTATAGTGGGGGCAATATTGCAATGCACAGGTTGTTTTCCAGGCACATCTTTTCTAATTACATTGATTGACACCTCCCACTTACAGTCACATACCCACACTGAGATTAGCTGCAATAATTGCTACACGAGAAATTTATTTAAGGAAAATATTGAGTGTTTATTTAGTGCTTTTTAATGTCATTTAGCAGCTGGAGAAAAAAAAAATATGGCAACAACACCATCACGTGACTTCGTTAATTCTCCATGCAACATGGCAAAGCAGCTTCTGAACTACATCTGTGAGGCCTTGGAGGTACAGTAGCTGCATCTGGATTAGAATGAACATCTGTAAATTTGCTAGCTTACTTATAGTTTATAGCCACATTTACTTGTGTGAGTTTACTGTGTCCTACAGATGATATTTTTCACTCCCCTGCTGTTTGTTGATGGTATAAAACCTTCCTGGGAAAGGGCAGACAGTGTATTACTTAGGGAGCAATAAAATCCTGCAGAGACAGTCTTTGTGACATAATCTGAACATGTAAATCACTCAAGGAATTGCTTTTTCTCCACCCAAAATTTAGCAACCCAATCTATTAAGAATCAGCTTGCTTTGTTCATATATATATATATATATATAATAAAAACAGTTAAAATTACAAACAGTACAGGATACGTTCATTCACTTAATTCCAGATTTATGGGGTTACGACCTGCAAAAATACAACTCCCGCAAAAAATTAATCCATGTCTGTGTTATGGCACCAGTATTTGTTGTTGTTATATGATCAGCAAAAGTCCTGGCTCATGTCACCCACTCTCAGAGCTGCACCTGACTTTCAGAGGTCAGGATCATGTTACGTCTCATCTTCTCCTGTATGAGTGAAGGAAACATGTTCTTGCCAGCTCCTTTGATCTCTGCCTACAGAGCTGTTGTTTGACAAGTAAGGCTGTATTAAGAATGTGATCTGCTAACCACAGATACAGCAAAATCAAATGTTATACCCTGCAAGCTGGAGTCGCAATTCATCATTCCTCTTTAAGACCAGAACAGAAACACACAGCCCAGTGTTTAGGCAGGTGGAAGAAAAAGATGCATAGTGTGTCTGTCCTTCAGAAATACTTCCTGCAGTTTTAGCCAGTGTAACTGTAAGATTTCTGACCTGGGTTCGTTTGGAGAGCAACACTGCAGTTGCTTTCCTAAGAGGCAATGTTATAAATTATCATTTGCTACTAACTGAAAGGAAGGGATTATGGAAAAGTGTTAGGAGTGGCCCCTTAAGGACTGCAACTCCTCGTTCCTGCTGCCTGCTCTACTCTGCATCTTAAGTCTTTGAGCAAATAATTTTAACCCTTCTGCACCTGAGACTACAAACCTGCAAAGCAGTTGGTCCCACAGGAGTGCTGAGTCTAAATACTTATTTTTAAAGAGCATTTTGATTTGCAGGCACAGCTTACTCTAACAGATTATATCTGTTAAACAGATTATATCTTCTGGCCAGGCTCATGGGCTGTGAGATAGAAAGGAAAAGAGCTAATGCTGAAGAGCCAGCAAAGCCACTAATGTCTGTAGTGCTGGGGACTCCTACAATTACAGTTTGCTCTTTCAATTAACCTCTCCAAACACACAGAAGGTGTCACACGTCCTCCTTGCTCTTTCTGTGCTTATGTTGTCCCAATATGACCAGTGATCTCAAGGGAAAGCCTGGCTGCCTCACGGTGAGCCAGGCAGGCTCAAAGTGGGGGCCAAAGCCCTTATGATGTTTTGTGTCAAACAGGGATGGAAGCAGCCTGTAGGCTGTTAGAAAAGACTACTGGGATCTTGAGCTGCTTTCTTTATTGTGGTATTTTTCTATCCAAACTTTTATCTCTCCAGTTCATATTGCATGAACGCTACCCTATTCAAGCAGGTTTTGAAGAAGTGTACTTGAAGTGATGAGCTTGGCTGTGCTGCAGAGCAAGTGAGCCAAAGCCCTCTAGCTCCTCTCATCTCCCCCTTGCACCTCAGCATGAAAGGGGGTTAACAGGCCCCCTAAGACGGTGACTTCATGCATCTCACAGCTCCTCTCAGCAAAGCCATGATGCTTGCTTAGTCCTTCACCTCAGTTCTCCTTGGCCCGATTTCAACACCAGAGCAACATGCCATGTGAATCCAGGAATGCCTGGCTGCCTGGCCATGCTGAAGAGATGGGATGGCATGGGATGGAAGGGGATGGAAAGCAATGTACCCAGGCAGCAAAGGTCCCCTCATTTTAGACAGAAGGATCCTGATTTACACAATCAGAGACAAAAGCATAATCAATCCTGTTCTGATTAATTGCAGTGGAAACGGTAAGACGCTATCAGCGCAGCAGCCAGGAGAGCTTAAAACTAAATATAACCTGCAGGAGAGCAAGGGAGGATGAGCCTTTGAAAACACTTTTCTAAAGTGAAACAGGAATCTAGGGAAGGTTTTACTCTCTTCTCCCCACTCTCTCAGTCTGTGCAGTGAAATGGGAGTTCCTGCCTTCCCTCTCAGATAGAAGTGCCACTCGTGTCCTTGGGATGAACAGCTGGGACCATCCTGCTGTCACCTCCCGGCGCTTCCTCACCACTTCAAAATTAGCTTTGCTGTGATCAGGCAGCAGCGGAAGAAATGCTCACCCACAGCTTGCCACAGAGTTCAGAGCTGATCGCTAAAGCAGCACCTGCCTCCAGGAGCCGGGGAGTTTGCAACACCCCGTATCTCCAGCAGCTCAGGGCCGGGACTCGCTGTGCGAGCAGAAGGCATCACCCACCAGAGAGCTCCTGCTGCTGCTGGCACCTCTCACGTCTGCCAGGACTGGCTCCATGCTCCGTGTGAAGCAGCCGGGGAGGCAGAAGTGACTCCACAGTCATAAATAGCAGAGCCGGTCGGAGCTGAGGAAGATGATTCAATGAGATATTTTGGTTGCATTTTTACGAAGGCAGCAAGACTATCTAGAGAAGTTATTTTTAGTGGGTTGAGCCCCATGATGCTCATCAGTAGGCACACACACACTGCCAGTGCAGGAAACATGTAGAGTAAAACCACCCTGAGGGTGCATCCAGACTAGGTGGTAAGTGCAAGTCAGAGAAGAGCTTCCTGTAAATTCTGAGCTCCAGGAACTTCATGGAGCAGATTTCACAAAGAGACCTCAGCAACACGAAAAGTCCATTCAGCCCTTCCTGGCTCATCCTGATAAATGCTTCGTTTCTGGTTTAACAGCAAATTGAAATTGATTAAGCCAGTATCGATATTGTCCTACAAGGTACAGAAAAGCTAAACTCATTTGGGATAAATCCCAAGAAAGAGCAACATTCATGCAAGCAAACAGACACACACCATTTAAAATAGATTCATCTGGGATGCATAAAACCTGAAAAACATTCATTAGGACTGGAAAAGGAAACACTATTAATCAGCTCTAGGCTTCTTTTTACTCAGTGGAAGAAAACTTCAGTCAGATAATTTTTTAAACACACATAAACTCTTCAAATTCTCATTGGAAGAATTAGCCAGCTAACTTGCTGTAAATATGAGGAGGTGGGAAAAGAAGCAAATTAAAGGGGTTGGGGGCCAGATTATTTTTATTTTTAAATATGCATTCAACAGGAGAAAGATTTATGCATGAGATGCAAATTGCTTTGCGTTATTTACACATCTGAAGAAAAACAAATCTTGAACGTAAATGTTTAGAGGGCATATTTTTAAATATGAAAGTGGTAACATTATTATAATGTTTATAACTTCCACACTGTTTAAAGGAGATTAAATTGGGGAAAAAATAGCCCTTTTATTTAAATTATCAAGTCCTCACTAAATATTAGGGCAGAAATCAAATATGAACATCTGTGTGTTTCTGTTCTTGAGAGTCTTTTAGAGTAATTTGTTCACCTTGCAGTTGGTCCTATCCGGAGTATCCCAGTGGGTTAGCAACTGGAGAGGGCAATAGCCAGTTACAGCATTTCTGTTTCCATAGTGAAATACTACGCATGTCTTCAGACATTTAGAAGCAGAAGTACCATTTAAAAAGAAGTCCACTCCATAAGCAGTCCAGATTGGGTAGTAGGATATGTATGACCTGTAGCTGAACACTGTCCTTAGAATGAGGTGAATAGCACTGAAGTCTGCAATAAATGAGCAAACAAAGCTAAAAACCAGGAAGAAAACAACACGAATGTTAAAAAGATGAAATAAGAGCAAGTGATGGCACTTAGAAGACACAACATTGCTTAGCTGATCCATATCACTGAACTGTGCATTTTCCAGTTCTCTTTGGAAAATTTAAAGGACTTCTACTGCACTAGAACTTCTCAATCTTTCATGTATTCATTTCTGGGGCAGAAAGCTGTTATGTATGTTTTTACTGAGAGAAAATCAAGGTAATAAGACCTGAGTTATCAAGTCCATATGTGCTTGACTCCTGTCAGCTTCTAAAACCTTTGATTATCTGCACTACAGACTCATTAAAAAGCAAAGAGGTTTGTGTGCCTTCATGTGCTTATCACTTTTAAAAAAGTGAGTTGTAATGCTGCCAGTCTGAGTGGCTCAAATGTCATGAGACCAGACTGCATAAGCCAAAAAATAACTATGTAATTGCCACTTTAGCTTGCTTTTTGACTTTGTGAGAGCTGGATGGAGGTTGTTCTTTTCCTTCAGCTGCCCTGTGTGAGCCGGACCTTAGAGTCACCTTTCCTTCATCAGAGCACATCTCACCAGTGAGCATGCTAGGGTAAGACCTGAGTAGACTAAAACAAGTGTTCTGGCAACACAGAGCGATGACTGCCCACAGCAACTACTTGCAGGTAGCTCTGCCCACTGCGGAAAGAAATTAGTGCAAGTCTAGACTGTGTCCTGCAGGACAAGGACCTTTGCAAGCACACGTTTCACAAACTGAATCAAAACGTCCATACAGAACACCAAAAGTTTAGAAGAGGGCTTGGGAAAGGAATGAGGGACATTCCCTATCCTACTTCCTATTAAATCAGGCGGGGGAATTTCTAGTGTAATAAAGAGTGGTCAAAATGAAAGGAAGCCAAATCATTAGTCATGACCACTCCCTTTTTGAATGTCACTTCATAAACACATTAAAACCGAGTGAGAAAGCACCCACGTTTGCAGCCAAAGATGTGGAGGAGGGTTTTGTGGTTTTGGTTTTTATGGGTATCCACATGGGTAATTCACATCATGTTTTTGTTGATCTTTTAATATTTATGTCCAGATGCCTCTGAAAGCTTCCAGATGTTTTTGCACAGACATCAAATATGTTTGCATAGCAATTATCAAAAGAAGTTTTGAGGCATTTCAAAGGCCTGAGAATAAAAAAAAGACAAAGTGGCTTTTGTCTCTTAAAGATTTAATTTTCTTTTTTTCTTCTCTAATTTTTATTTTATTATTACTATTATCTCTTATTTTTATTATTATTAATTTTTTATAAAACATTTATCAGCCTACTAACCAAAAGTGGAATCCAATCCATCTACTCTAAGGGTCCTGCTTAAGTGCTGTCTCTGAAAAGTTTAGGTTTCTGTTGTCAGATGACTCCTACATTTTCTATCAAGAAAATTTATTATTTTTACAAATAATTAAATACCTTCACAGGTGATCTATGCATATAACTTAATCACTGATTCAGTCTTCACTCTGTTCCTGAGGTTTAAGCCAGAAATATTCCTCTGTGAAAGAGAAAAGACTGAAGGAGCAGGAGCTAGTATGTGCCTGCTGGCCTTTTGGGTTTACTCCTGAAGCAGTGGGCTCTGCCTTCCTGCCTGGTGTCACAGCACGGTCCTTCAGGAAGCTTCGCAGATGCCCCTGGGGAAGGAGGTGGAAGTGACCTGTCCATCGCTGCTTTCACAGCACCACAGCACAAGAAGACCCTGTTACCCCAGAGCATCTGCTTCCAAGAATAGATATGCAACTAAAACAGAGCCATCATAGTGCATTCAGGCTAATTAGGAAATTAGCTAACACTTGCAAGTGTCTGCAGGGAAAGGACTCCTAGGAAGTCAGTGCTGGACAGCAGACAGGGATTCTGGATGAGATGCAGACTGTATGGGTTGGAGTTAGGTGGGCTTAAAACCTTCAAGTTATGTATTCTGGCAACTATAAAGCAACCTCATGCTTCCCTGTGTTTCTGTATTGTGTTGGGAAAAAAGCTCCAAACACCTAAAACCAAATGTAATCCAAGTGCCAAGTGTGTAGGAAAAGAAACAAAACCTCTCTTAATGCTGAAAATTACACCATATGCTAGAACAACACAGTGGAAAAAGACCTGTGTTCCTCTAGAGTGAGAAGATATCACAGGAGGTGATTTGTTTAGCACCAATGCTGAAAGTGACAGTCCAGCTGCCAAATTCAGTGGCTTCTGTGAGAGAAAACAGGCAGTCTTGTTCTTTATGTGCTGAGTGTTCACTGTAGTATATATTTTGGTCCCAAAAATAGTCAACAAGAGTTTTGCCAGTGAGTTCAATGAGGCAAAGATTTTTCCTTTGGCCAGCAGCAGAGCAGCAGCTTCACTGCTCTTGTGAACTGGTGTGTCCCTGGATTTGCCCACAGAGCTTCACAGAGACAGAGGTGGGTAGCAAACACATCTGCATGAGTTATATTTGTATTTAGGCAGCTATAAGTGAAATTACACCATAATGTACTTAGGGAAGGATTTTTCACTGAGAAACAAATATTAAAGTGTGTGTCAGTATTTTCTGTTAATTGACTAAGGTTTGAAAGCATATATCTACATCCCAGACAGAAGTGTGAGCTGGAAATAGCCAACCACTCTAAACTGGCTTAGATACCAGAAGAAATATGAAAGGCAGCAGCATTATTTCAAACTCCCACTCAGTTAGAGTTAGTTCAGGCATCTCCCTTGCTTACCTTGTAACCTGCAGTATATTCTGATGCTATGATATGGAGAGAAATTTCAGAGAGCAAACAGCTGGGAAACCATAAGATATATTTTAAGATATTTTTCAGAAAAATATATCAGAACTTCCTAGAGCAATTATTTCCTATGCACATCTTTCCTAGTCTCAGTTCATCTCTTTAGCTCAAAAATTATGTCAAAATAAAAAGGGTTAATCTGATTAGCATCAGGAAATCCATGAAGACATTATTCCACACTGCTACTATCAAATGTCTTCTTAAGTCCATAAAACCGAACACAAAACCCTCTAAATGAAATCTGTGACCTTTAAAAGGCAAAACAAAACTAAACCACATCTGAAAGCTGTGGGTCAGGTGTTCAGCTCTTGAGAAACACTGTGGTTTCCTTGAGTCCACTGAAGCAAAGTTCCCAACCACAAAAAAGCTGTAATGAGTTGCACCAGTTATAATATTCACTGAAACAAAGGGAACTCCTCACAAGCCTTCCTGGAGCTGGTGATTCTCAGGCAATTCAGGTATCTTACCTAAATTATCTACTCCCCAAATTTATGGACTTCATCTTACAAACACAGCCAGCCCTGGCTGCTGCACTTACTGCAGCTATTGCCAACACTGGCCATGAAACTCATTTTATGATTCTCAGCAGCAGAACCACCTATTTGCCTTTTGTTGCTTGGCATTTGCTAATAATTCCTCCAGAGTCAAGAGAACATTTTTTTTCCCATAGCACTGGCTTGAAGCATTTTTGTCTCTGTTTATTACAATTATTTTTTTATCTTCCCTTGTAACATCAGGCTTTGATCACTGTCAGGGACTGATTAATGAGCAAGATGGACATGAGATGTCCTCTGGGAAGGCAATTCTTGTGATTCATTTACAGTGGTGACATCTGTTTGCATCCTACTTTAAGGGCCCATTTCATCATCCAGTAGTGGCCAAGAGGCATGTCCCTGGAAATCTATATTTGTCATATGGGAAGCAAGACAAAACTTTACCTAGTCAGACTGCTGAGGGAAGTGATAGAGTTTAATCGTGAACAGGGTGGTACAGCTGGGTTGACAGTTGGACTAGATGATCTTAAAGGTATTTTCAAACTTTGACAAATCTATGGTTCTATTTATGACTACTCTGTCCGCTTTGGTCTTGTCCAGCGGTCTCAACTTGTCATGGAAGCAGTTTGACCAAGGCTCAAAATGAAGGGCATATGCACAGGCCAAAAGCCTACACATTCATGTGACTGGTTCATTTAGCATTTTTTGCTTCCTATTTTTTTTTTACTAGTGTTTTTGATAACAAACAGTGTTTAGCAATGAAAAGTAAGTTTCACTATAACATCAGTTACCACAGCTTTAAAATGACTGAAGCTCCTTTAAATAAAGGACACCAAGGAGGTGGTGTGGGCTCATCTGTAGCTGTGCACCAAAATTACCCCAGTTCTTCCCCCACTTTGCCACTTCTGGTCAGGCAGGAGGTCGTAAAAGAGGCAAAGGTGTACATGATCTGGTAGGATAAAGCTGCCTGGAGAATCACATGGAAGAATAGAGCCACATCTCTAGGCTGCAGTTGATAATCATGTCTCTTTTAATCAGGAGTCTGTCCTGGCTGTATCACAGCATCAGGGACTTTCTTCTGTGCCATGACCCTCAGGAGTCTTTCACCCATGTCAAGCCCTGTCAGTACAGCTCAGGAGAGGGACCACAGCAGGGTTCTGTGTAAACGCTGAATGTGTAGCCCAGGGTACAGCGGGTCAAGGGGGAAGGACTGTGCAGCCCTCTGTTACAGCCCTGAATGGTTTATCTCTTATTTTCTTACAGGTCTGAAAAGGTATTTTAAGACTTTCAAACAGGGAGGGAAAAAGAAAAAAAGGATAAAAAATAACTCTAATTGCAAATAGTGGCATAAAACCTGTGCTGTTCAGTCAGCCTTTTTCTACCAGGTAGTAGCTTAACTGTCTGTTTTAAAAAACTATTGCCTTCCCCTGTTAGATTCAATATCTGTCACATGATTAATGTGCTGGTGTCTTATTAACTGCTGTGTTAGAGGAGCTTCTGTACTCACCGCCACCCCCCTTCTCTCACCCCTTTTGCAGAAACCTCAGTGCAATCCAGCTGCTCTGACTGGAGGGTACTGCACCTTCCGACAAAACATCATAAAGAGCAAAGAATTACCATTTCCAAGTAATCCATCCTATAAATCAACGCTCACATTTTGTTCTGAGGATGGTGAGGGACTCTGTGAGCTCTCCCTGTGTTCACATTCACATGACTGTCTGTCTTCAGAGGGAAGAACAAGTAAAAAAAAGGTATGAGGGAGAAATCAGAAATGGCTAAATCATTCCAGCACCTCATTGATCTTATCTGGACCTCCCTGGCTGCAACAATAATTTGAGACTGTTGAAAATTGCCACCTTATCTGATTGGTGGTCTCACCAGCTGCTATTTTATCGGGGACCAGCTGGATGAGAAAAGCAGGACGTGGCACAACCTTGGTGTCTCAGCGCCTGACCTCAATATCTAATCAGTCGGATGTCTCGCTGAGGCTGCCTCGGGATGCTGTGCATGTCCCTTCTGGCACCAATTCGTTCAAAAGATGTTTGCTTCACACTGGTGTTAGCCCCCAGCACACACACACACACAGAGCACATTCCAGCACATCACTGCCCTGCCTGATGATGCTGCAGCACCTGAGGTTTAAGATGCTTTTCTGTAAAGCTTTGGCAGCCTTGTTCCCAAAAAGCTTAGTTTGCAGGACTGCACACAGTCAGCAACATGTCAGCATCCTGCTGGCATGGCAGCCAAGGCAGAGCAAGTCCTCCACACTCATTTCCTTGGCTTTGTGTGAGCTGTACAGTAATGTCCATCAGCGCAGGGAAGGTTACCAACAGAGTGGCACACCACAGACACTGCCACGTGCACTGCAATAGGGAGAAACTGAGTCTTGCTTCAGAGTGGAAAATGAAGGGAAAGGTTTTTACCCTAGCTCTAATAGCCATTAGCTGCACATTTGAGGAAAGCATTCCACATCTCTGTGTTCAGAACAAGACAGAATTTCACATGTAAGAATTCCACCGAGGCAAGGTTATAGCGTCTGTTAGACCCAGGACTTTCCCTCAGTGCTGAAGAGGAGAAATTCCCCTTCCATTCCATTGGTGGAGCAGGGTGTCTGCACAGCACCTGTGATCGTCTACCCATCAGAACAGTAAAGGAACCATATTCAGACCACCAGCCCTTCTCTTCCTTTTCTCCTTGCTGTGTCTGCAGGAGAGCCTCCAACCTGACAAGATACTGCAAGAAGATATATTCTCTGGGGCAGGTCTCTGGAACATGGTCACCTCCTGTCCTAGCTTCTTGATCTTCCACAGTGGTGGATGCTGCTTGAAGAATTACCTCTCAAAACAGCAGCCATTGCTCTGTGCTGCCCTGTTTAACAGGTGCAGTATGAACAGCATGCTGGGGGAAAAATCTGGGCTTGACCCACCTGAGGCATCATAGACCAACAAGGGAAAAGGTTGCAAACAAGTGAAACCTGGAGCACAGAAAAAATAACCATCCAAGAAAGATCACAGTGCTCTAGCAGGTCATTTCTTAAAAAAGAACATTAATAGTTTCTCCTTCAATTTATGGCTTTTAATTCCTTTAAATGTGTACATTTATTATGCAGATTTTTTTTTTTAAGACTGAAACTGGAATCAAAGATTTTGATTCTCTTAAGCCTTTGGTATGACCCTATTTTTTTTTTTCCTGGAAGTTACTATGGGTTTCTTTCTTCCTGTTCCATTTAACCAAATTTAATGTAGAATTTCTCATAAAACAGCGACTTCCTTCCCAATTATCTCCATCCATCACCTCTGCTGCATGTGATGACTGTTAAAAGGAGTCTTGGATATGCTCTTTTCACATCAGTACCATGCACAAACCGTGGTGTTCCTGCTCGCAGGAAGTGAGAGAAAAAGGTGTCAGTTCTATACCAAAAGAAGCTCTTGCTCTGGGGGTAGATTTCCCTGTGCAGTAAGTAGGGATTATAGCAGGGGAGTCCATCAGGCAAAATAAAGGAGCAGTACATTCTCTGGCCAAGTCTTGGTTAGCTGTTGCTGTTCCAAGGTGCCAGAACATTGAAATCCATTATGTCCATGGCAGTCTTGGAATTTAAAGTTCAGAGACCTATGTAAGTCTTTGCAGGAGGTGCAAAGATTATTTTTAGTGCTGCTATAATTTTCTCCCTTGTCTGAAGAAGAAGATGATGATGAGGATGATGATGATGATGATAAGAATTTCTTATATATTTTTTGTTCCATTTGGTCTTTACTTTCACTGTGGCTGAGCAGAGTCATAGGGTTTGCTGTCTTCTAAAGCCAGATTTAAAGGCCTTTAAGGTAGAGCAGTTGCAAAATAATCATTACTTTATTTTGACAAAAAGTATTTAGTGTGTTTGGAGTCTGGTTGTTTACTGAAAGAAACAGAGTGTGACAATACTTGTGGCTTGCAATAGCAATCTTATCAAGCAGGGCTGCCTGCTGTCCCCTGACTGCACACAGACCATAACCCTGGACAACATTCCTGCACTTGTGAGGACATTGCAGCAAATTCCAGTCCAAATAAAGCTACAGAGCAGATAAGCAATTCCACCTCAACAAGCACAGACGTATATGTGCAAAAATGTCCCCATATCAGGTCCTAGATAATAAACCCCAAGATGCAGGCAAGTGCATCTTACTTGACTGACAACACGTAGCAGATTGCCTTAGTGTGTTCTTTAGGAGAAGCAAAACATACAATTAAATAAAACTTGTTATTGAAAGCAACCCCCTCCCCCCTCCCCTGAAAATAGATGTCAAGCTCTGACTAGATAAATGTGGTATTTCAGGTGGAAAATTGAATGGACTTAACAGGAGTAATATGAACAGTTGGTCCTGGAAGAGCTTAGAGACTGTAAATATTGCTCACTGCTGATGCTAACACAATGATGAATGTATCAAAATATTAGTATCAAAAGACTGCTGGAATAGATTTGCAATGTTGTGGAAAGCGTGAAGGGAGGTAGCTGGCCTTCCCGTGGCTTTATATTAATCTGGGTACTGGCTGATAGCAGGGGCCATGAGCACTATAATTAGATTTTGGAAATGTATATAGGGAGGAGGAAATGGAATAATTAAGGTAAGCTATCAGATGCCTGTCCTCATCCTTTTTAAACAAGCCAGAAATATACCCTGCACTCGTTCAGCATGCAGCCTTCAAGGGGAAAGGTGTCAGACACTGTAATTGGTAGAACTTGAATGCTGCTGTACTGGTGTCCCTTTTTTAAGGAAACCTATTTTCCACACCAAAATTGATCCGGCAAGGTTGTTATCTCTTAATGCACACCTAGTGAGGTTCTATGAGGCCTGAGGGTAGGAAATACCAGGACACTTGACAGCCTCTGTGCTGCACCCTCTCTGGGGTAACTCACTGCTGAGGCAACAGGCTAAGTGGTGAAATTATAGGTACGGGTATGTGGACAGTTTGGGATTTCCTTAAAAATGGCATGGGTGAGGCATAAAAATTGCTAATGGATCTGGCTAGGTCTGACAGCTGAACCAGGTGAGCATTTCCTTCCCCTTCTGAGGTGCTGCTAGGTGAGAAAGCACCTGAAAGGCACACTGGCTTTTATTTAATTATCCTGCCCTCCTTAAACAGCAGAGAACAGCCTCAAAAACACAAAAAAAGGAATAATTTTGGTGTAGAAAATTATTTGACATTATTCTTAAATATTTAAAGGACACTGCCTGCTGGTTTGGAAATCCAGTGAATAATTTAATACTGTTTGACAGAATCTCTTTGGGTCAATTATTCAGTAAGTGGATTAATATATTCTGACTAAAACAAAGCACATTGCATTTTGGTGGACATATCTCATTACATCACATATTCCATGTCACATTGCATTGCAGAGGATGCCAGCATAATAAAATGGGGCAACTTGCATCAGAAAACGCAATCAGAATAATCTCCAAATATTTTTCTAAACCTTTCTCTTCCTGACTGTTTCTCTACCTGATCTGTCTATATTTCTCTGTTGAAAAAGGGAAATAACCACAACAAGAGGTCTGATCAACTTATTTTAAAAAAAATCTTCTTGGAAACTGCCAGCAACTCTTGACCTCATTATAACCCTAAGCATCTTATCTCTACCAAACACTTTAATTTTAGAATAGCATCTTTAAAGCCTCAGGAGGAGAGAGAGAGCATCTCTTGATGCTTGACAGCAATTCTCTAACACTGACATGGTCCAAAGCAGATATTCTTATCAAATCATTGTGAGGAAAGTAGCTTTAGTATAGAATCTCAAGGGCAGCGGGGATACAATATAGGTTAAAAGAAAAAGGACCCTGGGGATTTTGAGATATATGTAGACAGCTTCAGAGGCAACAGCTGTCTCATATCAGGGAGCGTTTTATAGATAAAATTGGGTCCTGCTTTTGTTTTAAATCACCAACAGGCATACCTCCCTCTCCTGTACTTCCACTTCTCATTCTCCCACAAAAATCCTCTGAAGAAACAGGTGGGACTTTATTTCCAAAATCCCATAGTTCTAGGTGTGGATGACATTTATTTTAGTAAAGCTAATTAAAAGTTGGAATTTTTATTTTGTGGGGAATTCTCAGATTCTTCAATATTCCTTCAAGGAGAATGAGGATAAAAAAATCAAAAATGTCATACCTTTACTGTGAAATAGAATATTCCAAAAGCAATTTGATGGCTATGCATTTTTTATAATTGTAGTATGAATATTACAACATGGTGTAAAACCCAAAACAATGCTGTAGAGGACAAATACTCAACTTTGTGGGAATGATCTGAGTATAACATGATATTTACTTCATTAAAGTGAGGTATTTCTGAAAAAAAAGGCTTCCATTTCCTGCAGTCAGCATGTTCTGACCAAATCCCTTTACCAGTTCAAAATTGTAAAGACAGATATGCAAATATGCATAGCTGAAGGCCTGAGTAAAATCAGAATAAAAATCATTACAAAAATAAAAGGTACCTGTTCCTCTGCTCTCACAGGTGCATTCAGCAAAATCTACTACTTGGAAAGGCTAGGATGGAACTTGGCCTTACCCAGCAGCTGCTTTAGCAGAGCAAAGGGCATATCTAGGAAAAAAAGATTCGTTTTCTTCTAAACATATCCTTAGGGTGATTCAACAGGAATTTTTCTTCCTATACTTATGAATGGGAGCAGGGATGAGGTCAGGATGAAGGCCCAGAGAAGCTTGCAAGATTAATTGTGAGGAGTCCCTGGTCCCCAGCACTAAATGTCCCCACGCTCATGTGCATCTTTGCCAGACAATCTGAACAATCTCTTCTCCAGAGCTGTATGGGAACCTGTCTTCTTCAGTTCTCCAGCCTGAGGCCAGAAGTCCTTCCTGCAGTCCCATTGCCCAAAACTGCAAAGGCCTCAAGCAAATTGGCCTTCTCGCATTCTTCAGGATCATATAAAGAGAGGGTCAAAGACAATTCAAGAGAAAAACCAAAAACTCAAACCAACCTTCAATGCCCAAACAAGCTGGGGTGGGGAAATGGTAAGGCTTTTAGTGTAGTCCAATTTTCTTACCCAGTTCTTTGTGGTTTTTGTTAGGGATTGCAGTACAGCACTGCGATGCTTCATGCTGACCATTTTGAACATCCAAAATTGTTTTTCCTGTTCTACTAATTGGGAAAAGGAGGCAAAGGGAAAGTCATCATTCTGAGAGCGTAGAGGTTAGTGTCACAAACCTACATAGAGCTTGCAGCTTTATCTTTTGGCAAGGTTTGAGCCTGGAGTGGCTGACACGAAGCCCTCAGATCTGCACTGACAGATGGCAATGCTTCCACAAGCAAACTTCTGCATTCCAGACACCCCCCAAGGAGCTCCTTTGCAGCAAAGTAACTAGCACTGATGAAAAGGTACAGCCTGAGTTCTCCTTCAGACTATTCAGTAATAAACATTAATATTGAAAACCCCATAACCACCTAAAAATGCATAACATCAAGGCCTCCTATCCTTGACTTTTATGCACATAACTTCACTCCGAGTCAGCCTCATTAAGCCTAGCTGAATAATTCGAATTCTCAAGTGTTTGGAGGGTTGAGAATTGAATAAATATAGGAGAAAGCTCACGCATCCTCCTTACATTTTTAAAACATGTACTTCCAAAGAGATGTTGCAAGAAATATATTAAAGACAATAGTTCAATAGGCTGAGATGAGAAAACATGCACTACCAGGAACCTTGCCTGATGTATGAGGGGTATTAAAGGACAGGGAAATACAGTTGAACCAATTTCTAACTTTTCAAAATTCCATCATGTCACACTGAAAGGAGACAGAAATTTATTACACAGACGGTTAAAATATACATGCATACATGTACATACACACACATACACATATTTACCTTGAATGGCTCCTGTAGGAGAGGCAGAAAATGCTGTGTGGTCCCCCTGACTCGTGGAAGGACAGAAGCTGGGGTGGGTAAGGGATGCGGGACTGGGGGCTGGGGATGCCCAGAGGGCTTGTTCTGGATCCGCAGTACTGTTCAGGGGTATTTTAGGCAGGGCAGAAAGTACAAGGATCACTGGCTGCAGCACAAGACAGCCTGAAACAGGATGGTCTGGGCTGTGCCTCAGCATGAATACTCTGGCACAGAAAGGAAAGCACTACCAAGAAATTTAAAAAAAAAATAAAAAAATAAAGAAAAAAAATAAGAAAAGAAAAAAAAAAGATATATGCAGAAATGGTTTCAGAGTTTTTGGAAACCTTTCACAGGTACTGCATTATTTTAGAAACACAGACACTCTCCAACCATTTCACACAGGCAGCAGAGTCTTTTTGCAAAGACAGGAGAACCAGAGGGAGAAGGAAGGGTCAGAATCAAAAATGAAAGTTATCAGGTTAGATATCCAGAGAGAGCTGTTTAAAATGTCAGCTATGGCTGATGGTGTTAGTTTTAAAATGCTCTTTTTAGGATTTATTACTATTAAAATCTCTGAAAGAAGACACAGAGATGAGGCCAATTTCAATTTGAATTTCAGTGGTGCAGAGGAAGCCAGCAGTGACTACATCGAGCCTCTTGGAGAGCACAGGGAAATGGTCTTCCCAGTAATGTGTGTTTTAAACTCTTATCTTCCATTTCAGCTCCAGAACACCAGTTAGAAAGGATTGCTGTCCTGACAAAGGGTATATCAGTTCCACAGAAAATTATTAAGTATCTGGTTTTTCTTCAGTATGCCTGATTTTCCAGATAGAGAAGTATTTTCTGTGTAAGTAAATATTTTCTATATTCCTGATTTGGGAACTTTTCTGAGTGTTTTCACAAATAAGGGCTGGATTTGAAGCACTCGTTGAAGGGCTACTCATAAGCAGGGATCTTGTTTCTGAAAAAGACACGGAAGATGAAAGGGAGACCAAAACTATTTTGTGGATAAGGTTTAAGTCAGAGTGATCTCCTGAAATGAGAGGAATCACTTCCGTTTTTCACTGATGCACCAGCAGAATTTGGGCTTCAGGCTTAATGAAAACAAAATGCTGCTCTACTCTAGAGCAAAAACCCTTAAGAAGAAAAATTCCAATTAAAAAATATCTAGGAAAGATCAAAGAAATACTCATGGCTTAACTGACACCTGTAGCTCTCTCTCTAGTTACGAGGAAAGAAGGGTTACATGAGCAGGAGCATGCTCCCAGAGGGAGAAAATGTGGCAGTTGACAGGTGCAAGACGCCAATAAATGATGGGATATGTGGAAGAGAAGGGGTCATCTATTTCATTGAAAACTGTCAGGGTTCAGTCTGCAGAAGATCAGAAAGAGATACTTAAGATAAAAGTTAAAGATGAAAATGCTTCTTTTTTTTTTTTTTTTTTTTTTTTTTTTCTTTTCTTCAGGAGGAGGATGAGAAGGGGGAAGATAACTGTCAGGAAAGTAACTGAGTTGGAATGTAAATCAAAATTTGCATTTCAGTTCTATAAATCTATGGTGGGACATTCTGTCTTCGTGTTAATCATGTAAATTAGTTCAGGGCTGAATTCTGCTCTTAAAACCAGACATGTCTATAATATAATATCACACATGTTCTGAACACTGTTGGTTGTATAGTCTGCTGGAATTGTCTAAAAAGACCAGCTTTCTTGTGCTTAAATTTTACCATCTCTTCCTCCTTACAGAGGAGGAAGAAATAGCCATCAGCAAGTGAATGTATGAAAAACTGATAGCGACAGCAGCACAATGCTCGAACCTGATGCACAGGTGCCCAACAATCAGTGCTGCTGAGCACAGTGTTCAGAGCCCTGGCCAGGAGGGAAGTTGCCCTCTCTTCACCCTTGCTCTTGGTTTGAATCTGGTTTCTCCTTATGCTTCTGCTGTTCAAGTGAAGCCTTGTGATGGTATAAGCAGAAATACTTCATTGTCTCTTTTGCCGTAGGCAAGTGTGGCTGAGTGCGAGCGTATTCCCATTAAGTCATGGGCATTAACTGTGTATCACAAGTAGGGAACTAGGAAACTGCTACACAGTCTCCAAATTGTTTTATTTCTTTCCTCCCATCCTCGCCTTAGTAGGAATGGATTAAAAGTGCAGGCTCTTTGCTTTTTTCCTTCTAAAAAGGGGAGGAAATGGCAGCTTGAAGCTGAGAGCAAGACTTCCCCATAATATAAAACAGTGCACTGCCCCTGATGTGAAAGGAGCTACACTAATTTACATCCACAAAGACTGTGGCTCTCCAGCATACTGAGTATCCCCTGCTAGTGCTGCACCAGGTATTCAGCTGAGGTGTACAACTGCCCAGTGCTGACAGTGCTGTGGGGAATTGGCTCTCAAAAAATAAAATAGAAGCAGGCATAGAAATGCCTTGTCTTTCATTATGTGGCTCTCACAGTGAAGACAAAACCAACATTCCTGTCAATGTCAACAGGATCAGAATATGGTCCTCAGAGAATATTTCATATTGTTATATGCCTTCATGACTCAAACAAAATTTCCTTCCTGGGTAACAGCCCTGGTTTATGATAGGAAATAAGTGCTCTGTCACACCCCGATAATTAGTACATCACAGACAGAATGTAAAACCAGGCAGTAAAATGGCATTAAGTTTCTGGCAGAACTTTGAGCCCCATATAAACCATAAACAAGAAGACAGACAAGACGTGGTTGTACTCCTTTTCAGAGAGGCTGGTAATAGAAAGGTCATCGCCTCAGGATAAAAGAGAATACTGAAAATGAGCTCACGCTGCAAAGCAGTTACAATGCCATTGCCCTGCTTCATATTCACACAGAAAAAAAATCTCAGCACAAGCAGCTTTGGCTGTGTGCCCTTCTTAGCATATAAGGAACTTCTTAAACACACTGGGAGCTGAAGGGATCACAGTGAGGTAACTATCACTGACCATGTGTGATGGAGATGGAGAAGGAAGAATCTGCTGTGAAATGCTGTGAAATGTGATGGGGTTTTAAGGATTTTTTAACAGAGATTATCATTTCAGTAATTCTGAAAAGATAAATGCAATTTATTAAGCACTGTGCTGAGAAAGAGAATGGAGAGAGGAGAGGATATACAGCAAGAACAGCACCATGCTGATAAAAATGAAGACCCTAGACAGCAGTGAAGAAATGGAGACCCAGGTTTCTACCCTCATTGCAGCAGAAAACACATTTCTCAAACTCCACATCCATGAATCATTATCTAGAAAGAAATAACAAAACTTTAAAAGAGTAAGTTAAAGAACAATTTAAGGACTCCAGATAGATTCATTAAACCAAATTGAAACTCATATATTCAGGAGGAGAAGAACATGCAGGTCTTTTCAAAGAATTTTTTTTTTAAATGCCATGGAAATGAATTACTCAGTAACAGGAGTTGAAACCCACTGCAAACTGCTGATTTGGGTGCAGATCCCAAATGTGCAGAAGGCCAGGGAAAACCCAGATTAAATGGATGTGTGGTCTCTATCCCTTTCTGGTGAGCAGGTGTCCACACCCCAAAAAAGCAGTGGGTAAACTGAGAAGCAGTGAGGCTCCTGGCCCTGCCAAGGACTCTGCTGTGACCATTCACCCACACAGCAGCTGGAGGAAGGTTTATTTGCCAACAGGGCCCAGGAGAAAGTTTACAGCAAAAGTACAATGGGAGCAACGCACCAGACTGCACTTGGCCATACACAGCTTCAGTGCCATGTTGCATTCCCCCAGTGGTAGCTCCAATCCACAAGTCATTGCTAATATTAACTTTTTAGCTGAGTTTCCTAAGGAAATGAGGCTTAGGCAATCATTTTTTCTGGCTGGTTTCCCCAATAATTTTGAGCCTACTGGCTGATGTCAGCCAAGTGGAATAGACGGACAGACATTATGTTGTTATAAATTTTACAGAAACAGATGTCTGGAGAGGAGAAATTTATTCCCTACTGAAGGAAAGGCTGCAGCATGACATCATCATTTAGGTATCAGAGGTCCTCCTTTGGATGGAAAAGCTCTTCTGTAGATGCTTGTGATACCAAAAATTCAGTGGGCACTGACACTTTTAGAGACATCAGATCAGTTGGCCCAGGCGGAAGCCTGGAGGAAACCTGGCTTCATTGGTTCCAAAACCTGCAGAAGCACTTGTGCCCATCTAAGCACTGATTCATGCTGACTCACACTGGACATTTCCCACATGACGCTGTATCCTACGGCATTTCCTGTTCTCAGAATTGTCCTCCTCTCAAGAAGCCAAATGCAAAGGATTTCCTTCAGATTTCTGAGACTATCTTCCTCACTTATTAAAAGTTGGTTGATCATCCTTGTGCTTTTCAGCCCACCTTTCATCTTTTTTGACATCAGTCAATAGTTGCAACACATTATAACACTGAGACCATCAGCAACAGCCCTGTAACATTCCCTCTGAATTCATTATCTACTTAGTGTAGGCATGAAAACGACCCACATCTGCTACATTAAATGGATAGTGCATACCTCTGTGTACTTCCTGTGTATGTAATCCATTACTACACCTACATCAGTATCCAAACCATAATACTAAAAAAAGCAGACCTGAGTATCTGTACTGGGTGGTGCCACAATACATCTGGTGGGTTTCTCTGAGTTCACTTACACTTTCTCTCCTGAAGAGTTAAAATCCAACACGTGAGGGCAGACTTACAACACCAGTTTAGCAGCCCCCTTTTTCAAGAAAGTTTATGTTCCTTTTAAACAAAACAAAACGAAAAAAGAGAGAGGAAACAAAACCTCATCAACATCTTGACTAGCTCCTATTGAAAAATACATCTCTTTGAGAAATCCAGGACATTCCTCTTTGCATTAATTGACACCTTATTAGTGGAATGAATGTTGCCAGTCTTTTCTCAAGCTGCTTGGAGGTGAAGAGACTCTTTCTTTCCCTTTACCAAAAACAGCAACAAAACATCCCAAGAGAGAAGAAAAGAGAAAAAAGGAAAGGGAGCTGCTGAGAGCCAGGCTACTTATTCATCTTTGAACATTGGTTTCCATGGGAATAAGTTTGGTTCTTTGTGGAGGCTGAACAACCCCATGCAGTCTAATGCTTCCAACATTACATTTGTGTGGTCAACTTTCCTTTGGCCTCCCCTTGTCCCCTTCCTCCTCATTTCTGCTCAGCAACAAGACTGGTGTGACAAAAATGAAGAAATCATTCAATAAATTGGCTGAATTGGGTTTGAATCAAAGCCTACTGAAGCCATTCTACTGCCACCAGTAAAACCTGGATGAAGCCCTCACAGCCTAAAGCACAGTGGCTTCCAGTCAGCCTGTCAAAACTATTACTCAGCCTTTGTCTGCCTCAACTTTTCTATTTTGGTGATTTCTGTCTCAGTTTTTATCATTATATTTGGGTGTTTGGTTATGGAGGTTTTTTTTTGTTTCTGCAGCTCTTCATTATTCCTTAGTTTTGACCGATTATGTAGAACATACAGCTCAAGTCATATTAATGTTTAAAAGTGAACGAATGCCTATAGACGAGGAAGGGCACAGCTCACCAACAACAGCAAAAAGGACTAAATTAACTGAAAAGTGATTTGGGATGAAACCTCACTTAAATCATGAAGCATTTTTTTTACATTAAACTCTTGAGATAGTCACTCACTTTACTGTGTTTTAAACCAAGGAGATGAACAAAAGCAACATCACATTCCTGTGAGAGTGGGAAGCAAATGAAGACTGGGTGATCTCAGTCAGGATGCAGCAGACATTACAGAAAAAACTCATGGACTGTGTATTCTGTTTGATCTGACTACAATAATTTCCTAGTCTTCTTGTAATCTATTTTGACATACTTTCTTTTTAAAAGAAACTGTTTATAAATACATTACTCAGAGGCTGCCATGCAATACATTTTCATACATTAATCCTCTTCATTTTGCTGTCATGATTTTTTTCTATTATAGGAATAAAGGAAAAGCATGTTATCACAAATCACTAATAAAATATTTAGCACTTCCTATTGCTCCACTTTAAAAACTTCTCTTTCTTAAAAAGGAGAAAGCTTTCTTAAAAGCTTCTAGTCCAAAGTTTTTTTGAAAAAATGAACAAAAGAAAAATATATTAGAAATTCATGAAAGTCATTCACACACAGAATGCCAAGACTACAGGAGTTTTCTATTGTGAAGATATTTCTTCCTTACAAAAGATTTGTATTTTCAGATTTTGAAATGTATTTTCTTTGCAAGATAGAGATGCTGATGCGTTTTCAATTTTTAAATCTAAGATTATGTCTAATTGCCTAATTTACTTTACCTACCCCTTAGAAAACTTAGCTGAAACTGCAGCATTCTATACAGCAAATCAGGATGAAAGTAGCTATTGAAGCACAGAGAAATTGATCAATCATTTGATTGTCAATTCACACATCAGTGAATGACAGGTAGAACCATTTTAGTCTTATCGTTTCTATAAGGACGTTAGCAATTCAGGCCAATGGAGATCCATTGTGATAATGGAAGTAATAAAGAAAGCTGGAGCTTACACCATGCACTAGCATTCATGGCAGTACATCTTCTCCCCTTATTCACAATCAGATTAAATAAGATAGTTGTTAGAAACTGACAAAAATAAAGCCGCCAAAAAACTACTTTCTGTGGATCCAGATTTTAATGGTACATGTGCATTTCTTTCTTTCTCTTTAGTTGCAACTAGCTGAGGCCTTATCCCACCTTCCTACTGCATTTCAGTCAAGGGCTGAAGAAAAGCAACTGTGTGAGATGTGTATTCTTAACATGTAGATATATGTTTCAGGAAAAGAAATACACCAGGTTATTTCTCCAAACAAAAGGGAAATGCAAAACTCACATTCAGAATTTTTCAAGTCTTCCCTAAACCGTTGCACACACCCACTAAAAAAGTGGGAGTGCACAGCATTACTGAAGCAAACTATCAAATGTCAGGAGAGCCAGTTTACCCAAACTGAGTAAGTTTAAGCAAAACATGAAAAAATAGTCCAACTTTACTTTTCACTTTGAAGTACATCTGGCATGGAAATGCTTGTTGGTATGTATCCTTTAAACCAGGGAGAAGACACAATTTTCATCAAATTATACTGCTAAGACAAAGTGAATTGATGCCTTTGAGATGTTTTAGCATAAATAAATAAAATGCAGAGTATAACCAAAAATTTTAAAGGCAACTCACACTTCTGTTATTCCTTGTCCTTCAACATATAACAATCCAAACTTGAGAAGCATGAACATTTTGTAAAGAGAAAGGCATCATCACATGAGTTTCAGCTCAGCATAGACTGGTAGATTATAACAGGAGTTAATATGGTCTGGTATGGGAAAGCTATAAAAGCTAACTCAAACCCACGACCTTCAGAACATGAATTTTGATGAGAAACCATCATTGGAGACTGAAACAAAGTTAGAAGTATAATAGAGAACATTTATTGATTTTTTTTTTTTTTTCCTGTGGGGCTATTAAGTTATCAGGAAAATATGTGTATAGCAAACATCAGATCTCTAGCAAAGCAAAACTGTTTTGGTCAGAGTTTTACTTACTTTCCAGAAATATTCAATTGAGAAAAAATTTAAAAATAGCTGCTCAGCACAACTGGAGCCAGAAGAAGCATGTGCCTCTGCCCTGCTTCAAACACTGCCTTCTCAACAGAGAAGTTCCTTCAGAAGATCATGTGGGGCTGGGAACCTCTTATGAGGAAGGTTACAAGGAGGTAGAACTGTGACTTCCTAATACAACCTGGATGGAAGGAGGAGCAGGTGAGTGCTCCTGGATTTAGACAGTTGTTAACTTTCCAAAAAAAGCAAAGGAGAGTTGGGTATGGTGATACTTGTTCTCGGACTGCTACTTAGCAATGTGAGGGTTGGGGAACAGGAGGCTTCCATGTGGCTCCTTATTCTGTTGCATTGGACAAAAACAACTAGAATCAATGGAGAGAAAAAAAAATACATTATTTTGCTTATATTTCTACAGCCTTGTTATCAGGGCATTTACCTGAAAGACTGAATACCTAGGGTCTAGTCCATGGTTGAATGACAACTCAGGGTAAGTCCTTTCACTGTTTCACCATGGCAAAAGTGTCCTTTTGTAGTGGATAAGTAGGACTATCCATCAATAAGTTGTTAACCTTTTTATTTTTTTTCTGTTTTTATAAATTATTCCAGTTCCTAATGTGTCATGTAGAAGTCATACATTGGAAAAGACAGAATCTCACACTCATTTTACAAAAGGACAAACACTATCTCCAAGGATGTAAAATACAGGAGGAACTCTGTAATTGGAAGCTTCTACTGCCTGTGCAAATTTATGTCACAGAGAAAAAGATTTGGACTCTCTACAAGTTAGAGTTAAAATTTTAATACTTAGGGTTTTTACTTTGATGATAGTGTCTTGATTCATCATATTTTCTCTCTGCAAATACTTTGTAAGCTAGAAATTTCTGCAAGCCTGTCAACTTTCTCAAATAATTTTTTTTAATCTTATTGATTTGTTTTCCGGAAGTATTTTACCTTCTTCCCAATGTTTTATTTATCTAACAGTGTTCACAGTTTTATCCCTGGAAACCTTTTCATTTGCTTTTTGTTGCTGTTTATTTGGGTTTCTTTCCGTTTGTGTTTTTCTGCAGAAAAACAGCTTACATTTCAATGGCAATACTTTATACAGCTGAACATCCCAAAGTGCTTTACATTTAGTAACACCCATAGCAAAGAGAGTGTAAGACAAACACAGCTTTGGGATCTCTGGAAAAGGGAAGGAAGGCAAGTCTTTCACAATCAGACCATCGTGCACTCACTCTTCTTGCAAATGAGCACCACTGCAGATTTAATATGTGATGCACAGGAGACAACTGTAAGGAAACGGAAAAAAGAATGGAAAAACCCCACATGTCTCATTTTTCCAAATTAAGAAAAATACCAAGTAGCATCTGGAATTCAGTGTCTTATCCTAATTCCCATGAAGAAATGTAGCGTATTTCTTTCTAACCAAAGTAATAAAGAAAAAGGCATGAAATAAAAAGCATGCATAGATACCTTGTATTTATTTTGTTCAATTTATAGCAAGTGCTCTTCTATTCCCTTCTTCATCCTTTTGTATGTGTTATTTTCTTCTGTGGCAGTCTGCAGAATGTTTTGCTGCTCATTAAATGATGAAGAAAAAAATCCGTAAAATTTTTGCTGCATAAAAAACATATTTGGAAATCAAACTCTAGTTTTAATACTAAAATTGTGTCATTTTAGTCTCATATGTCTTACTTACTGAAAAAAATTAATGAAGAATGTAACTAAGATGCATAATTTCTTATGACTGCTTCAGAAATTTTCAGTGATCATGAAGTCAGTAAGAGATATCTTTGGTCATATGATAGTTTGGGCAACCAGTTGTTCAATAATTTAAACAAATTACTTTAATTTCTCATCCAGAGACATTCAACAGTCTAGAATGTGTCAGTCAATTTATATTAGGTGTGTAATGTAATAGCTTTCATATATTTAGTCAGGTTTTTCTTAAGTTATTTTTTGAAATAACTGAAGAAGAGAAAAAAATTAATCTAAAACTGTTTAATACATGCAACTAATATTCATGGATTTGTCACAGGCTGGTAATGTGGGATTATCATATTCATTTCACAGATAGCAAAGTCCTGGCTAAGTGCTCTGGTTATTTTTCTTAGACAAATTGATGTAGAAATTCTGCAGCAATGCCTAGATTAAAAAAAAAAACCAACCCAGTCCAGTGCTTTATCAACCCCATTACTGTTTCTCAATGGTAGATTGCAAGTGTTCTTGATTGTTACATCTAAATAAATGAAATAAAATCTAGTTTCCCCATTCCATTATGTTTAAAGGTCACAAATTGCTAGTAACTATTCAAAATACACATTCACACCAAAAACCTGTAGCTACTCTGAACATCCTTAACCATGAGTTTTGCATTGATTTGAGGGGTTTTTCTGACTTTTAAATAAAACCAAGGAGTCAGGATCACAAAATTGCTTTTCCTGAGACTGAATGTTGCTATATTGAACAGAATGACAAAACACTTCATTGAGACCTAGAGTTCCTTCCCAAATATTTTGTCTTGTTGGAGAAGGCTGAGAAACACAAGTTCCTTTCGCAGAAGCTCTATATCAAAAATGAACCCAAAATATCCAGCCCACAGTATTCCCCAGCTGCACTACAATTGTTCATACACACAGCACCACCACTCTGTGCAGTGATGCACAGTCCCAAGCAGCTGGATTGTATCTTGACCATGACCAGTTTCCAAACATTTCTCCATGCCTTAATACTTATCACAAACATGTCTTGAGCCTCTGAAAGCTGACCAAACAAAAGAAAGCAGGCAAATTGTTACAAAAACAGTAAAGGCTATTTTCAAGCTAAAAAGAAACAGTAAAATGGGTTTTCAAATTCACAGCTGAGCTCAAGTCTCTTCACTATTTTTAGTATCATTCCCTATTGTTAGTGTTTTGTTTCTTTTTAATATGACAGTCTTTTCACCTAAAATCCATCCTCAGGCCCAATCTGCGATGCCCTATGCAACAGCTTTGCAAATGGGCTTCACTGTAGTTGATGTCTTCCACTCTTACAGCAACTTGCTAACATTGTACTAAGACAGTGAGAAGAAAAGTGTCTATAAGCACAGAAGAGTAGAGTTACTTCATATCCCTCCCACCTTTAAAAAGCTACAGTTTTGACTCAAAATATTGTCCAAGAAATCAAACATTACTTCATGGGACAATATGGTTTTAATCATAGCTGACAGTGCAACACCAAGGCAGGTGTATGTAAGCCAACATCCTCACAAGTAGTGGGTCCTTTGAAAGTCCCTGACTTCTCTCAGTGAGCAGCTACACTGAACAAATTTACACAGAACAAAATGTAGAAGTGGTTATGCGACTCAGACATATAACATGCTCTCAGTTTTAAAGCTGAACTTGGGCATGCTTTTACATTCAGTGTGAATGATATCCCACCATCAAGGACCACTTCGCAAGGCTGTTTTTCATCTTAGGACACTTGTAAACCTAAACTAAACCAATCCTCCACACAGGTCTTGTAACCACAAACTTCCAGGGCAGTGGGAGCCCTGTAGTCAATGCCTGGAGCTGGGAGTGAAGAACTTGGCACAGCGGCTGGCGGCCATCTCAGAGCAGGAAAGGCCAGTTACAAACCTCTAACTCACAACAGCGGCCAGTTGGACATTCACCTTTTACTTTGGTCTCACCATCCCAATGAAGAGAGATTCTTCCTTTCCCACTTCCACCCTTCTCTGTGGCACCTCTCTGCCGATTTCATGCAAGTACACTCTCTCTCTCTGACTTGTGGTCCATAGACACAAATTCAACATTTGCAGTGTTTGATTAGTTTGACCCCACTGTTTCCTCTTCTGGTAACTGTAATTTCCTCCTTTCTTTCAACTTAAACTACAATTTCTGCTTCAGTTCATGCTCAGTTTATAGCTGCTCTTTTCTTCTAGTTATTTTTCCTGTCTACTCTCCAGTGATGAGTCACACGTGTATATTTGCCCCCCATGTACAAACACTATTCAAAAATAGTTATCCAATTACTTTTATCTCTATTTTTTTTTTCTGATCAAGGCACAGAGCCAAAATATTACATTTAACAGGCAGAACAATATTTTACTGAGCTTTTACTTATACACTGGAAGTTACTGCAGAAAAAAATTGCTTTGCTAAATGAATGCAAGACTGAGTTTTCCTGGCTTACTCTAGTATAAGAAAGATGCAATGAAGAGAAGAAAGATTATATATTCCAAATCATTTTAGTTACCCTCTTTATCATTATTATTGCCTCCATTTTCTACTGCATTTTACAGTATATTCTAAATGGAATATTAATATTAATTTCTTTCTTCTTCATGAGAGTTCAGATAATTTGGGATAATTAAGGGAGAGAGGATAGGAGAATCTATTGTGGGGTTATAAATCTCCAAGGAATTTGTTAGTTTTGCATTTTAGTTCTGCTGAAAAATGTAAATGCTTCAATTAGTGTAAAAATCAGAGGCTGCCTCACTCATTAACAACGAGGCCTCTAACCTCTCACCTTGCCCGTATGTGAATCAGAGGATTCTGAAATGGAAAAGTTGGCCCATTTTCCTAAATACAGAAATTGCTCTCAAAAAAAGTTACCAGAAAATATCCCCCTCAGTGTCCCGGCCTTAAAGAGCTAATTCATTTGCAGGAAAGGCCTGTCTGGAGAAGTCAGTGTCCTGTTACATATGGGGGGGAAGCTGGTGTGCTTGGGGATAGCATTAGAGCAGACTCGAAATGAAGATAACAGGGCTGGGCATCTGCAGTACTGGGATGAATCTCCTCAATCTAAATATTCCATGTTTCATAACAAACCTGTCAATAAGGGATGTGAGGGCACTTTCGCTGCTGTGCTGTGCTATCCTACAGCTAACACAGCCTGAAACCTCCTAAAGGCTGATTGAAATCGATTCATACGCAGGTGGAATGCTACAGATCTCTCTTCTCAGCCTTTATAAAGGGAGATTTAGTGGGAGACTTTTTATTTATTGAGAGATTCGTATTATACCAAGTTCAATATTCCTCCAGTCCAGAGTTACCCAGAAAGAAACACTTAAACAAATGCCTGATGTATTCAGCGTGTATGGAACCAAATAAATCAGAGGGAAAGAATATAGCTACTACCACACACATCCATTCTGCACGCATTTATTTCTAAGCTAGCGTCTGGGAGGCAAGGAGAAAAGCACTGCCTGGACTGATGATTACATTTCCTCAGTGAACAAAGCCTACATGTGCAAAACAGTAACGCTAAATTACCTGCTCCCTTTGCATAAAAAAAGTTCACCCGCAATGATTTGATTAATTGAAGGATTAGCCTTTTGCTACAATTTTGACCTGAGGTTCTTCTGCTAATTTTCCTGGAGGATCTTCTAAGCAGTATGGCACAAGTAATATAGATTGCAGGACTCTGGTATATTTTCAAGACCATTAGCACTGCTCACAACTTCTCATCCTTAATTTCTCTCATGCATTAGTCTGTTAACATTTTCTGAGGTTTGAATCTTTTTTTAATATATGAACTCCTTCAGATGGGGCCCAGTTTTCCAAATGCCTTCAAGATGTTGACCCAGTTTGCATAGAGGCAGCTTTGTTTGCATGAACAAATTAGTATGGAGAAAGGTCATATTATCTCCTCATGCCACACCATCCAACCAAAATATTCCTTGAGTACTCTTCAAATCCACTCTAAGTGCTGCTACCAAAAATTGCCTTCCTGGTCCATTATTTCCTCTTCTCTGCTTGTTCTCAATACTGCCTGAAGTCACTCTATGATACCTTACTGAGCCCAGCTCTGTTTCTCCAGTGATATTTGCCTAGGTCATTCCATCTCCACACCACTACTCTCTTTCCTGATCTCTGATAATTTCCATTACAGTCAAATACTTCAAAATATATTCCTAAAACTCTTGTACAATTTTGCCTTCAAATCAATCCCCTTGACCCTGGTACATGTACCTGAGCTGTCTCCTTATCACCTTAAAATTTTTTCATCGCAGGATTTCAAAATACTTTGTGTCATGACAGTAAAGACTATGTAGGTTCTGGTTCAAATGTTCACAGAAAAACCACCACTGAAAAACAATGATCACAACATACTTAGATCAAATATACTCTTTGGAGCATCAAAGATCAAAAAGCCACCACAACTGGGCTAAACCTTAAGAAACTGAAGTATATGAAAAGGAGGGAAATTGTTTAAAAAGAAACTAGAAGAATTTTCTGAGAGAACAAAATCCTCATAGATGACACAGGGAATACCAAAGAACATTCTACTAAAAGCAGAGCTCCAATGCACACTGCCTGTTAGGAAAAACTTGAGAAACAAAAAAAGCAGGTGTGATGGAGCAGTAAGCTAAAGATTTGGGAAGTAAAAGAGTTTATTAGAATTGAGAAGACATCATTCAAAAGCAGAAGCTGTGTCCAAATGAAGAAAATAAAAAGGATCATAAAACCTGGCAGATTAAATGCAAAAATATAATTAGGCAGGCCAGGGGGAAAAAAAAGTTTGAAGAACATTTGGCTGGAGCAATCAAACATAGTACTAAATTCCTCTTCCACAGGAATCGTCAACATCAGAGCAAAAAGCTTGCCAGGCAGTCTGTGGAGCCTGCTGACACGCTGAATACTCAGGGAATAATGTTGCTGCAGAAAAGCAGAGTGAATACCTGCATCACTGTGGCCTTCCAGTACCTGAAGGGAGCCTACAAGAAAGATGGCGAGAGACTTTGCAAGAGGGTGTGATGACAGGGTAAGGGGGAATGGCTTCACACTAAAAGATGTCAGGTTAAGATTGGATACTAAAAAAATATTCTTTGCTGAGAGGGTGGTGAGGCACTACAGCAGGTTCCCCAGAGAAGCTGTGGATGCCCCATTCCTGGAAGTGTTCAGGGTCAGGTTGGATGGGGCTCTGGACATTCTGCTCTAGTGATATATGTTCCTGCCCATGGCATGTGGGGCTAGAACTAGGTGATCTCTAACACCTAAATCCAAATCATTCTATGATTCTATGTTTCTAGGATCACTGCAGAAGAAACAGCTGATACTTCCTCACTAGAAGTCTTTTATGCAGGCAACACTGCAGAGGATCCATCTGAAACATAACTGGCTGTGGAGAGGCTGTTGCAATGTTAACACAAGTGTTAATGAGTTGTCTGGACTGGATGGTATTTATCAAGAGTTCTGAGAAAACTCAAGGAAGTAAGAGCTGAATCACTGATAGGGGTACCTAACCTCCCATGTTGATTTTTAGGCACTGAACACTGAGGGTTAGCAAATGTGACACCAGTGAGGATCTGGAGAGCTACAGGCCTGCAAGCTTGTAACTCTAGTGCACAAATTTGTAAAGCTTATAAAAAAGGACAAATATATGTCTGAATGCAACTTATATGGAAAAGCCAACGTCGTTCTGTAGTGGAACATTATGCCTTGTAAAATCCATTTGAGTTTTTTGAAGTTAATTAACACATGGGTCAGATGAGACAGTCAAATAAAATACAACTGGATGTTCCATCTTTTTGGGTAAAGTCTCCCATCAATGGTTTTTAAAGAAACTGAGCAGCCATAGCATAAGTGGAAAGGACCTGCAAATAAAGGCCCAAAAGATGTGAAACAGAAGGTCTGCACTTAGAATAGAACAAATACCCTTCACAGTGAAATAAAATTATGGACTCTGAGGTGATGATTACCCTTCAGCAGTGGATGCTCAAGGTTACATTAGACAGCTTCACAGAAGCATCAGCTCTGCTCAGCAGCAGTTAAAGACACAAATGCCAGTAACAAAAAACAAGACAAAAACATAATTATGACTCTGTTCATCTATATCTTGAATATTTTTCCAGTTAGAGTCATCTCATCTCAATGAAAGGACACAAAGGACGTATCTGAGGTGCCTAAAGCTCAGAGAAAGACCAACTATGTTAAACTATGATGTGGCTTATACAGTTCTGAAAACTCGTGATGGTGTGGAGTTAGAGGATAGGAAATGACTGTTCACTGTCCATCCACTGCAAGGAGCAGAAATTGTCCAATAAAGCTTATAAGAGCTAAACTTAAATAAAAAGGGATGACCTCTGTACCACTTAGCATATATTGTTCAATATCTAAAGAGTTTGCTTTGTAGAACAAGGACTTCATGTTGTTCCGTATCTATGTCTTCAGGTCCACAGTCCTTGAACTGGACTTCCTGGGTATACTGGTACAAATAATTAATTGTACACATTCAGCATGAAAGGGTTGATTACACTCTTAGGAGTCACTTTGTAATTGAGAAATTCACTTGAGCAATGCACTAGACCAGTCATAGCTTCCTGTTCCCTCTTTGCACAAATTCAAAGTCATCATAACGTATTGACCTCATTTTAGAACAGGAATGGCAAAGCTAGAAACAAATAATAAAAAGATGAGCCATAAATCATTGTAAATTCTTATATCACAAGCAATGCATGCACATCAATGATGGACCTGCGAACATGAAGAAAAAGCACGTGAAGTAAGAGTATTTGAACTTTGCTGAAGGTAGCTATTTCCAGGGTGCCTGCTTGGAGAGAGGCAACTTTCATCCTGGACAAAGACTACTTTCATTATATCTTGGTTTTGCATTATCCTCTGCACTCCAGTTTCTTGCATCATCTTTCTGTTATGGAAGATGTCATGGGAAGTCTCTTCCTCTACTGGTTATGATACAAAAAAACTGGAAGAGGGAATCCACTCCAGATAAAATCCCTGTCTAAAGGGAATAATTTTCCCCACTCAGAGCTTGCAAAAGAAGTTAAGTGCCCCATGGGACTGCACTTCTGTTGAAGACTGGAACAACTCTCCAAAGAAGGAAATGCCCTCTAACATCCACTGGTGAAGATCCAGAGTCGTGCCACTGATGCCATGCCAAGATTTACACTGATGCAGTATTCCATCTTGGGAGCCAGTTCTGACTGATGAATCCTCACTGTAAACTGAGTGACGCCTGGGAATGTCAGGCGCTTTTCACCACATTTAAACAGGAGCAAATGAGACCAAGATGGTGACAATTTTATGCAGAAACGTAGTATGGTACATAAGCTGGGGTTGGTTGGTTTTATCTGCAACTCAAAAAATGCCAGGTCTATTGAAGAAAACTTAATTTTTGTTCTGGTGTGATGGTGAGAACTAGCACAGCTAGGCCTCACATATCTGAGACAGCATAAGAAGAAGATTTCCCATTAAAAGTGCTTTCCTAGTTAGTGGAGAACAAGTCACTGTCCACTGGGTCATGCAGTTGTATTATTTACCACAGTTAAAAAAAAAAAAAAAAAAAAATTCTATATAATGGATTCTTCCTTTTCTTCCTTATTAATTCAGATATACAAGCAAGGTCAAAAGCTCTAGTCTGACCAGAATGACCATTTTTTACTGTTAAATTTCCTGTACAATATTACTGAAGATGAATGATTTTCATTGTTTTAACAGAAAAGTGTTTCACACATCTTTCAAATTTCCTCAGTATCTGAGCTCCGTATGAGCACAGGATTTTAGTAGGTTATGTCAGCTCACCACAACCACTTTACTAAAGAGAGACTTGCCATAAGAGTTTCCAGTTTACAAAGAGGAATAAAATAGCAGGTGTTAACACTGGAAAAGAAAATTGTGACAGAAAATTAAGGTTATTAGGGAAGCTGAGAATTATAAAAGGCCCAACAGCGAGTGATTTCAGAAATCACAGTTTAGCAGCAGAGAAAATAAACAAGGCAGCCTGTGACTGAAGTCATCAAACTAGAGGATATTTTAGCAAAATAACAAAATGAGAATCTTCAAATGAAGCCTGGTTACTTAATCACTGTATTCTTTCACTTTCACTATGGCTCATGAAATTCCATCAGCCTGGCCACCTTGCAGGGTTGAGCCCTTGTCAGGAAATCATCCAGATGTTCTCAGTTTTTGGGACTGGATTGAAGTTTTGACACAAAACCTGTCTGCCTGGCAGCACCTCACTGTGTGGACTGTGAAGTGTTACTGGGACACTGTTCATGAGTTTTTCTCCTACCTGAGGATGCAGTGGCTGACACAGAATTGTGAGCCAGACTTTGCCCTGTGCAACTCCAAGGCAGCCATTCCTGTCTGCAGAGCTGGGAAAGCAGACACCCCTGCCTTCTCCTTCCTCACTGCTGACTGACACATTTGCAGGCAGTGAACATAATGATCTCAGAAAGATTGCTCTTCCCACTGCCCTGCTATTGGCTGCAGGAGTGAGCAGTGCAGGGACACCCGGACAGGACAGGGACACTCTTAGGACAGACTGCTCTGAAGAGCTGTACAGGGCAAAGGGTGTACTGAGAGGATGAGGGACATGTCCCACAGACATGAAGTGCAAAGACCCATGTCACAGATATTCTGTGTCCACAGAGGCTGTGGCCACAAAAGTATTGTCATCACAAATATTTTAAAAAAATATTTAAATAAAGCTGTTCATATGAACCCAGTGCATAAGGCAGACTCTTCTGGACAACATAAATTAGTCACAGGCAGCAGGATGACCAAAACGTCAGCATTTCACAAAAAAACCACTGTGTTACAGCCCCTAGGCTGTAAGCCAGCCCTGCTGAAGCAGACAATGACGTGGATTTTAAGGGCAGCAAGAACTGCTACAACAATCACGTAGCCTGACCCCCTGTGAAACGCAAGCCACAGAATTTTACCCAGCAGCTCCTGCAGCAGTAACACCTACTCTTCCCTGCTGCAATGAGGCTCCGTACAGCCCACTTTCAAATGAATTCTCGGCAGGACTCCAGAGGAAATGGACAGACATTAGACAAAAACTTGTTTGTTTGCTTTCCCACAAGGAGCAGCCAGGAAAGCAGCCGCTGATCGCTGATGTAGGACCGCATCCCTGGTACCCAGTGGGCATGAGGCAGGCGGGCTCCGGCTGAGCGCGGAAACCAGGGTGGCAGTCACACCACGCTGCAGCAGGACCAGAGCTCTTTCCTACTTCACTGACATTCACGTTGCCTTCCTCTCACCCACTGAGTATTATCATCACGGAGGCTGGAGTCTGAATGTGTTTAATGCTTTCTTAGCTACAGATCATTAGTAACCAATTCCACTTTCCACTGTCTCAATTGTTTTTATACAATACAAGACTCCTTTTTTCCTTTCCCCTCCCTCTTCTTTCTTCCTCCTTTTTCCAATTTTCTTGTGGTAAAACAGTCCTGCCTGAAAGCAATAAGCTCCTTTCAGAACTTAAAACCCTAATGGCAGGCATTTGGAAAAGAAGCTCTAAAGGCACCATTATTCCTCACTTTGGCTTCACTGCTGACTCGCTGTCTACATGCATAATGCCGAGCTTTTTCCCACAAAAATAGCAGTCCTCAGCCACAAATCCATGTTAGCTGCTTGGGTTATTTATTCCTAGAGGAAGCTAGCAAAGTGACAACTTTTAGGACATTTGGGAGGCCACCATGAAGTGGTGAGCACTCAGCTAGGTATGGGAGGAATATAAATGAAGCAATGACTTAGGTAATTGTACCCACCAGGAACAGCTATTCATGCTTTAGGGATATTCCCACTCTGCTCATGATGTTCTCTCCTCTTTTTCTACCAAAGCTTTTCTGGTTCACAAACTCTCTTTCCACATCTCAGTTCTGCATCTCAGCGTTCACACAAGGCCTGAAACGAGATTACAACTTGCCATTGCTCGCCCTGTTTCTGTGGGGCTGCAGTGCCCAGAGCAGGAAAAGTCAGGGGCCCACTCCCAGTGCTGTTACTTGCTCTCTGTGCAAATTCCAGCCATTCATTAGCTACTGACTGGCAGCAGTGAGGAGTGCTCTGCAGCCCGGGCTGCTGGCTGGATAGGCAGCACCTCTCAATAAAATGCTGGAGAACAGTAGGACATTAACACCATGGGGGAGCCTGATACTGCCCAGGGTGTGCCAAGACAACAGGGGCCATTAAGTTTTGCTAGTAGGACACATATTTGAAAGTCTCCAGACAGAAATGTGGATTGGTCTTGGAACTTAACTTGTGGCTGCAAGGGATAGCAGAGACTAAGAAACCTGGGGGATTAGTCATATGGTGAATCCCTCTTCCACTGCTGTCCTAGGGAGAATAAAGACCAAACGACAGGACTCACCCATGCGTGGAGGAACAGTGCCAAGTACTTCACCAGAGGTAAAGCACTCAGGTTGTTAGTCCCAGGCAAAGACAGGACTCCACCATGCCTCATCACTGTCAGTCCAACAGGCATTTTTAGGATATATGAAGCACCTGTAGTTCACAGCAACACTCTTCCACTGGGTGTGATGGGTAAGGGCATGTTGCCTCTCTTGCAGCCATTGTGCCAGCCAGGGCTAGCATAGACTCCTGTGGTCCATTTTCTGTCACTAGGGTGGAACCACCACATATTTGCTGCCATTATCTCTGAGTAGGGGCAACCCTTCTAAGAGGAGAGAGGGAGAAAACCTGAGGACACTAAACCTCCATGCCCATCCTCACATTTTGTGAAGGAAAAGCCTCCTGCAAAGCTGTGCGTCCCACTGCAGCATCCTCAAGCCTATAGGTCAGAGCTGCTCTTCCCTTAAACCCAACATAATCCACCAGAAAACAAGTGGTGGACCACTGCAGTAGGGTATTTCTAGCTGTTTGACTTGCAATCCATCCCTGAATGAAAGAAACTATGCAAAAAAACACCCTGGCGCTCAGCAAGGCAGTACCTGGGGAAGGCTCTGTACACTATTTGGCTGGACAGTCAGGGGCATTCCCAAGGCCCAGCCCAGAGCATGTGGCACACGGATACTGTCCATGCCCAAGCAGCCAGGCTTGCCTTTGCCATACAGAGCAATCCTTGCGTGCAGGGGGAGCGGGGCTCCTTGCAGCCCTTGCACAGCTGCTAGGTGCCAGGGGGAGAAGCAGGACAGCCCCCTCCAGCTGCCAGAAGGATGGGGCAAGAGGCAGGCAGGAGCACAGGGATCTGACAGAGGCACGTGGCCCAAATCCTGCACACCTGCTGGGGTGCAATGCCAGCTGCAGCCCAACAAGGGGCCCCATTGATCCTGCCCGTGTGGTGGGTTTCTCTGCCTCTGCACAGGCAGCTGAAGAGATCTCATGGAGGAATTTTCATCTGTGGTTTGCTAAGGTTTCTCCCCAAAGGATCATGATTTAATTGCTGTTATTATCTTCATAAAGCTGTCCAGAGTGTTTTTCCAGTGGTTATTTAAAGCTTATCTAAAAGATATTGATAGCAGTGGAATGTTAAAACTGCATTCCTGGTATGCCAGTACCAGAGTGTGATAAAAATAGTAGGTCTCTTAAATCAATCATCATCTTTCTCTAATTTATTGTATTGTTGTATTTTTGGATCCATGCATAGCGCATACAGCATATCATTATGAAAGTAATGCAGTTAGAAACTACATAAACAGATCACTGGAGACTGAGTTACTGTCAGTCTTCTATTAAAAAAAAAAGACACTTTGTCAAAGAATAAAAATCACACATTATAATTTTTAAAATGGTCCGCTGATGAGGAACCTTGCCATAGAAAGAAAACTCTCCAAAACATGTCCCTAAAACTGCACTTGTTGAGAATGAAAAAAATTATTTTAAAATCTCTTGATCAGTAACAGCTTCACAAATAACAGTATGAATAATATGGATGTCTGGTGGGAACAAACAACTGCACAGGATGTCATTAGGTATATAGACTATACATATTTTTTTCTATTCTGATTTGCTGTAGAGAGAAAAGATAGAAGCACAGAAGTGATGAAACGTGTCTTAAAAAATGGAGGAAATTTTTATTTAATGCAAATCCCTTGTTTCATCATATTGCTAGTGACTCATGCATAAAGGCTTAGAAATCTATGGAAGGAGATGAGAAACCTCAGAAGCAGATATGAGCAAATAATTCACTACAGGATAGTTGTTTTCTCTTCAAATGTACTCCATTTTTTAATTTAAAGAAATTATTTGCAAATAGGTCATTCTAACTGTGAATTTATTCCTGTGTTTCTAATCGCCTCAGGGATTGTTTCTGAAAACAAATTTAGACAATTAATTTACAGACCAACTATTCAAAAAGCGACTGTGCGTTGCAAATCAATTGGCATTAAAAATCGTATGTATTATTATCTCTACTTTGTAATTCACTCTCTGAATTGCAAAGTCAAAAAAAGTATCCACCAGAGTTTTGAATCTCTCAGGTTCACTTTGGATAATGAAAAGAGCTGTGAAAAGTTAAGGAATTGAATGTCACTTCATGTCTTTTTACATCCTTTCATAAAAAGCCCCTTGTCACCCAGCCTGTTACCTGCAGTCCAATCCCCAAGCAGTGCATCCCTTTGTAACTCATCATGGGACAAAAGTCACGTCACATTTATGGACTTGTGGCTTTCACCTGTCTTTTCCCCTCACATTCTTCTCAAGTAATTTGTGTTGGTGAGCACCTGTCTGCCAATGATGCAACCTAACTCTACTCTGGTATGTTTAATTACCCAAGTTCCTGTGCCAGAGCTTTGGAAGAACATTGGGAGACCTCCCTCTGCCTGTCCTACACCATGCAGCACCACAGACCACATACCCATCCATGAATGGCATAAACTATCCTGGATGGTCTTCCTCCTTCACTATCTACCATCTCCAGAAATCCTCTTTAGTGAATGGTTTGAGTTAATTTGCTTGAGTTCCCTTAATCTCTTAAATAAACTTGGAAAAGGAGCTGTTGAATGTGAGACAATGCTACACAGATCTCCTCCAAAGATGGGCAACTCAAAGATGGGCTGCAAGACTCTCAGGAGTAGGCTGATTCCCCTTTTCCCTTATTTTTCTGTGGATAAGCCAAGGAAAATCAGACTTTCTGATATGGCTATTACCAAGAATGAGGCAGCAGTGTAGGAAGTAGCAGCTACAATTGGTGATTATTTTTAAGATTCATTGCACCATATTTGGGGTTCACCATTGCACTTCCTAAATGGCTTCCACAGTCCAGGTTTTTTAAGGCTTTTCCTCTGGTTTCCTGATCCAGCTGTACCCAGCTTATCTTGGGATCATTTCTTGACTTTTGCTGACTTTACAGTGACTTTTGTCCATGCCTTCCTCTCTAGCAATGCAATGTTGCCTGTAGTTCTGTGCACCCCGCAAAAGAACTGGTGAAGGGTAACAAATGCCTACGATGAAATATTGGAATAGAGCTACTCTATTGAGAGATGTTGCTGTAATATCTGGTATACAGAAGCAAGTATCACGAAAACATTTTTCCCCATGGAGCAGTTTCATCAGCCTGCCAAATCCTTTGTAGCCAGGAAAATGCCTATGCTGCAAAACTGAGACTGATATTATGAGAGCATCAAATCTGGGCTCATTACAATCTACACCTTACCCCAGAATCATTCTTCACACAGGGTTCCAATGTTTGGTTCTTGCAATGGAGAATGCTAAGGAGGTGAAACTGGGAAGCAAGATAGGACACAAGATTAATGCTGGAAGAACCCACACATCACCATCCTTCTTGAAAGATGGCATATGTACCCCACAATAATATTGGAAAGTGAGCAGAAAGTTCACTGATCCCAGACAGAACATGGCATCCCTCCTTGAAGAGAGATTTGGGGCTTAACAACACAGTTACAAGAAGAAAAGAGTTCTCTCTACCAAGAAATAGATTCCTCTTCTAGTACATTGAAACAATTAGGTAATTTCCATCTCCTTCCTTGCAAATTGGATCTCTCAATAGCTCAATTTCTTCAAGTGACATTGTTTTCTCAGGCACAACAAAAGTAATTGTGCTGAGCTTCCATACTCTCCGAGTACCCAAGCATCTCTAGCACCTGAATGTTCAGTGCTGCAGCTATTTCTTGAGTACTGCTTGGACATGTTTCAAGTTGACATTTTAGATTGCATAACTCCTGGCGCAGCTCTGCAAAGATGTCTCCTCCCATTGCATCAGAGAGTGACCTGCTGTGGCAAAGGCTATTACTTCTTTTGAGATTATCGAGTCTGTGGTGCCTCATCGAATTATACAGATTCCAAGGGGAGGAAAAGTAACTGCTGCATGCTCCAGGCCCTGAACTTTTCAGTGCAACACATCTGGAGAGCCTTCATCTGCATATGCATCTCTAATGCCACATCTCCTTGGTGAACACTGCGTGCATTGAATTCTGATAACGTGGGGTGACAGACAAGTAACAATAGGAGAGACGTTGACTCGGTGCTTGTCTCCTCCTAAAATAAAATACTGTGTGACGGACTAGCCACAGCTGCACACTTACAAAGAGCAGTCTGTGGCTTCTAAGCAAAGCAGCTGAGAAGTTAAAAAAAAATCTATCTCAGCTTTCCCCTCCCCACTCATCTCCACACACATGTTAGATTCGAGGCCAAAATCCGATGACTAAACTAGGCATACAACCAAGAGTGACTTGATTTTGGGGAGTTACAGAGCACTGGTGTTGCCCAGGGACTTCACTTCTTCAAAACTGTGTTTCTTGGGGAACACAGAAGCTCAGTTCCTCTGAAAATTGGATGCATTCAAGCAGGTGCCTTAACATTAGTGTTTTTTATGGCTCAGTTTAATTTGTTCTCCTGGAAACTATTTCATTTGAGAGTAAGGGCAAATGAATACTGAATAAAAATCATTAAAAAAATCAAACACTGAAAGTCTAGTTTCTGTAGCATTAAGCACAATGAGTACCACTGAGGGGGTGAGAGCAGTAGGCTGTGCAATGGCAGGACCACTTTCCCATCAGTGTGGCACAGACCAAGTGCTACAACAGATAGTACCAGTAGGGAGGGCAAATCTCAGAAACCCCCTGTGAACAGTACCCCCACTTCTCCAGGCAGCTCACTGACACTAAAGACGACAGTTTTTCTAGTCAGGTTTGGTCATCCAGGAGCCCAGGGTTGCAAATGAGCAAACCTGGATCCATCTGAGGCAGAGACGGTGATGCTGAGCCCAAAGGGTGAATTTTCCATCTTTTCCCCCACCTCACTCTGCATAGTGCTTGCAGCAAAGGTGGCAGGAAAAGACTAATCCTTGCCTTCAAGGGATTTGAAGAGAGTTCTTAACTGTTTGAGGAAAGCTTAAAAAATTGTAATTTGTAAGCAACTTTCCAAGGCTGGTTGCTGAAGGTTACACAGGGCTAGGTGTGAAGATGTGTAATCCTGTTTTTCAAATGTCAGCAGGAAAAAAGTCAAATTTTCCTTCTGGCTTTCTCCAACCCCAGGGTAATCTGATGCAATATAAATCAATATGTTCTTGAGACAGCATTCCATGGAAAATGTAAATTGTAATGTTATCTGATATTTGGGTTGTACAAACTCAAGCAAATTGCAGAAACTATAATCCTGGGCTGTGAATCACTGCTGCAGATCTAATCACTACCAGTCTTTTCTGTCCATCAGCTCTGCTGTCTGCAAAGCGGTGGAAGTATGGATTACACAACTTGTACTTTTCATCACTAACATGCCCTGGTGGTAAGAAATTGTAGTGTGACCAAACAGTTAATTAGAAGCAAAGCCTTGTAGCTGGTTTCAATCTCCTGTGTGCAGATATCCTCACCTCTCCAACCAGAGCAGGTTCCAGTGTTTATAGCCAACACACATCTACTTTAACTTTTTAGAGCAGAAACCATTCAGGGGAACAGACTGTTTAGGAGCTGTGATTAGAAGGAAGCTCGCTAGTGCAACAAATGGTCGAGCAGACAACACAAACCAACAGATGCCAAACTATTTGAAGCCTGATACAGAAAAAACATTTGAGGAGGGCCTTTCCTCCTCAAATGAGGGCCAGGGCTGTCAGACCCCAGACAGAAACACATACCAGCTGGTCAGCCATGCAGAATGAAATCTCCCAATGACCGGTTTCATCATAAGCAGCAGCTGACCGATCACAATTGACAGGATGGCTGACAGTAGGGCTCATTCCTCCCTCCGTCGCTCTCAGTCAACATCAGCCACCACTTTTGTCATGAGAGCCTGTGGTATGTGTTTGCCTGGCACAAACTCATGTTCACGGGGAATCAGACTTATTGTTTGCTACAGTCTGCCACAGGGCAAGTAAAGACTCCTGTCTCAAGCTGGCAGAAACCAAGTGAAGTCAAGATCTCCTCATAACGAAGTGCACACTGAGCAAGTCTTAGGCTGCTTAGGAAATGCAGGTAGGTCTGCCCTGCTTCTGCTGGGATTGAGTAGTGCTTTGACACACAGCCCTTAGCCCACAGTGATAAACACATCTGACATCACAGCTTGGATTCACTGCTCACATCTCCATCATTGCTGCCACAATTTTAGGCTGTACATTTACCTTAGCAGAGGCTAAGGTTGAATAGTTATACCTGCAATTTATTAAAGCCTTTCTAAGACCACTATAGACATTTTGGTGGTTTAAAGAAGGAAGTCTCACAGTCTGTGTGAAATATGAAACAGGGAAGCAGAAGGTCCTGGAAAGAAAGGAAAGGCACAGAGTCAGAGAGAACTTTCTTGTAAGGTGGGGACTTTGAAGAGAGAAATGCAATGAAAGCGTCTGATGTGAGCTCTCCTACAGAAGGCTGGCAGACTTCTCCAAACCCACCCAAGCTGCTGATCTAAACAGAGCACCCTGAAAATTCCTTGTGAAGCAAATGACAGGATGAAGAAGGAGACAAGAGGAGGATGTCTGAAAGAAACACACAAGCAAGGGAGGGACTGTCAGCAGGAAAGTCCTACTCTATATATCAGGTTTAACAAAATTAGCAGAGTCACCCAAAAGCATCTAAGCAAACAGAAATTTCAGCATCCACATGCTTTTTGGGTTTGCCTAAATGCTGTTTATACCTCCATGTTTACATACAATCCATCCACTTTCCTTTTCAGAAGACCCACACTTTTAAATGGTTCTGGAATTATATTTCTTCATAGTAGCAGAGAGTTTTAAAAAGAATATCATACAAGCCAAGGGAACAAAGTCTTCTTGGACAGTTTCCCATCCCTGTTATGTTCATTAAAAAACTGGGTGCACTGAGACTAAGGTTGTTTGCACTATGTGCCTGACTCAGGAAACAAGCAGTTTGCTATTATGGTTATTTCTGACAATTTAGGCCATTTCTTCTCTGAAACATAAAGAATTCCTATTTCAGCTTAAGTACTAGTCTATAGATTCAAAATGCATGTGCTAAGTCTTAATCTACAGGGTGTCCCACCTGACTGGCTAGGAAATAAATCCAAACAGAGCACAGCAAAAAATTACAATAAGTTGCCTGCATCACTTCAGGCCATATTCATCAAGTGATGGTTTATGAGTGCTGCATACTGAAAACACCCAGGAGCTGGGTATTATGAATTCTAAGCCACTGACCATCATTTCCCTTTACTCCACAAGTTCTATTAAAAAAAAAAAAAAATCAAGCAGCTGTCAATTAGCAGTGTCTCATTCAAGCTGATGCTGAATTAAACAGGCTGAAGATGTGTGCCCTGACTCAAGCAGAACAATCTTTCCCCCACAATTACAGCAGAGAAGCTCTTCTTTGTTTAAATATTCAGTTCAACAAAGGATTTAAAATCCTCATGCTCACAAAGGTTAGGAACTTTGTGGGCAGCAGTGTAGGCTGTGTGCACCAGATTTGGGAACATTTATGTAAGTGCCTCCTAAGACTGTACAACAAATTGGGGAGAGCGGGGGGCCAGTTTCAGTGGCTACACATTGTAGCTATAGCTCTTGTCTCTCCCTCCACATTTGGGTCTTAATCACTCTAGACATCCACAAGATGCTTTGTTGCATCCATTAATTTTTGAGAAATAAAATAGGAATCGGTACTCTTAAAATCGGCATTTTAAAAATATGGGATGTTCCCACTGCACTGCCACAGTTCTTCTCTGTGCTGTTCCCCATTTATCTTTCATGTACACACACTCCCCTCTTGCCACTTTATAACCACTTCTACTTGCAGGGCAAGGTAGCAGCTTTCAGACAACCAAGGAAACTGTGAGACAAAGGGTAAGGTGGGATTATTTTCCATATTTCAGGCTAAAAATCGACATGTTTATATTAAAAAAAAAAAAAAAAAAAAGGACCAGGGAAGTTATTACGCCTGTCCTTTACCATACGATGCAGGATTTCAAGCTAAAATATGGGAAACCCCATATTAAATGAGAAGTCTGCCAACCCTAGGAGCTCAATCATAAAGTGGATTATTCTGTGCAGTCACAGAGGTTTCCTAGACTACTCATTTTCACATGAGCTGATAGCTCGAGGGGATGTTCAGACAGTGCTTGATGCTTTTGAACCTGACCTACAACCAGCCAATGTCAGTTCAAACCTGACCGCCGGCAGAAAGCATGGAAAAAACGGGAAGAGGAGCGAAGAATGTTGTCATGGTCTGCCTCTGTCAAAGGAGCTTGCAGTTTGATAGACATCAAACCAACAGCGCAGAAAGCTCAGATTGCACTGAAGCTAAATAAATATCACGTATAGCAGGGATGGAGGAGAAGTGTAGGAAGACAGAGGAAGTCTGGGAAAGGGGTAATAGGGTGGTAGAGGCGGAGAAAAGGGACAAGACTTGGAGTAACACAGACATGCTCCCAAGGTCCGAGGTAAGTAAAGAAACGCATCCTTGTCCTCCCTGCCTCCTCTTTGTCCTCAGTGAGTTCTGGGCAACCCTTGCCCTGAGACCCATCTTCAAAGGATGGTGACTGCCATTCCTTATGGGAGCCAGCCCTTTCCACCTTCCTGGTACCTTCTGAAAAACACGAAGCGCAGGACTGGAAATGTACTGGGTCAGTGCTTAGCATAGTATCCCAGGCACTGACAAGGGATTGGGAAGGGAGGCATTACTGACTCAGATGAATGGCAGTTCCCACCCCTCACATCTCCTGTGTCTCTACAGAGGACATTTACATTCAACAGAGCTTACAGCTCATGGACATGAACAGGTAATTTCACACCCCTTAAAAAAAAGCATTCTGCTTAGAGGTCAGGAGTCTAAAATCTACACACTCCATTGGATTTCCTTGATACTAATAGCACAACATAAATTTGCCAGCACCTGAGTGATTTACAAAATGCATTCCTAAAAAACTAAAATAAATAGCCTTGCTGGAGGTTGAAAGATTGTTTTGGGGAGCTTTTCTCTGGAGTCAAAGTGGGTCCAATCAAAACACATAGCACTCAGTTCTACTACATCCATCACAGCTGGTGCGTGGTGCCTGTTGCCTCCTGCAGACAATGCAGATCAGGGAGCTTGGCAAAGGCTTTAGATCTACAAGGAAGATCAAATCTCCCAATGGGATGGAGCAGAGTACCCGCTAGGATTCTCTGGTTGCTTCCCTGTATTATGTGGGGAATAGGATCTTGTTCTCCTCAGCAGACCTGGCTGATTATCAGTCTCAGGATTTGGGGGTGGTTAGCACATAGAAGTCATTCTTCACTCAACCCTGTGCACATGCTGGGGCCTGGAAGGGTCCCAGTCTCACTTTCTGCTATGCTCAGTAATGGTCTGAGGATCAGCAAGAGAAATGAAGCTGAAAACCATAAGAAGTCAGGCAACTTACATTAAAGACATAGTCCCCTCTTCTCCATTGGGACAGGAAACAGACTAGAGCAGGTTGCTAGGCTGGCAAGGAGGGAATGTGATAAAGCAAGCCTGGTTGAAATTGGTGCAGGGAATTTCACAGATGGGTGACATACAGGGAATGCAAGATCTACTCGTATGTGTAGTTAAATAACCCCAGAAGCATGCAGAACTCTAGCAGGCAGCTGCCTTTGATGCATATATAGCAATAGGTACCAGCTGACAAGAAGTTATTGGCTCCTAAAATATCATGGATTAAGAAGACAAGAAAGGAGGTAAACTAGAAGTGCTAGGCAATAGATATGCATGGTTGGAAAAGAAAGAAAGGTTGGAAAAGGTTGGAAAAGAAAGAAGATTCACATTTATAATGTGGAGGTTTTTGTTACATGGCTGTCACATCACAATTTATGGAGCTAGACCTGCTAGAGAGTTCCCCCTCTCTCTACACAACAGAGAAGAGCTCAGCACTCATCACAGTGTGACCAAGTGCCAAAGAGTAGGCAAGAAGCACATTGCAGCCACACAGCCTCTCCATTCCAGCCATACCCATGTTTCAGCAGCCCCTGTAGCTAAGAGTAACAAATTTCACTTCCAATTGAAAGAGTTCACTTGCATTAAAAGGCAAAGAAACTAGATGAAGACTGCTCACACATCATAAAGTTGTGTACATCCCAGATGACCTTCCTACCTTGTATAGTTTGGGGTCAACTTGAACAAGCAATCTAAAAGGGAAACTTTCCATAACCTATTGCCAACTACTTGAATCAGTGATTTCCAAAATGTGGGCCATGGACAGCTGGTTGGTCATGTGTGACTGGCACTCCTCCATTCTCATTGCTATTTCAGCCTGAGCTCTGCTAAAAATATACCAAATCATTTCCTAATATTGCATTCTCATGTGATCACTAGCTGGTGTTGAAATGGGGATGTAAGTAACCCAAAGATGTGAGAGGTGGAAGAGTGTTGCTCCATGCATCAGGAGATGGTAAAGGGAGGTATGGATGACTTCAGGGGAATGTGAGATGCAAAACTAGGCTCCCACTGAGGAAAACAGATAATGCAAAACAACGGGATGTACTGGACAAGTGGATATTTTCAGTTAAGGCTGCTGAGAAGCATGTAGATTGTTTTTATGATTTGGTGGGATGTTTATGTTTTCTTCTGTCTGTGTCTGTAGCCTCCTCTTATTCCGGGACATGCAGCGATACTCTGTACCAAGGAGTGTGACTCTGCTCAGCTCTCAGGGTGCCCTGGGCTCCAGGAAGCATGGTCAGACACCCAGAGGTAGAGAGATACCCTCAGGATATGCAACCGAACATCCATGCCATCCAAGCAATGCACCACTGCCCTTGGGGCACCCGAGCTTGTGCCAGAGCAAGGTGCACTTTGCTTGTAGTTAAAACTGTCGACCAGCCTGCTAGTGCCCCAGAACATGCAGGCCATTGCATGACCCAAACATTTCTGACTCCTCCTGCTCTCAGGCTGCATGCCTGCCATGCTGCAGGTGGGCCACAATGTAGTGCAGCCGTCTCAAGAAACAGATGGATCAGTACAGATCTGCAGGTCTTTTCTATCATCAAAAAATGGGAAAATGAAAAGCAGGCCTGAGTAGTTTTCATAACAGCATAAGGGATTCCAAGGGGCAGCAGGGGGAGTATGGGAGTGTGTAAATCTGTTAAAATAATTTTATAAAGAAGGATATGAACCAGTCAAGCCTCATTTTATGTTTCCCACTTGCACTTGCTCTCCTTGACAAAAATAGGTGGCAGGCTGTTGAAGGCTTTAATGCCCTGCAGATCCTTGATGGTGTATTCCAGAGAGGACAGGATCCTTTGGAAGGCTGCACAGTGATATCACCCACCTCCACATTAGAAGGATCTGAGAGCCTGTTCCAAGAAGATCTGGGGCTGCAGGCAGGACAAATAAAGCTCTCACATGCTTTTCAGTCAGGCAGCTGCATGTAGTTCAGCAGGAAACTCTTTGTACTATGTGACCAGGTCACAGACGCAAACAAAAGGGCACTGAGACTGAGTCAACAGCCGGTTCTCATGTCCCTCTGTGTCATATTCATGTCTCTAAAAACCAAGTGCTCTTAAGAGGAATTTGACATCATATGTGCATGCTGTAACACTTGCTGTAAAAGAAACAGTAAAACATTCCAAAAAAGTCACGCAGTTCCAAAAGTTTTACTGCTACTAAAACAATAGCTGAAGACTACACTTCCAGCAAGAAGCAGCCAGGATTTTAACCATGCTGCTTACACTAATCCCCCCTGAAATTTCTCTTAAAGAGAATCCAGGAGAAGATCTGAACTAGCCTATTCCTTTTAAGAGAAAGAAACTGAAGAAAAAAGCTAAAGTTGAACAGTCACCTGAAAGAAGTGAGGAAATGCCACTTCTGGAAGGGACTTCACTTACCATACTGGATTTAGCTACTCAACCATTGTTGAAAAACAGAGGTTATTGAATCCTCATGTAGGTCTGAGAACACTGGAAAGCAGGAAAAGTCACTGTAAAATGACAGCCATGTGCTGTGCAGAGCAATGGGAGCAGGATCTCAGAAACCACGATGTTCAGCATTACCACTCATTTGCCTTCAGAGCACAACAATGAAGGGAAGGAAACAGACTGGAAGAACGTAGTTTGGAAGAGTGTGTTAAATGCATTATAAAATGTATTGCTGTAAGACTGCAGTTCAGTTTATCCAGGTTTGTATTTTTCTTGCAGGAATTCTTTTCTTTACCAATGAATGCACCACCATGAAAAATTTTGTGGATTCTGGTAACAGCACTCTTTATACAAACAATGGGATTTTTCTTCCTTAGCTAAGAAACGGAAATGGTTTTGGGTCCCTGTTCTTTTAATTTCAATGACAGACAGAGTAATGAGGCAACAGCTTCTCTAGTATGACACACAAGTTTTTCTCTAGTACAACATACAATTTTTCTGTTACAGGAAGAAGAATAGAGTCCTCTTCCTCCTCCTTGCTGTTGAAGACCTGCACAACTTAGGAAATCTTCCCAAGAAAATAAGGGGAAGAATATAACAGCAAATTTGGCTGGCTGAGCCAGTAACATCCGTTTGAGCAAACCTATGCAGTGCTCCAACACAGAGGTGGGAGGATTTCTGTCTACCACATCCCTCTGAGGAGTGAGCTGTAGAGATCATCCATATAAAAACACCCTCTTGCAGGTGGAATTGCAACTCATCTTTGTGGTCAAAGCATAGGTTTAAAATCTGACAGAAATTCTGGTTGTGTGGAAAAGGACCTGAGTCTGTCATCTGATTGTCTTCTTGCTGTTGGAATCAGCTTCTATTTCCTAGCCTCAGAGAAAACAAGGTGCTACCTAGGGAAGGAGGTGGCTGGGGAACAGAAGCAGTCCAGGCATCATGATGAGCCATAGCACCATTGCTTGTGCCTTGTGGGGGAAAAAGATGAGGATCAGCTGCTCAAGTGGCTGCCCTCCTTCTTTTCCTGTGGTCAGACTCAAACCACAGTGGTTTCCCTCTGCAGGGAAGAAGCCTGCAGTATATTTTCACTTCTATGGGAAAACTGTTCTCTGAGTCGAGCAGCCTGTAAATTATCTTGTGCCTGTCCTGAATGGGAGGAAAGTTTTTCTGGGCATCCAGGCCCTGGTTGTGTATGAAATTGCCTGCTGGATCATGTTATGACAACTGTCAATCCCAAGACAGTTACAGACCAGTCCTTTCATCAACAGAGGGTCTGAAATTCAGGAAGAACTTCAAGCAAACCGCCTAAGGTTACTGGCTGCCTTCATGTCAGCACCAAGATTGGAATACCAGACTAGCTGGCCTCAAGTCAAAGGTTCAGCTCCACCTATCCTATATATAGATTATTGTATCATATGCTCCCCCTTATTGCTATGCAACTGGGTGTCAGAGCAAAAACACAATTAAACACTGGTCTTGGGCCTCATCGAACCAGATGTTGGGAGTGTTTTTCTCCATTGTGCTTGTCTAAAAGGCAGCCACACTCAGTAATCAATGCTCAAGCTGATTTTTCTAAATAGGCTTTTGACCCTGACTTCTTAGGACAGGAATTTGCTGCAATTCTCTCTTTGAAAAATCTTGAATAATTTGATTACAGTAAGAGCTGATTAAGCCTTCTGGTTTCAAAGCCAAGTATTGCATCAAGCTGAGGAAGAGACCAATAAACAAGGTTGTTTCATAGCTACTTGCAACTGCTTATGAAAAGGCACCAGTTCTTGCCAGTGAAACCCAGCATCCTGTGCTCCTACTGCCGTCATCTAGATGTCAGCAATCCCTAAGGATTGTTCAAAGGCTTTTCTCAAGGCTTGGGGCGATAGCACCTCTTTTATAGCTGGTCTAATCCTCCCTTATTGTTCTTCAAATTGGTAGTCAAGATTCCAGCCACAGAAACATTACCTTGCTACACATGAAATTGCTCTGCACAACAGCATCTTTAACCACTGATAGGCATTTATTTCTGATGTGCCCTAAGACAACATCCTGGCAATAGTAAATCCATGGAAATTTACCAATTACTTTGCTCAGGCCAATTTTTTTCACCTTAGGGGCCTTGATCATCCTGATGACAAATAAGAGAAAAATTTCCTCCAGGTTGAAAACTTGGTTTCCAAAGTCTTTTTCACTTGCCGTATTAACACCAGTGAGTAAAGTAGAGATTAAATTCACTCAGTGAAGGGTTCTTCTTTCTCATGGTTTATGCTTTTGATCCATACAAGTACCCAAAATAAATTCGTTTCCAGCTATTGATTTAGCTCAAAAACATAGCAGGGACTGCCACCACAACCACCTGTGAGGAAACACGACCTGATGGTGCCATACTGCTTTTCTGTTGATATATTTCCCCCCCTCTAATTTTCAGACATATGCCTATTTTAACTGTATGTACACAAATGCAGAATTTGTCTGTTTGGGACTTTACATTACTTTCATTACAAAACTGTGTAAAAAAGACAGCAAATCAATTTCATAGTCAGTGCTCACGCAGCAGGAGACAATTCATACTGACATCTGATACCTGCTGGCTGCTGCTTCCAATTATGCCAGATGCCGGAGAGTGGGACTGTCGAAATAACAGTGTCGATGGTGCAATCAAACTAGTTAAGATTCTGGAAGTGTGTTGTGCTTGGTTCAGTGCATCATCAAATTCCCACCATAAGCAAAACAGTGACACCTACTCCTTTTTTGTTAACTTCTTAACCAGCAAAGAGATACCCATTAATTCAATGTAAAGTTGCATCCTTGGATACATCTGCCTCAAGGCTAAATATCAAAAGATTGGAAGGAATGTGAATGAAAAGTGAATGAAAAATAAACATGCTAAGGACTTATAATAATACATCCTTACTAGATCCTACTACAAGGCTGCATTACAGCCCTCAAGGCAAAACCATGTGTACTACCTGTCCAGTTCCTTGCAGCACATTAGGGAATTCTCCTGTCATCAGAAAAAATTGGTAAGCCTGAAATTGGCAGGAATAGTAGGAAAATAATAGGACAGGGTGTCACTGAGGCATTAATTGACCAGCAGAGACAAAGAGGGCTTCTCTTTATTTGAGGCAGAAAGCAAAGGACAAATTTGGCTGGATACACAGAGCAGAATAACCATGAAGTCTCTTCTCTTGCCTCTCTAAAATACTAAAAGAGAAGCAGAACACTATGATGCTGGCAAAGCAGATCCTTCTTCATACTGACTGTCATCTCTCAAAAAAGCCAATCAACTGAAACAATTGCACATACACACAGAAAAGAAAATCATTGGGCCCACCCCTTCCATTTCTCATTCTTCCATGAAAACAACTTTTGCAAGAGATGTACTCCTCTTTCCTTCTTTTTCTTTTTTTTCCTTCCAGCAGCCGTCAAGCCAAGGCATCCTTCACTGATTAGCCTCAGAGATCAAGTTTCTCAGCCTCTCCTGAGCAAGTTGCATCATAAATCACATTGTCCAAAGAAATGAGAACAGGAGCACAGGGGACCAGTTTAGCACAGTCCAAAATGGGACACCACCAACAGATCCACTTGGCCTTACCTTGTCAATTAGCACAGGCAGAGGCTATCCCCAGCAGATACTCAATAGGAAATTATGAACTACACAACACAGATAGCTCCCCCAAGGTTTAATTGTGTTCCCTGCAGAGTGCAGAGGATGTCACTGGGGCAGGGAAGTGGGACTCCCCAGGCTGAACAAGGAAGTTGTAGCAACTTTCTGCATATGACCGCTTCAGCTGAGCAATACAAGTCACTAGGCATGTGCAAATATACAAATACCTTCTCACTGGAGGCTTCCAGAAGAGACTGAAATGTCTGTTTTGAGATACCTTTATTTTGCATGGAGGCATCCCTTGATGTACCTGATCTCCAAGTCAGTGCAGTTACCTATTCCATTCACAGACCAGGAAAGTGAGAGTATGCCTGCAGTGAAAGCACCTACAAACAGTTCTGAAATGGCCATAATTTAAACACTGTATAAAAAACCTCAGTGGATTTGGCTGGCCACAGCCCCAGAAGCATACTGTTCTGAATCCAACAAAAACTGCTGGATTTATAAGTAGATGTTCACATCAATGATGTTAGTATATTTGCAGTTATCAGAAATGACAAATTATGGGACCTTTGTTAGCAGAACAAATAATTGTCATATTAAATCTAATCTAAATACATTGTTAGGACTCTAATTAAAAAGTTGCTCTTAAATCTTTCAGACAATAAGACCTATGGCTAAATGAATCACAAATAACATGTCTTTGGCAATAATTTTAAAATCCTTAAAATGCACAAACGCTTCACTCTTAATTATATGTCAGGGTACTTAACAGAAAAGATGGAGGAAATTCAACAAAACTTCAGCCTCTTAACCCAGCTATCTCTGCCTACTTCAGAGAAAAATTCAAACACAGAGGAGAAACCACTGATTCTTCAAATTATATCCAGTTCTGCCCATTGGATTAGAGAGGATAGTGTACCAAAAGTATTTAATTAATTGTGGATATTAACCACTTTATTAATGGCATGAGGTAGAAGCCATATGTCAGTGCAGAATGTAGCATATACATTTGGTGAACAATTTGTTGTGATGGGATAAAGAACAGCATATTTAGTTTAAATACCTTGACTGAAAAAACCCCTCAAGCACGGTCCAATTAATTACTCACCTAATTACTCTTGTTCCAATAAGTCATTGACTTGCTCCACATTACTATATATTTAAATTTTAGACTTACTACTGCTAATATAATTAGTACTAAGCTTAGATCTAATATAAACAGAATTAATGCAAATCCAGGAGATAATCAGCGTTTAGCTATATCTTATTTTTAGAGCATTAATCAGTTGTCTGACTTTTTTTTTCTAAATTATCTATCACACTGCCTGCAAAATCACAAATTATTTCTTCATAATATTTCCAATCCAAGTGTGATTTAGTCAAAAAATAGTTCAGAATGGGGAGAAAAGTAGGTGATTTCTTTCATGAAAAACATACATTGCAGTCTTGCAAGAGACAATCTAAAATATGAGGGTTGACTTATTTTCCTAATTCAAAAACCAATTTACACTTGAAAAAAATGTCATTTCTAAAACACACAGATATCTAAGGAAACAAAATATAGATATCTACTGTGTTCAGGAGATCCACCTAGAAAACAATTAAAACCAAAAAAAGTGAAAATTATTTCTAACTAGATTCCAGCTTGCTTGTATTAAAGGCTTGCTTTTCCATTCAAAAATTTTCACCATTTTTAACAAACACTATAAATATTAAAGGATTTACAACAAATTTAAATCTGGTCCTTGTACTACAATTTTCTTACCTAGCATCTAGAGACTACAGTTTATGCTTTATTTAAAAAAAATTTAAAAACCAAACACACACACAAAGAGACACAACCTTTTAGTCCAACAAGATTATCTTATGTCTAAAATTAAATTACAAAGAACAAGTGTAACTACCAATATGTGGAAAAAAGCACAAGGGCTTCAGTAATAAGATCAACACCTAATTTCAGGCTCCAGTGCCTTACAGCTTTTGGGAGGCAGGACTTTGCCAGCAGGTGTGACCAGAGAAGAAAGATCTAAGACTGGGCAGAATAATTTTTAAGAACTGCTTGTCTCAGTGTGTTTTGTTATTTATGCTCAATCGTTCCCAGAGTCACACTGAATAGAGATGTGATGATGAGGGAGAGGAAGCAAAAGATTTCTTTGAAAAGTTTCTACATGTTTTCAAATCTCCAAAAGAGATGAAATTCCATGCAGTTCCTGGGACAGTGTCCACGTCATGCTTCCTCATGCTTCCTTCTGCACACTCAGGAATCTCAAGATCTTATGTACATATTTTCAGAACTCTAAAACACCACTGAACCCTGATTAATTCTGATTAATTGTCCAAAGACCTAATCAATATTAAATGAGCTAATTACGACTAGTTGTCCCTGTGGGACCGTCAGAAGGCGGATAAAGATCAGTCAGTTGCAGGTACAAGCCAGCACAGATCCTTACTCTTCCCTAAAGAACAATTTACTTTGACACTAAACCTCAAATTGCCACTGATGGATAGCATGCTATGTGTACCTCTCTTAATCTCTACAAGAATCATAAAATATTTACCTCCACAATATTGGCCAAAGGAGCATAGAACTGCAACACAGCAGTGCTTCCTTGTGCTGCTTTCAGCTGGGGCAGAGTTAATTTTCTCCACAGTGGCTAGTACAGGGCTAGGTTTTGGATTCATGCTGAACACAGGATTGATGATATACAGATGTTTTTGTTATTGCTGAGCACAGCTTATGCAGACCCAAGGCCTTCTCTGCTTTTCTGCCACACTGATGAGGAAGTTGGGGGTGCACGGGAGGTTGGGAGGAGACACGGCCAGGGCAGGTGACCCAAACTGACCAAAGGGATATTCCTGACCATATGGAATCACACTCAGTATATATAGTGGGGAAAGGAGGAGGAAGGGGGGGGACATTTGGAGTGATGGCATTTGCCTTCCCAAGTCACTCTTACATGTGATGGGGCCCTGCTCTCCTGTAAGTGGCTGAACACCTGCCTGCCCACGGGAAGCAAGGAATTCCTTATTTTACTTTGCTTGTGTGCATGGCTTTTCCTTCCCATATTAAACTGTGTTCATCTTGACCCACAAGTTCTGTATCTTTTATCCTTCTGATTCTCTCCCTGATCCCACTGGTGGGCGAGGCAGCAAGTGACTGCATGCGGCTTGGCTGCTGGTTGGGGTTAGACCACAACACTGCCCCTGTTTCTACCACATGAACCACATGGAGTACATGAAATAGGACAGCAGAGATGTTGGGCCACCTTCAGTCTGTTTCAATTCACAGCATCTCCTTTTGAAAAAAAAAATGTATGATAAATGTATACGGAAAAAATAATTTTGAAATGTCATATCCCAGCATTCAGACAGGGGTATGATAGATATATAGATTTTCATGTCTTGCACATTGTATTGCTAGTATAAATCATGACAGCAGTGAATTAAGACATAAATAGGAAAGAGAGAGAGAGACTGGAAAAAGAGTCTCATGAGCTAGGGACAGTGGAACAAATTCATGCTGCAAGAAAAAAATCAATGAAGAGAGTGAGTGCTTCTTTCACAGAAGCTTTACCCACCCACAGCACAGTGCAGCTTGGTCCATTGACTCTTTCCAACTTAAAGCAATTCATAAAAGCTAAACTGCCAGCATGTTCTCTGCCTCTAGGAAAAATGAGAAGCATTTGTATGAATGGCTTTCTCAGGTTTCTGATACATGTTGAGGGCATGCACACATATATGACTGTTTGTGTGAGGTATTGTTACTAACTAGCAACTTTTCTTTTGCGGAAATGTTCAAGTGCTCCTGAGTTTTTAATGATGTCCTTTGAGCGTGCCTCTCCATAGATGAAAAAGGGGAGAAGTAACATGAAAGAAATCCTTCAGCAGTGGGAACTGGAGGATCAGCTCAGTGGTAGAGCAGGAGTGTTGCCTGGAGAGTGCCTGCAGAGTCCCTAACACATCACCAGCCCTGGATGTGCACAGAAACAACTGGAAACCTTTCCTTGCATGCATTTCCTTTCCTTACATTTTTTCATGCATCTCTTCTCATTCAAGCTCTACCAGATGAGGAACTATCATGTAATGACAAGAGTTTGAAGACACTTCCAGCTCTCTGTCACAAAGGTACTGTGTGGCTTTAAGAGATATAAGGAAAAACAAAGGAGTACCATGATTGCACCTCAGGTTTTTTAACATAGGTTTTGTAACTATTGTTATGCAAATACCTCCAAAATGTCCACATTTTCTGCATTTCCTTTTCATGATTTTTCCTAAATTTTCAGGTAAATTTTAGGCACATATTCACAGAATCATAGTATGGGTAAATCGGAAGGGATCTTAAAGGTCATCTAGTTTCAACTTCTGCACCACGGACAGAGATGCCACCCACTAGATCAAGTTTCTCAGGGTCCCGTCCAACCTGGCCCTCAACAATTCCAGGGATGGGGCATCCACAACTCCCACAATCCCCTTCTCTGGGAAAGGGTCCAGGGTCTTGTTCCAGGGTCTTACCATGCACTGAGTAAAGATGATCAGTATAAAGACCAAGATTGATATAAAGATCAAAAATTGCTCAGCAGTAATTCTTTAGATAAGATCCACCCAGCAAGTGAATGTAGTGCTGGGCTGGACTCATCACAATGAGAAAAAGCTCAAATCTGTAAAAGGAATTGCTCACTGTGATCTTATACAAATTGCAAAAAAAACCAGATACCTGGTCAAATATAGAGTAAATCTAGTTACTTCATAAATGCTTGAAGATCTTTGGTTGCCAGATACAACCATGATGCAAAATATTACTGTGATTCATTTTTTCTATTAGTACAAGTGCAGTAAGGAGTTAAGCAAGTGTTTTGTAGTAGAAGTTTCCAAGTGGCTATATGTGCTGTACTTATCTGGCCCACAATCAAACTTATATTCAGAGTTCATGGTAGCAAATTTGGTATGAAAGTTTAGATGGATCACAAAAAGGAAAAATGGGAACATTTAGCGACATTGTTCTAAATCAGAGCAGTTACACTTATTCTTGGAGAGTGAAGAGCTGCTAGTGTCTGACACTGCTGTGTAAAGTGTCAAGCATCAGCTATATGGATCCCTCAGTTTTTTCCCTTGGAAAAGGAAGAAACCAAAATTTGGAAGGCTCCTTTTTTATATATATATTTTTTTATTTCCCCAGACCAGACATCCTTCCAGGCTTTTCTGGAAATATACATATACCTTCGCTCAAGCCAATGAAGCTTCATCAAGGAGACAAATATCCCTCTTCCAGCCAGTGCAGCCACGGAGCCTTTTCCCTAGGGAGTGCCCTTCCTGCAAACAGAGCAGTTCTTGATGCCCTCTGTGTGGCCCATCCACTGCCAAGTAAGGAGCTAGCAGTGAAGAGATTCCACTGAGGAGTGCAAATCAGAGGGAATTATTTTCTTCAGCTTGTTTAAGGATTTGAAGACTTTTCCCCAGAGCCTAGTTATCGAGAAAAATAGCAAGAAACAAGAGATGCCACAAACACTTTGTCAACTTCAGATCTTTCTGTTTTAAAGATGTTAAAGAAAGCTGTTTCCAGCCAGTGCGATGGTTTTACTGCTAGACTATGTAGGAACAATGTGTTACAATTGAAATGCATTGTGTTAGAAAGTTGGATTTTGCACAGAATAAATCTTATATGGGAAGATTTTAACTGCATTAAATGATGCCTAGTAGGTCAGACATACCAGCACATGATATATTTCAACAGAAGTAGAGATCTGTGTAAGAGTTTGGTTTGCTGATGTGGCTGGTTATTCAGAACAATCCAAAACCTCTTCAATATGTGCTTAGAAAGCATAGAATAATCTGTCAACAAATATATCTTTCTGAAAAAACATAGATACTGTGGTGTAGACACAGGATAAGTATCTCTGCCATGGATCAAAGATTCCAGGTGCAGCTTGCAAATTCTATTTAAGATCACAGAATTTTTGTACATTGAAACCATTGTGAATATTTGCTATAACTCCTTGCCCTGTATTTTTTCCTTCTTTTTTTTTTTTCTTTTTTTATTTATTTTGAGTAGTGTCTACATCTCTGTCTCACAATAGATTGCTCAGTCAGGACTATCAGCACCAGCATTGACCCTGACTAGGAGGAACAAAATTATAAAGAAATGTTTTCCTCCAAAGGCTTTGAAGAAAAGGATAGGGCAAGGGAAAGAAAGAGATGAGATAAATCTCAGGCAGTAGAGAGAGATCAGAAAGCATTGGTTTGTACTGCAGGACTCCATTTTTTGTGTAGGAAAGCTAACAGATCTGGTCATGGAGAACACTGGGCCGCAGATGTTAGGAAAACAAAACTCCATCTTTCTAGGATCTCAGCTTAAAAAGCAGTCCTGCAAAGACCCCATGTCACAAGAAAACATTCCTAGAAACCCACGTAGGAGCCAATCCCTCAAGCCCTGTTTAAGACAGCTTAAAGGTGTGTGGCTTTAATTTGGGGGATACACCCAGAATGTGCTCACACATATCCAAGAGGAACAGGCTGAGCAGGCTGTATTAATAAGTGCATTATTAATAGCTGTTCCCTTCCAGCATCTGGTAAGTACTTAAAAGACACTGAAGACTGAACAGTGCAGTTTCCACAGTGAAGATGCGATCTTTTTCCTCAGTATTTTACTCACAAAACAACCTAGCATTTCCTAGGTAAACATCCCTCTTTGTGCTGCATGCCAGAAAGCACCTAAGTAAGAAAAAGCAAAACTGTAGGAAAACCCTTGCAGCAAAATATTCAAGCCTCCTCTTTACTCTCATGCTTTCACAACGGGAATGGAAGCTAGTCATGCACCATAAAAAAAGTTGTTGCAGTTGTACAGACACTTTCCCCCATGTATTTTTGCCCATCAAATACATAGTTCATGTCAATATTTCCATTACATGTCAGTTAGGGAAATACGTGACATCCTATTTTCAGTGGGTCAACAAATTTTCAGTTAAAGGGGAAGAAAACCAAAACCCAGCAAATATTAGCTAATGAGAATTCATATGTATGGCCTTATGCCAGAGAACTTTAAATTTGCTGTTTTCTTGCCATTTTTGGCAAATAATTTGGAAATAATATTTGTGTTTGCTGATATCACAGAAGAAAGCACTGAAGGGGTGGCTACATTTAAACCCTCTGGAAAGGAACAGAAACCTGTTCCTGCTATGCTGATGCATCCAAAGACAAAAAAACAGCTAAAAATGGAAAAAGGGACAGTTACCAGTTTATAGACATGCCTTTTCTCACAGGCTTCCCTGGAGTGGGAGCTGACATAATCCAGCTGTCCCAGCTTTAGCACAGTCTAAACCTGGTCAAAAACACACTCCACATCCAAATCTTTCACTTGCTGCTGAGCTGGCTACAAGACTCATTTCAAGATCCTGTTGATTTTTCAATCACTGTTCAATTTAGGCTTCTGTATAACTAAATGAGGTTTTGGTTCCCTGTTGCCCAGGTCATGTTCTGTACTTGGTAGATATTGGGCTGCAGCTTGTACAGAAACACGGTAGTGCTATAAATCATTAAGTGTCAGGGTCTTTTCATACTGTGTTCAGCAGTTCTGAAACACATGACTTGTGGAGATTCAGGAAACATTCGTTTCTGTAAATACTGTCACACCAAGCTTAAGAGCATATTTCAACAATTTCTTTCCTGATCCTTGTAGTAGTAATTATTTTGGATGTTCATCACAATATGCCCATTCTTTCCAAGACAGAGACCATAGTTTTAGATGTACACATCTCTGTTGCAGTCAAAGCTAGGTTGCAGGAAATAAAGAGAAAATTTCCCATATAGATATGAAGTCCAAGGAAATTTCATATCTGAACTGAAAAGATTTCCCCACTTTTTCCTGATCTGGTTTGCACGGTACTCACAAGCAACAATGCTCATGGTGCTTCAAGTGCAGAAGCAAATAGTCACACAGGCAAAAGCACCTTTTATCATTGTTCATTATGAATTCAAATGCATTGCCTCAGACATCACATGAGGTCATAAAAACCCACAGCTATTAACTTACAGACAATAATTACACAGCATACAAAGTCACAGGACTGCAGATAATGAAATCAGACTTCTCTGTGAATACAGGAGAGATGTTTCCAAAAACAAACCAAGGGTCAGAGCACATGGGAATGATGTAAAATAAAATCAGTGAGAACCAAGGCAAAAGGCAGACCTCTCCCACTCTCTCCTTCAGCATGCAGATGTCTTTTCCAGACATGGGAGCAGTGTCAGAGAGCTACTCCAAGCTGTGCCCACTCGCTCCTGTTGTGGGACCACAGAGGACACACTTCAGTCTCAGGACACAAGAGGAACCCAGTGCAGGAACTTCCTTCTTTCTTTGGCTGCATGCCAGCCATTAGGGCTGGCTTAAGCTTTATGCCAGATCCAGGTACCATGGAGCTCAGAGAAGTTTTCCATTTTTCACACAGGTTTTTGGGGGGAAAATAGACCCCAAATTTTATAGCACTTCAAACTTCTCCTAGCATTATGACTCTTTTTTTCTCACTAATTGTGGAAAATCACAGCATGTCACGTTGGCCTTGGTCCATTAATAACATATTGTGTGATCCTATTTACTGGCCCTGGAGAAAACAGATATTAATGATGTAAACATATTTCCCACTGAAAACATTGAAGATTCTTCAATGAAAAAGCTAAAAATAAAATTGTCTTGAAAAAAATTTGCTGAGGGTAACATATATGCACAGAAAACTAAGAAAAAAAGCCAGAGAATCCCTCTCTTATATTTTTCCAACTTAAATTGGCGGGGGGGCG